>NW_028145439.1:392500-717500 GCF_977016875.1 Pavona decussata | reverse complement strand
TGCAGGCGTATTTTTGGAGCGGGAGCGCTGAATAATCCTTCGTTGCTGTCACCTTGGGCGAGGAAGCGCGAGAGGGCTGGAGCGAGTCAAAAGTGACCCTAAGGGAGGGGACTGCCCCCCTCCCCCTCCCCCCCCCTCCCCCTCAGCCTCCTTCAAATACGCGAACTAAATTTATTACTCAGCGCTCGCCCATGAAAAACGCCTGCACTGCAGGCTACAACAACAACAACAACAACAAAAAACACTATCATCATTCCAGTTCTGCACCTATTGCTCATCGGTTATTACCCGATGGTGGTGTTGGGGGGGAGGTTCCCAGGCCTATTTATTCATGATAATTTGCCTAGCAATGAGGCGAGGGAGGGTTTTTTTTTGTGCCTTCGGCCCTGCCGGGAAAGTAGGTGCCTTTGTAAAACAAGAAGCGATGTTGTCGATTTAAGGACTGTGCATGAAGTTTCCTTGGTTCATCTTGTGCTGCGTGGGTTGAAGGACTCGACGATTGCAGATTCTGTCAGCTCAGGTGTAATTGGGGGAACTTAAGCACAGACTTTCGTGATCCACAGACGGCAACCGGAAGTCTTTTTTTGGCACGGTTTTGCTCCTCTCCAGGGACAGGAAAAGCTCTTGTTTTGATTTCTGTGGCTTGACGTTACAAATGCGATGGCCTCAAAACGCTCCAAAAAGGGAAAATTTCAATTTCTGGTTGCCATCCGTGGCGCAAAAACGTCTGTGCTTAAGTTCCCTTTTGATTGTTCTATGACCCCTTCCTTGAGGGGCAAATTAATTAGCACTTTCGAGAGGGGATAGAGAGGTGACTTTACAGAGTCACCTCCTGGCATAGGATCCCCTCTGGGGATGGCTGATGATAGGTACATTGGTACAGTTTTGAGTAATGGCTCATTAAAACAACAATAAATAAAGTAAAAACAACAACAACAACAACTCAGTGTACTCGTGACGCAATGAGTTCTGACAGCCCCTGTTGGAACAATTCGTTCCCAATGCCCCACGGTTCGAGGTGTTTTTCAAGATGGCTCCTTCACGATTTTGACTAGTTGCATACAGGAAGTCATCCCAGCCTTTCCTGCACCTCTGTTATCTACTGATGGATTTATATTCAACGCCATGAATAATTATGGAAACGGGTGAGGATGTCCTGGCATCGGAAGAATCAACACAAGGCTGCCTGAGCAATCAAGAAGGAGGTGTCACCACCGAAGCTCGTGGCAGTCGGGATCAACGGAGCGGCCGCAAAAAAAAGTTATCAAGAAGGGTTTCGTTCCCGGACGATGCTCAACTGGTCCGTGCTTTGGATCCAGTTGATCCGTGGGAAAATGGTGAGTCTTGAGTGTTCAGTAATTGCAATTGTGGGCGATATTTGTGCCAATAAGGAAACGATAGAGGCTGACTGAATTTTATTTTGCAAACTCAAGGGGTTTCGGCTGCGGGGATGACTTTGCGGAATCGTAAATATTGGTCTTCGCATGTTGTACTTGTTAGCGGCAGTTTACTTGCCAGATTTTGTCTTTGCTCTTGAAAAGCGTGAAAATAAATAAAGGGACCTTCAAAGGCGAGATTTTAAATTTTCCCTGGGCATTTCAGTAGTGGTTGCCGTTGTATCTGTGTTTGTTTTAATTCTGCGATGAATATCAGTAATCTTAATGTTCTGTAAATTTGAATGAATCTCAAGCTTTAGCAAATTCATCTCACAAAGGTTAAGCTTATATTCTTAATGCATTAGTACGGCGAGGTTATTTGTCAGGTTTCTGCGAAATGATTTGCTAAAAAGAAAAACAAGCTTTAGAGAATTGAATTTCAATATTGAAAATTTCCGACATGTTAATTTTGATAGATTTTGTTTACATGAGGGAGCAGTTTAGTTTCGAGTTAAATGCTGGATTATTTAGGCTCAAGACTTATATACTAAGTCACGTCGTTAGAATGGTCTACAGTCGTTAAATATAACGTTTTACATCTCATCAATGATTTCTATGAAGGCTTCTTACAGTCCTTCAAACAAAAAGAAAAAATTACTTGCCTTGGCGTTGTAAATGACCTTGACCTAAGAAACTGCTTATATTTTGATAGAATTACAGATTTTCTTCTGGAAGCAATTTCCTGGGAGTAAAATTTGCAAGTAATTCGCCTGGGAGCAATTTCCTAGAATGCTAAATTATCATTAGTAACTTAGTGGGCAAAAGAAATCCTCTATTTTTCATGTATTTTTGAAAAAAAGGACCATGCAACCTAGAACAAGTTCAATATTCACATGGAGCAAATGATATTCTTTCAGTATCAACTCCGGACATAACGTACTTAAAAGCACATTGTTAAATTTCGTTAGCACCCCATAATTTACAAGGATGCTTATTCCTTTTCATAACAAATCTGATAGCTAATAACATTGATTTTTACACCTGCAGTTAGTTATTTTCAACTGAAAAGTGTAGTGTAGAATACTATTGTCTATAATGAGTTGGCCTAAAATGCCACAAGTTCCCACATTTTAGTGATTACAGCATCTGAAAACTTCAAAACTTTGAAACGTAATTAATGACAGGTATGATGTATTTAAACAGTGAATCTAAACTTGTACAACTGTACATACATTAACATACATACATATGGTGATGTCCTAGAGATAAAATTCTTCTTTTAGAAATTTATTAGCAAAATATTATTAATATTGCTTTAGCAAATTAATTTTCCCATCTTGTTTGACAGCTTAAAAGCTTTTTTAATTGCTTATGACATCTTGGTTATGAAGGTATTAATATCATTGAATGAATGGTTTATTCAACTCAATTTTGAAAAAACTTAGGCTTTTGTCTAATTTAATTTTTGTGATGACACTTCTTTTTCATGACAATGTCCTACAGAACTTGCATGCAAGCTTGACCTGGGTTGGTTTCTTGAAAGTTCTATTAATTTCACACCCCCCTTCCCTATTTTTAACTTTAGGAGATCACACACTCACACCTGGCATGATAAGTATATTTTTTGAATTTGTCTTTAAATCAACCAGTTTAATAACATTTAGTGCAAACTTGCTAATGTGAGAATTGAGTATCAATTGGCACAAAAGGTATGTTACTGGGACATTTAAGAAATGGTTCCTTGCCACGTGCAATCCACTATTATAATACCGAAAAAGGTGATTAGCCATAATTCTTAGGGTATGAAAAGCATAATTAAACCAGGGCAAAAAACTTCCACTCGTCCGCCCGTCCGAGACGAGTACTCTCATATCTCGGACAAGTGGATTTCCAAAAGCACTTGTCCTACGGGACGAGTAGAGTTTGCCTAAAAAAGGATGTTCTTTTCTACTGAGGTCTGAGTTCCCAAGCATTTTGGACATTGTAAACTAGCCTGAGTTTCGCGAAGTTTGGTTTCTTTTCACGGCAACTTTCCCGTTTTCGGTTCTGTTTTCCGAGAATATCTGGTTCTGCTGTTTCGATGAAGACTGGGATCCACATACCATATATGGAAATGACGACCTCGTTTGAGACAAGGTGAACAATGGGATTATCGTTGTGGCAAGTTTTGTGATTATTAAAGAAGTAATAAAACCTGTGAAAAAATATGAAGAAAGTCGAATTCGAAAATTCCAACCAACATGGAAAAAAGAATTTCCCTGGGTTAAAATTGACGCGGAGAAGAATGAAATGTTCTGCATTGTGTGCCGCAGGTATCCAACAGTAGCCGATAAAGCGAGCCGGCTTTATGTCGGCATCAATGGATCGTCCGCCACTGGTTTTCGCTGTGATTCTCTTGTGAGTCACGAGAATAGCCATTCTCATTACTTTTGTTTTCAACGAGCTAAAAGCGAAGAAAAACCAGAGCAGGCGCCGCTACAGCGAATAAGCCGTAAAATCGACGAGGAGTCAAAGGAGTCATCTTAGATCGCAGTTTTAATGCCTCATAGATGTCCTGCATTTTCTCAAGTCGTGTATAAAGAACGTGAGTGATCCCCGATGTGTCTGTATGAAATGGTGTTGTATTGAAAAGTGCAAAGAACAACATAAATTGAAATAACTGTTAAAATAAATACTCGAGATTTGGTACAAAACAGATTATACAATTTCTACGTTTTTTTATGACTTTTTGTTATTCACTTTAATAATTATTTCGGACTAGTGAATTTAACTTTCGGACAACCAGAATCTGAACGTTACTCGTCCAATGGACAAGTGGAATGAAAAAAAAGTTTTTTGCCCTGATTAAACGATCATAAAAATGCACGGAAAGTTAAAAAAACTTCAAACCTACACTGTACAATCAAGGACAAAAGGTTTTGGGACAAATGTTACAAAGTACTCGAATATTAACTATCAATTCAGTGTCACTGACCAATAAAGCCATATTTCTTGTTTAAAAGCCATCTTACTAATGCCACCCCTTCCCCCCAAGACAATGTCGAAATCCACAACTCATTTCATTACCTGGGCTCAACATTGTTTAGCAGTGGGGGGAGGGGAACGGATACTTCTTGTTCACCTGTACGGTTTTTCTGTCGCATGCATAGCAAAACATTGTAAATGCGAATTCGTTGGGCCCAACCCTAATGTCCTTGATTGCAGCATACATGTTGTTACTACAGGGACAAATTGTGCAAAGAAAAATGGCCTACTATGTACCTACTGGCTGGCCATCTTATCCAATACAGAAGATGGCTTCTGGTCTCTTCGGTCCAGTTTTTCCTTCCTTTTGGGGGAGGGGGACAGACTTAATATATATATCCCCGTAATGGTTATCAAGCCATTCATGTACATGCACATGTAGCTTCTGGTTGATATTGTGATTTTGCTGTGATAATAATGCCTATTGTGTAACTTCCCCTTTAGTACTGGTAGTTGCACATGGGCACCTCAACATGGCAGCCTTCATTTTAATTAGCAACCTGAATTTTGAGAGAGATCTTATCATATTTTGTTGTTGGAAGTGGGGTTGCGGGGGGGCATTATTTGAGGGGAATGTGTGCATCTAAAAATTTGTTTGGTAAGACAATAAAACAGCTTGATATACACTTAGCAGTGAAACCACTTGCCTGCAGCTTGTGATGGCACTTGAGTTTTGAACATTTTATGCAAGAAAACTGGGTGGATTTGTTGTAATACTTGTAAGAGGGAAACTGTATTTGGATGTTTTTAGTGTGTGAATATTAATTTAAAAAAAAATTACAAAATTAAAAACCTTCAGGATGTTGAATGTCGTACTGTCTTTAAGGTGAACAGTATCCTCTGCAACAAAGATAGCAGGTTGGGTGCAAAGCTCTTTTCGACACTTTCAATATCATCTTCTAAACAGCTGTTGATTTTTCGATGAAACATCTTATGAAAATTACAATATAAACCACATGCTTTAATTAAGCCTCTTGGAAACTAAAAAAGCAACACAATTTGAGTCTCCTGTTTGGTACAAATTAATTTTGTTTCTATCTCAGCTGGACATCACAGCAGCAAAGAAGTGATAGATGCCTACAGGAGTGCATGTACCAGACTGAAGACAAAACCATGTGAGAAACTTATTAAACAGCTTGAGGTACAGTAACTTTTCAATTAAATTTAAAATCATGCTTTTAAGAACTGTCAAATGGTTAAGCACTGCAGTGCAATTGATCTTATAGGCCACTTCTGAATTGCTGGAAACCTCATTACAAAAGATGAGGCTAAGTGCAAAGCTTTCAATGTGAAAATTAGTTTTGTTTGCATATGAATGAAAATTAATTTCCATAATAAGAACTGTCCACTTAGCCTCGCTTTCATAACAAGGTTCAAAGCAACTCAGAAATGGCCTATTGGGGAGCTTGTATATGAGAGAAACTAGCTTTACAACTGGATGTAAATTTTAAAATCCCTATTGGTTGTCTATTTAGATACTGTGGCCCAGGATTTGGAACACAGGACTACTGTGAAACAAATCCAAGGAGGGTCGAGTTCTCTGGATGACGTGAACCCTCCAGAACTCAGCACTCTGGTTTACAATTTCGGCATCCTGACTGCTAAGTTATGCCAAGGGGGGTGAATGAATGAATGAATGAAATGGAATAGAAAAAATGACATTGGGCAAATTAATTGGGCATTATTTTGTATCTGTGGATTAGTTGTAGGTCATGGCTACTTGAAAAGCAGCCTTTGCTGAATTGTATTACAAACTGTGGTTGAGGACTCTCTGACAAAGGGGATGCTTTGCACACATTTGTTGTTTTGGAATCCACCATTAATGGCTGGAAAACAAATAATCCAAATTCAACAGAATAGGTTAAAAGGCCAGATTGGCAGGAGGTAGACCAGGGCCCAGTCATTCGAAAGCCGATTAATGCTAATCCACGGTTAAAAGTTAATCGACTTTTTCATCTTGCTCGTTTAAAATGGGTTTGAAGGCTAATGTCAAGCTAAAGGTAAAGAAAAGTCAATACTGAAGGACAAAAATCTTTTGGAAGAATCTCATTGATTAGTAATTAAACTCTAATCAAAGTTCACGTTAATCTGTTATTAGCTTACATTAATCAGGTTTTGAACAACTGGGCCCAGTTGGCTATTCACAAGTGAAGCCGAGGAGTTAAACTTGGGGCTACTGAGAACAACTCCCAACTCCAGCAAGTGGCTAGAATGGAAGTTGAACCCAGGACCTCCAGATTACTAGCCTGGCACCCTAACTACTCAGCCACACTGGCTCGGTTTAATTTTTTTGCATTGTAAGTTATAATGAATTTATAATACTAACCATATTTTATCAATTTGACTTTTTTGTCAGGCATGTGAGAGTTTCCAAGAAAGAATAGATGTTATCGATCTAAGAGGTAACATTAACTCAAGGCTTCTTTTGATAATACCACTCTTTCATGTGGTCTTTTCATTTATCATCTTGTGCATTCATTTCAGGTGTTAAACTTGACTTAAAGAACTGTGAGGCTTTAGAGGAAGTGTTTAGGAGAGTCAGAACCAAGACACTAGACCTTGAAAACACAGGCTTGGATGATGATGTAAGTTTATATTGCAATACACCAGCATATTACGCTGCAACGAACTCAACCGGGGCCACCCAACATTGATCAGCCAATCACATGTCTGGCTTCGGTAGTTTGTAAACCAATCAAAAATTTAAATTTCAAAGTGTCAGTTTCATTGGAGGCCCTGGTTGAGTTCGTTGCATTGTAAGACTTTGCACAGGAGGGGGAATCAACAATTCTACAGTTTTCTTATTTTCTTCCACACTGCGCTCCTGTATTGATGTCACAGCCCTACAGTCCCCAGTCTCCTGTCTTACACGGTATTGTACTCAACCGGAAGTGAAATTTGACACTTCTATACACCTTAAATACAGGGAAGAAGAATTATTACATGTACATGTAATAAGGAATTCTTTTCTCGATTTTCATTTGAGAACAACATGGAGAACAATCATCAACCTTCACTGAGTATCTTTCATTATGAAATCCTATTTGAATCAGTCATTCCATCATTGTATTACAGTACAATCATTGCATTTCCCGCATAGTCATAAACCGCGCAAAAATATTTCGGTATTAGTAGGCACCGTCCTTAAAGCTTTAAAATACATAACAATTTATGGCATTTTTTCAAAATTGAAGCTTATTTCTGAAACATATATGGCACACTCTATAAGGTCTGCTTTTTCAACATTGTCATAAACCATGCAAAAATATCTGTTTACGAATCATGTTAATAAATTATTAATCTCATCATAAGCATCCTCATAACGTGCTGTTTGTTATCTTCTATTTTTCAGAGTGTTGTTTCACTGCTGGAAATGATAGAGTATTATAAGTCTACGTGTAAACTCAACTTGGCATATAATCCTAAAATTAAGATAAGAGGATGGCAAGCTGTTAGTAGGACCTTGAAGAAGGTACAATAAAGCTAGTAAATCTTATCTAGTTTTAACATTACTTGAAAAGGTTAAAAGGCATATTGGAATCAAAATAAATCCACAACCCAAATTGGTCCAGCTCTGTATATAATCACTCTTGACTACTAGTTTTGTGAAACTATAAATGCCCTTGGCTGGTGGAAGGTCTGGTTGGAAAATAGATTGCAACTTGAACAAATTTGGCTATTTGTTTTTCAAGTTTTGCCAGTTTGTCTTGGATAAACCACCAAAAACTGTTCAGGGGAAAAGTCCATGTAAATTTCTTGAATGAAGAATCACAGGCCGCGTGCCGAAAATGAGGACAAAATTGGAAAAAAATCTGAAATTTGATTGCCCTTTATTTTGGCATAATGGCCTATTCATGACAGTTCATTCAAGAAACTCAGACCATTATTTTCCCCTGAGTTTGGTTGTATTTTTGTTAACAAAAAAAAAAAAGAAAAGAAAATCAACCTAAAACTTAGCATGTTAGGTTCTTTATGCCCACAACCCTTCAATTGAAGGGGTGTGTGGAATAAGGCCCCAAGTGACTTTTGATGTAAGATCAAATTCTCCGTTTGTTCCACAAGTGAATACAAGGTAATTTGGAAGGAGAATCTAGCAACTGATCAGAAGTCACTTGGGGCTTTTTTCCAAGCACCCCCTTCAATTATTTTCAGACTTTCTTGTTTTGTCTACAGTACATTTTAAAAAATGTCAGCCACATACCAATTCATTGCCAGTGGTAAGGCTATGGCAATAGTGAACTAAACGGTTGCACCTTGTAAGGCTGAAACCCCAGTTTTTTTTTTGTGTGTGTGTGTGTGGGGGGGGGGGGGGGGGAGGGTACTCCCTACAATGGATTATGCAGGGAGGCTCTACCTGAAAGGGTACCTGTTTTTGGGCTGGAGGTATAGAAAAGGGTAGGAATTTAATGAGTTCAAGTAAAGGAAAGGGTTGGGAAAACTGTCATCTAGGTATCTAAAAGGGCCTTTCAAAATATCTTGGAACAAATCAACTGAAAAGAGATGCAGTTTTTGTACTGTAGCTATGTGAAAGGAGGTACCATTTACTCTGGATGGTATGTTAACTTAAGGCGCTGTTACACTAGGCAATTTTTCTTGCAACTTGTCTCACAATTTTGTTGCGACACAAGTTGCACGGATCGTGTTGCCTATTGTAACATACCCCGAAATGAGCATGTTTTGCAATTTTGTTGTTGCTGCAATCGTTGCAAGAAGTAGAAGTCGGTTCTACTTTGTGCAACAGTGACTGCAACAAAACGTTACAAGGCATGTTCATTTCAGGGCATGTTACACTAGGCAACGATCCGTGCAACTTGTGTCGCAACGGTGCAATGGAATTGCGAGATAAGTTGCAAGAAAAAATGGCTAGTGTAACAGCACCTTTAGGGTTATCTTTTCTGTCAAAAATGGAGGCTGGAACATGACTTGACTTGTAGCAACCAGCTTTGAAACTTGTAGACAAATTGAGGTAAAATAGGTGAGAAGCAACAGCAGTTCACACTAGTAAACCCTTCTCTGTTTTGTCTCAGACTCCATGTTTACACTATCTGGACATACGTAACACAGTGTGGACAGAACAGGTGCTGCCCCTCCTTGGACGGTCTTTGAGGCTGGACTGTAGTTTGACTGTGTTACATATGGAAGGTGCCAATCTTACTGGACGACCATTATTTCTGCTGGGTATGTAAATTTTATTTATTTCTATTAAATTGTTGTGACAGCCTTTACTCCCATCTCTGGAGTAGAATTCACTGACAGAGAGACCTTTTTGTGTTAAAAATAATATTTAATACTTAGTATAATTTATCAGTCAAATTCCTGAGACATCGTTGCAAGCTCTCTCCTCTTTCCCCTTCCCGCCCCCACCCCCGAGAGAGCTTGCTCACAGGCTAACAACCCTTGTCAGACTTTCTTGTTTTGTCTACAGTACATTCTAAGTGTCAATTTACAGTTGCCTTAATTAGTTTGTTTGCCTTATTATGCTATGTAGTCGACTAAAAAAGAAAGCTCATCACTTTTCATGTAAAACCAAAACCAAAATGTGACTTGCTTATTTGCATTTCCCTAACTTAATGTTAAATTTGCTGGTATTCAATTATTTGTTTGAAAACAAAAAGAGATCAGTATATGGTTAAATATGCTCAATATGCAGTTTCCTTCAAAACCATGCATACATGTACCCAAGAATCATTTCAGAGCAGAAACAGTTGATGTCCAATTTTAGATCAAAATGGTAAGGTCATTGATCCTATTGCAAATCAATAAAACTGAAAACCATACCCTAGGTATACATGTATACCAAGAGTACGAAGCCCCTGTCCCTGGGGATTACGTAAAGACTGTGCAGAGTATTGACAAATTAAAATGTCTGCACTAACTAGTATGAGTTACGAAGGGAAATCTTATTCTCTTGTCTCACAGGTTTTGCCATGAAGTTTGAATAACAACATAATTATTTCCAACCAATCTTCTGTAGTTGTTTGTGGTGTCACAAAAAGAATGCAAGATTTTTTTTGCAATGTTTTAACTCTCAAGTTTCCTTAGAACTGTAAAATTTTTAAAATTTGAATTAATTTTTGTTTGTTTCTGTAGCCAGTGCAGTGAAGTTCAACCACAATCTCAAAGATCTGTTCCTTGGTGACAACAGACTGGTGTCATCTGACGGACAGTCATTGGGCGCCATGCTCAAGGGAAATGAACATCTTCAGCTGTTAGATTTAAGAAATAACTCACTACAGGTATTACAGCTGTCACTGTGAGTTTTGTAGTGCTCAGTGATTCAAAGCTGATCATGTACTCCTAAACATTGTGTGGCTATTGATTGGGTGTTTGTTTTTTGAATTACCCGTATGTACTCCATACAGTTTAACAACAGACCTTACCGTGGTAATATGTGACCCTTCATGCAAAAAGGGGGCTAAAGGATTTTTATTGCATTGTGAAATTAATTTCATGGTCATGGCCCGTGATTTGGATTTCACGGTGCAAAGTCAAATTTTCACGCTATGTTCACCGTAGTTCAAAGAGAATTTACTGTACCCTTTCTGCGAAACTGATCATGATGACAGCAAAATCAAATCATGCCATTCAAAATTATAATTATAAATTATTATAAAATAATTGTCTTGAAACTTTTGATATAAGCCAGGCAAGCATTTCTCAAAGGTCCTGGAAAATTTTTGGGCCAAAAAGATAACCCCCATAACTCCCAAAAACAATTTAATAGGGAGTTTCTCAAAGCACCCAAATATTTGGAAGTCCAAAAAAGTCATTCAAGTCACTTTTCCCTGATAATTTTTGGATGCTCGAAAGCTCCAGCAAAGCATTTGTGAGAACTCCTTTCTCTGTTAAATAATTGTAGCTGGGCACCATTATCAACTAAGGATAAGAAAATATGTGGAGAGTTGTAATTATAGAACATTTTTTATTACTTCTTGGCAAAACCGAAAAAGAATCAGGGGTTTTTAGTTTAATAGCTCTTTTTTACTGCCTAAGTTTTTAACATTTTATCGTTTTCTTTTTTATGAACATTTTTACTAGATAATTTTAGGATAGTACTTTAATAAAAGTTAAAATTTTTAAAGTTTTCCTTTGTGTTTTATAATAAATTATTATTATTGTGAGGGCCACAGGTTTTTCAGTTTTTACTTACTGTCATATGTAATCCTCGTAATATCGTAATATAATATAAGTTTATTGCTACTACTAAAGATTGGACCTTTTCCAATAATTGCCACTAACTGCTTAGTCCACTGTATTTGTGCAGGATGCGGGTATCTGTTATATATGTGAAGGTTTAGCAGAACAGCGAAACGGCGGGCTACTGACACTTGTGCTGTGGAACACTCAACTGACGTGCATTGGAGCAGGATACCTGGCTAATGCTTTGGTAAGTTGAAGACATTAATTACCGTTTTATTATGTGGCTAAATGTAATTTAGGCAAAGTTAAAATCGAGGCAAGTGCTGGTCAGCGGTGCCCACATGGCCGGGACATGCGGGGCAGCCACCCTATTTCGCAGGGGCCCCTGGGTTCTTACAGCTCACATGTTTGTGCCAATAATTATTCATTTCGCATCTGTTCAACTCAATGTACAACACACCAGTTTGTAGCCTGCGAACGCAGGCGTATTTCCGGCTGTCACTTCTCTCAGCGGAGAGAAGCGACAGCCAGAAATACCTCTGTGTTCGCAGGCTAACCAGTTTGAGACTGGGCAACAATTCCAAAATATGTTTTGAAAACTGTTGCAAAATAACCAGTACCACTGAAAGTCCTGCTGAGTAGATCTCTTGTGAGTGGTCATAATCATTTTGGCAGCATAACAAACAGCAATACAGGGAAGTACTGCTCAATAACATTCATTTGAATGGACCTTGCCTTACGATTTTTTAAATTAAGTTAGAATCACCTTGATTTATTAATTTTATTGCATGACAAGAAAGAAGTACTCAGTAGCTTTCATTTCAAATGAATGTAAATATATGAAACATATATTTTTGAACTGTGGATGAAAGATCAAGTAGAAGAAAGATCCTCGCAGTTACCACGCAACTTAAGCAGTTGCAAAAAGAAAGCCTGAAAAAAATTTCAGGCTTGAATGGGATTCGAACCCATGACCACTGCGATGCCAGTGCAGTGCTCTACCAACTGAGCTATGAAGCCAACTGGGCTCAGCTGGTCTGATCTTCCTTATATTTGAGCTTTCATTTCATTGTCACAAAATGCTTCGATCTAGAGCTCCAATAGTGGGAAAAAGTATTGCTTGACAATGCAAATAATGGCAGGCTACATACAGGAGACTAAGGATAGTATCATTGAAAAGTATGTTCATTTGAATCCATGGAGACACTAAATAGGATTTCATCCACAGAGTCAAAAGTTAGAACACCATACACCACCATTAGTAAAGTACATGTTAGAAGCTTTCTTTAATTTTGAATGGTGGTCTCACACAAGTAAGTAATCACATTCATTTGTGGGTTGGATGGGTGGGTGAGATAAAAAATACCAAGTTTGGTAACGAGACGTTTGAGACATGTGGTAAATCACCTGTTTCTAATGTTCTCTGACTCATGAACACACTTTTTCCTGTCCTTTTAGATGTCCACCAATTATCTTCAAACTCTTAATCTTGGGCATAATCGCCTGACTAACGAGGGAGTAATTACACTGAAAGAAGGGCTCCTGCGGAATCGCTCTCTACAGCGACTGGGGCTGTTGAATACAAGGCTTACAAGTGAAGGTACAGAAAACAGCAACAAAGCCTACCAGCTATAAAAAACTGACCTTGTGTGGGGTTAGAGCTGGTATTGCATTTAGTGTTTACAATGCATTGTTTATCTCAATGATTGCGTGGGACACTTTTGAATTTTAAAATTATTTTACATGTAGGGCATTTACAAAGGGCCTATTCCTTTCAGTAATAATGTTACTTTTTCATCCATGATATTATCAAAGGATTGGTCACATTTTAGGTTATTTACAGGGCATGCCGTCCCCTTGCACATCTATTTACTATTTCAGTACCCAGGGTGTATTGTACTGTACAGTATTATGGTGTTCCTGCAAACAGAAGTATATGCGAACATACAATATTATTAATTGAGTCAAGTATGAAAAGTTAAATATTAAATATATCTTGGCCCCTTTCATGAATTAACACTTATTCTGGGTCTTCATTATTATCCAGTTTTAAACCAATCCTGGTCTTTCTGTCATAGGAATGATTGCTCTGGCTGAAGTAATAGCAGACAGCAAGACAATCTTAAGAATGGACCTTCGGGAAAATGACCCTTACGTTGGAGGTCTGATGGCCCTTTCGCTGTCACTCAAAATGAACCATTCCCTAGTACGGATAGACTTGGACAAAGAACTGAAAAAAGAGCCGGTAAGACAAGACGTCAATACTCCATCTATGATCGCTCACTGGCACTTTAAAGTTATGTGTTAGATCTATAATTATTTTTCCAAACAAACATACTAATAAAACTACAATCATGGACAAAACTAGTTCACTTATGTCCAGAAATACACGCTTATGAGATGCATGAACTGTATGATAGACATCACAAAGTGTCCCCTACCCTAAATTCTTACTAAAACACAAATAATTCTGACAAACATGAAATCCGAATCAACAAGTTTTTTGAAATTGATTTAACTATAAAAGTTAACGTTAAAAGAGAACGACGTTTCGACCGTCTGACGGTCATTTTCAAGTTCAAAATGAGAAGTAAAAACGACAAAAAGGTCTGTCTTATATAAAGTACCCAAAATCAGGGCTAGATGCATTTCTGGACATAACTCAACTAGTTGTGAATGAGAAAAATGGGCATTTGTTTTGCATAATTTATATTATAACTTCCCATAAGGGAAACACCATCTTCCCCCTCCAACTCAGTCACTGTTGTTTTGAAGGCTGAACAATAATAATTACCAGGCCTTTTTATCAGCGACAGACCAACACTGATGAGGGGGAGGGGGAGGGGGAGGGGGAAGGGAGGCTGAGCTATTGATGTATCACTGTAGTGATGGAATTTGTAGATTGACAAACGTTTCTTCACAGTTTTGTCCAAAATTGTAACTTGGGAAAGGCATTATTTTCACTCCTATAAAATGGCCTATTTAGCGCTGGTCCGCTCACTAGAACTGCCAAAATAGCATCCATTAATGAAGGGGCAAATTTTGCACACCCCTCAAGGCCTAAGGTGTAACAATAAAATAATGCTCATGTTTGGGGATTGGCTGGACGTTTCCAAATTGCTTGTTCTAATGCCCTCCTTTTGTTGGACAAATGTTTGACTACTAACAATTTGCTTCTTTCAGGGCATGGAAACTACCCAGAGAATTCTCCTTGCAGACATCTATGGCTACTGCCAGAGAAACAAAATGCTAGCCAAGGAGCGTGAGGAGAATGAACTAGCCAATGACAGCCATGCTGAGGAGGGTGTGGTCAGTGAAACAGAGAGCATTATCCATGATGTCAAAGAACATGTGACAGCTCTTCAGCCTCTGCCTGGAAATGAGGTCATATCAGGCTCTCCACACCTAATTCAATTAGAAAACCCCCCTGATATTACAGAAGAACTGAAAGTACTCACAGCAGACTACCCTGGCAATTCACGGTTCACTGTTACGGCTGTGATAGATGAAGAGCAAAACTGTGTGCAGGACTCAAGCTCCAGTGAAGAGGAGCTTGTGAATTTGGGTGAAGCTTTGGCTTTAGTGGATTTATCAGATTCTAACTGTTTGCAAGATTTGAACAGTGCTGGTGCCTCTAGTAACCAACATGACCAGGCATCAAGTGTTACACTTATAGATTTGGGCCGATCTGGTGGTCCCCTTGTGAACCTGAATGCACCTCCATTGAACCCTACATGTACATCAATACAAGCTGATGTCAGGTTTACAGGTATGCTGCTATCTGAATAACTACCATAGGGCTCAAATTGGGTACTATTATGCATTCAGTTGACTATGGGTGCATTTCTTTTGGAGAATCCAAAACGGATTTGTGATCTAAGATCAATCGGATCATGGTGCATCGAAGGAACCAATGAATCCTTGTCCAGAGTGGATTCGTAGGTTCCTTTTGATGCACCATGATCTAAAAGATCTGAGATCACAAATCCGTTTTCGAATTCTCCCAAAGAAATGCACCCTAAGTATTGTATTTCTGGATTCTGGAATAAACTATAAGGTTATGTTTTGTACTAATGATTAATTAAAGTAGACATGATCCTTTGTTGATCAATGTTGGAAGTTGTTGTTTCTTCATTGTAGGGCAAAAACAACTGCCAGTATTAAATACAGTCGAACCCTGCTTTCCGGACACCCGCTTAATACAGACACCTCATTTTTAGGGACAGTTTTCTTGGTCCCACCTTATACATTTTCCTTAAAATTAACTCACTTAACAAGAGCACTCTGTAAATAATGTACAGAAACTTTTCCTGGCCCCACAGTGTGCAAGTGCCAAGGTGCTAAGGTAAAATTGGTTCGTTATATCAAGGTTCTTTTCCATATATTTTAAAATGCCGGGCTGGAGAATATTGTTCGTTATAAATACAGAGGACTTTGTTGTTAGAGGTTCTTTAAATCAAGGTTTTTTATTCACTGTAACAGCAAGGTTTTACCGTATAATTTTTGTACTGTACAACTACGTTTAATACCAGTAAGCTTGAAAACGATATGATTTAATAAGAGATTTTCTCTTGTTTAGATTCTCCTCTCTCATCAAGTAAATTTGAGAAGGAACTGGACTCCATGTTGGGTGGTATGACATTAAAGGATAGCAACCACAGTCCACTCCTCAACAATGCTATGAAGACACAGGGTAGGTATCGTGACTGAGAGTTAGAGCTTCAGGGAATAGTAATGTTGTGGTCAGCATGACAGACTTTTGGTCTGTCTTAAATAATCAAATGCAAGAGTACTTGTATCATGTGTGACTTTTTTGCCTTGAAGTCAAATTGCTCCAAATTTGCTGTATATTGACCCAGAAGCTTGTTATCATGTTAGAAACTCAATCAATCAACCAATAAATTGCTTGTTTTGGAGAGGTGGTTTTATTAATCTCCCTTTTTTATTGTTTCAGATTTCTGGAGAAGACAGATGGATGACCTTGTAAGAGGAGCATCAAATAGCCCAACCCCTCCCCCCTCAGTATCTGCTGCTAACAGTGCAGGCAACACTGCTGACCTACTGAGTTAGCCTGGTGGCTCAGATCAAGATAGAGCTTTCAAATTCCACATGTTATATGGAGATTGACAATTATGTGAATGTAGATGAATTTTTGCAGTATCGAGGAACACGATGTCCTGGTTATTAGGAAGCACAGGACGAGAGGAAAAACTGATTACACCAATCGTGGTAGCTGTATTTGGTAGCTCCAGGAATCAGTCAAACCTTTGCAAAGCCTGTCAGTTTTCCTGCTGAGCCACGTCTGAGGAATGGCTCTTCTTGGAGAACCAAGTGATATTAGGATTCTTCTTAGGCCGTTGTCACTCAGGACTTTAGTGAGCATAGATTGTCTACCATGGATCTCCACTAGACTCAATCCAAGACGGGTTTTTCTTTCCCAGTCAAGGGTGCTGTGCTTCCTGGACTGCTTTGGCTGCCCTCTTTCCTTCTCCTCAAACCCTGAGGGTTCCATTTGAGGGAAATCCTAGCTAGCCCTATTTCATTCCAAAAAAAAAAAAGAAAAGATTAGGACATTTTTGTTGTGGAGTCATTTGACTACAACTTCGGATACAGAATTACCCTCCACCGGGATTGCAAAATTTGAATTTGAAAGGGAGAATGAAATGAATTCTGTTTGTTGTAGTCAAATGATGCCAATAATGGTCCCCCCTCCCCCATATCAGACAAAAAATGTTGAAAATCTGTTCTCTGTTTCCGAGTCTGCACTGCACATACCAACTGCATATGTTACATAAAGTCTGATGCTCATGTGCCCTAGACAAACCCATGACGTAGCCTGCAGTACTACATCGGAGGCTGTTCCTTCGTGAGAAAATGTGTTGTGACATCAGAAGGTATTCCAAGTCTTTATGTACAGCTAATGGTGGCATTTGTTTTGTATCCAATTAAATGAAACCATTTTGCCACTCAAAAGTGTCCTGCAAAGATCCCAGGTTACTTTCTAGATGTGCCTGTTGAACAGATTTGTTTGATATTATTGACACATAATTAAGGGATTATCATTAATAATATTAGTATATATAATTATTGCTTATTGCATTCTCTGATTGGCTGCTCAAACTCGAGATAGTATTTGCTTTTTACCTTGTCCTGGACATGCAAGTTTTTTCACCAGTTTCAAAGTAAAGTGAGTCCACTGGTCTAATATATATTAGAACAATATTATTCACCTCAGTGTTGGTAAATGGTAGATATTGCGGCTTGGTCAATGTCCACTGCCATCCACCTCCACTTAAGTGAATAAATAATTATTTTGTTAAATATGCGAGATCCTTAGCCCAGAATTGTTCTCAGAATAATAATAGGTTATTAATAAGTTTAGTTTAACAATGAGCTGATTTGAGATCAGTCCTGACCAATTATTTGATGTTTTTTTTTCATATTATTGGTAAACATAAGATCCTTAACTTTGGAGTTTTCAGTGGGTTTAGTAAAGTGTTTTACAGATGGCATAGACAACTGAAGTATGTGTCAGACTGAGCTTAAACAAGGACCTACACTATAAAAGGGATTGCTCCTTCAACTTTTTTCACATAATCGCTGCTTCGACATCTTAGTAGTACCTGTTTAGGAAGTGAGACGGATGAAGGTGAATGGTGTGGAATCCGTATTTCAAGAAGTAAGGCCAAACATGTCTTTCAGACCGGTAATCTAAGGTTAAAAAATTTTTGACAAAAATCTTGCAATTTAGCCATTTTGAGTAAATCTCTACATTTTTTCATGATGCAAATTCGAGTGTGAATTTCAAATTTATCTTTTCAATATTCTATAAAAAATTAATATATACCTTGCCGCAAATGACTGGTGGCCTGGCTAGCGAAAGGTTCCTTTTATAGCATAGGTCCTTATTTTAGCAGATATAAAAGTGCATTTGACTTGCAATTTTTATTTCTCGTTATGAAACTTATTGTAAGCAACAGTGATGTGCAAGAGGATTTTACAATTGAAATAACGTCAAAACGTTATCTGTATGCTTCCTGGTTTGTTAGTCTCCTCTGTGGTTGTTATTTGGGATGTCATAAAATGCTTATTCCTGAAAGTCTTGCACGATAACCCAGAGAATGGCTGTGCAGCTGCAGGAGACCAGCTATTTTTATATGTAGTGGTAATTTACAGAAAACGATTAACCCTTGCAGTCCCATTCTTCAGGTATTGATTCTCCTTACTTAATATTACTGATTCCTTTGATTGATAAGGAGAATTTCAAATTAAGTGCACAAGAAATGGATCCCCTCGTTAAATGCACTTCATTCTCATGTGCAAGAAATCAGGTGTTGATCACTTGAATTTGGGGGTTCATCATGGCAATATTACCTAGCTGATGATTTTCTTTATTCTCAACACCTGTCTGACATTGTAGTGACTTTGTAAGGAGAAATCATATCTTGATCATTCGTGGAAATTTAAGGGTTGCCATATTGTGTACAGATGCCAAAAAGAAACAGATTGCCATATTATTGTAAATTCAATCGTAAAATATCTTGTTACTGTTAAACCAAGTCTCAGTTAACAAAATGACCTCTTCAGCTTTTGGTGCATACATTTATATGCATAATTCACTGATTCAATTTAATAAGACTTTTACACTTGTAGGTTACAAACTGGGCCTTGTTTAATCTTAATAACTCAATAAAAGAGTTAAAAAACCCAAATGAAACAATCATTGTTAAAGACTTCTAACAATGTTTTTTGAAATCATCTTTGGCATGGGCAGGTAAGAACAAGAGCCCAGATTGTTAGCTATGAGTGTGAATACTTAATTAAATTGGCCCCGGAATTAAGCTAGATCAGAGTTGGCATCAACTTTAAATCCAGCTGATTAATGTGGGTAATTTATAATGAATTCTTCGTGTCCTTCATATCAACTTTTACTGCTTTTAATTTAGTGGTAAAAGCGTTTTTAAGTAGATGAAACAAGAACCTCGCTACGTTTTAATGCCGTGGAGGTTAAGTTTGATATGGAGCTAGCTAGCTATTAATACTTCTCTTTTTGTTGGGTAAAAATGGATTTTGAAAATCCAACGACAAATTATTTCTATTAATTTTTCTTCAAAAAACAAAGAAACACTTCACCCTGCGACGTGTTTAGTAAAATTATTATAAAAAAATCAAATAAATTTTCTGTTTTACTATCGTCTGTGGCTTTGTAATATGTGTCGTGCTTTGCTGTAACTTATTTAGGATTTTAATAATTTTGCCCCTAAATGATGAAGGGAGGGGAGAGTAGAGTTAAATGGGATGGGGGGGGGGGGGAGGATTATTATTTTTGTTACTGGGCAGCTGGGGTGTTTCAAATAGAATCTTTGTTAGTTTTGAGGGAATAATTAAAATTCTAAGCAGTTCCATCCAGAACTTTGGGCTTGTAACCCATTTCACGTAGCATTACCCATCCTGCAGATATAACCATCTCTGTTTTTACAATAACTGTCCAAATTCCCGCGCGCTGATTGGCTCGTAGCTATTGTCTACAAGAGTACAGACAATAAAAATGACGTCAGATGTAACGCGTGCGCTTTCTCAACGAAAAAAAATAGCCAATTCCGCTCGTACTTTTTCCATGTTATTGTAAAAAAACAAGTCGACGGCAGTTTTCTATGGTCTATACTCTTAATAGGCCATAAAATGACGCCATAAAATGTCCAAAACTTGGCAATGAAACCACTCGCCTGCGGCTCGTGAGTTCCACTTGAGTTTTGAACATTTTTGACGTCATTTTATGGTCTATATGAGTATAGACCATAGAAAACTGCCGTCGATTTGTTAATTGGTTCATGTGCCTCGTTCTCAGGACAAGAAAGGACACTGGGGACGAGATTGATATTCTTGTGCTGGTCCCGACCGCAAAGAGATAGAAGAAAGCGCTCTTTTAGGTTTGCAATCTCATTACCTCCCTTCCGTCACACTCTCCTTCCTTTCCCTCCCCTCCCTCCCCAAGATCGATATGGCGGTACGGGTATAGAGAGAAGCGAGTCCCTACGAGAAAAGTGCACTGCACTAAGGGGGTTAGTTTAATTTTGCCGACAGAGTTGGCTACTTTAAAGTTTCGAGCGTTAGCCCTTCGTCAGAGCGAATTGGATACAATCGAAACGTCAGCACTCGAATCGCTTTTTTACAGTGGCCAAACAGAGGAGGTTCGACAGGAATCCCACAATGCAGCACAATGCTGAAATTTCGGCTCGTATTTCAAAAATGGCGGCAAGTTCGGGAAGTCGGTTGGCTTTCTTCGGTTTTTGGTTGATTTCTACAATTCAGGAAGGTAGGTGGACTAAATTTCTTTTGTTTTTGAAGCTTAAAGATGTCTTTATTGTATGTAACTCATGATTGAGCACTGAAATTGTATGGAATGCCCAATGAGAGGCGAGAAGCATAACCAGTTCACGGATGCGGTGGCCAAATAACCTTTCAATAATGTTGATAAAACCAAACATTCCAACAAAAAAGGACGAGAATGGTAGGAAAACTAAGCGAAACTGCCACAAGCAAAATAAACAGTTCATTCAATTGTATGCTCTTTAATCTAATTGTGTATTTACCTATACAATGCAACAAAAATCGTTTCAAAATTGCCTAACTAGAAACTTAGAGTTGGTAACTGCACATGTAATTCACCAATGTTATGCATTCTTAAATAAAGGCTTAACCCGCCGCTTGCCAGCTTCTAAGTCTGGCCCCAGTTGTTCAAAGAGCAGATTACCTTATCTCGAGGATAAATCGCTATCCAGCGGATAAAATAATTTGGTTGGAGTACATTTTATCCGCTAAATAGCGATTTATCTGCTCTTTGACAACCGGGGACTTATGTGTCATGCTAAGTATGGCTGAGTCAGTACAGTTCGCCGTTGTATTGCAACAGTTCGGAGAGAATTGTTTTGGAGCTTTTTCAAGCAGGAGGTGCGCATTCATCGGAGTGCAGCCAGTATTCAGAAGACTGTTATAAATGCCATTTGCTTTTCATCTGCGTTGCAGCATACCAAAAGTTTTGTCTTCACCATGATAAAGGAACCCAAAAACGATGAAACGTTACGCAAAATGCTTCTCAGCGCGCACAGGCAAAATGTTTTTGAAAACTTCCAATAATTTTGCTTCCCTGCAGGCGAAGTTGTAAAGTTCATGATTACGAGGTATTTTTAATTCAAGTGGAAACCCTTCTCTTTTGTGGCTGCAAGTAGCTTCTCACGCATGACTTCTTCCGAGGAATATTCCGGAAGTTTGAGGTAATGCACGCACGTGTTGACTGACGGGAAGGAACCGTCTCCGTCACTTTCTTTGCGCACAACGGTGAGGCGAGGATGAAGATTGGCGAGACCACCAGGCGGCAGAGAGGAACAACCGGTGGTAAACTGAAGAAACGCCTACAAAAACGAAAGGAAAAGAAACATGACTACGCGATTTATGCTTAACTCTTTACGCCCTAACAGTGATCAGCATCAAATTTCTCCTTGTAATAGAGCGGTTTTCAATTTGTTCTCAAAAGTGTCGAAAGTAATTTCGCGTTTGGTTTGGTTTTGCATTACTACGCTCTGTGATTGGTTAACAAAACTCACGCCACTTTTTCAACCAATGGGAATCCAAACCAAAACCAGTCGTGTTTTCACCACACGCGTTTTCCTGCGCTTGGCGCCAGTTACATGTATTTGCTTCGAATTCTGATTGGCTCGTTGTGTTGTTTACATCTGCTGCGATTGGCCAGAGCAATTACTTTGGTTTTGGTTTTACGACACTCAATTGGAAACCGCTCTATCTATGCTTATTCAATTTCTGTGGTCATGAGAATTAAGGATACGATCACCCAAGGTGCATTTTCTTGATATTTTAACAACTTCTCCACAGTAGTTTTACTAGTAAAAGAAAAGTATGGGGACAAGACAGGAGAATTTTCTCTTTCATATTAGGGGTTAAAGGGTTAACCAGCTCTAAGGCGTACGTAACTTTTGATATCTGATAAAGCTATAACCCATTGACTGTAGGATAAGCGAATGAGGCATTAAATCGATGCTGTTTTGACGTTCCGGGAAATCGAAACAACCAAGCAACTTTGTTCCGTCCCCCCATTTCCATCTGGGTCCAGTTTCTCCGACGTAAATCTATTTCGGTTTGGGGAGCCGGGAAACCCGCGAGTGGAACAGGTTTGTTAAAGGTAACCGGAAAATGGCATTCCATAAAACCTAAAAGCTATTTGCGAGTTGCTGGGCCCATTTTGAAGTTTTAAAGTCTGGATTCTCCGAATTTTACTACGCATTGCTGCCGTGAAAATTTATGCTTGTCTCTATTGAGGCTTAAAAAGCCAAAGTGCAAGTAAAGATTAACTGCATTTCACTCTCACCTTCCTCTCATCACCACTCATGTTGACCAACACGTTTACAAATCTCTGGAAGCCTGGCGTTTCCCTTGTGTAGCCAAACTTGGGCTCGGTGTAGTTCATAATGTCTTCTCGGGTCCACTGTGGAACCTGTTCTCCGCTCAGCATCAGCTGCAGCTCGTCTGGAGTGAAGGGACAAAGCTTCTCCATTGGAAACACGGCACAGAATCCGTCTGTAAAATATAAGGTCATGTTACGTCTTTATTTCAAAAGAGGTGTCAACTGTGCTCTTGCTCGTTTCGATTCAGCCTTACTGAGGCATTTTTGACTCTCGCCTTTTGAGCAGTTTTTACATACTATCTATGTATTTACTTCCCAAGTTGTTGTTCGAATATCTTCACGTCTGCAAAATATAAGGTTATGTTACGTCTTTATTGCGTTCGACGAAGTAAGAACGCATTCCTAATCCAGATTGGATGTCGAGATTGTATGGGACAACCAACGAATGAATGGCTCTTGGGACACGTATCTGGCATCCCCCGCAGATTTTGCAGGGGCGGATGACATCATCACCAACTTGGCAAAGAAGAGAGAGCCTGGGATCGAACCAACGCACTTCCTTATCTTTGATTATTACTAGTTTTAAAAGAAGTGTCAATGGTCCTTACTCTCTTCGGCGGAGTCAGCCTTACTGAGGTATTTTTGAATGTCGCCTTTTGAGCTGTTAAATACATACTATGTATTTGTTTACTTCCCAAGTTACTGTTCAAATTTCTCAACGACGGCCAAATTACCTTCAACTCTGTTTATAACACCAAACAGTCGTTTCCACTCCCTACCAACGCAGCACCACAGTTTCCCTGGAAACTAGCCCCCTTATACAGTGGATATTCTAACCCTTGTTGGAAAAAAGCACTAAAGAAAAAGAGGTCCCGCTAAACTGAATTTGGTGCATGTTTTCAGAAACTAGTAATTAACGCACAGTCAGAACGAAGATTAAGTGCAGTGAACTATTAATACCTTGGAACGCATCTAACTGTCGTTGAACACCAGTGTACAAACAGAACTCCTTGACTAGCGTGATGTAATCCTCAGCGTTTTCTATTGTCAGCATCTACAAACAAGCGTTAAAAAAATAAGGATAAGAATAGAACAGGTCACACATATGGGTGATTTAATCAACGCGTTCCTACCCTCTCTACATATGCACAAAACAAACCCCACGCGGACTAATACCTCATATTAGGGATTAGTAAGGAGAACGAAACACTCGAACGCGCGCGAAGATTTAGACTAAAGGAACGAAACACGCGAACGCGCGCGAAAATTTAGACTATAGGAACGAAACACGCGAACGCGTGCGAAGATATAGACTAAAGGAAGGAAACACGCGAACGCGCGCGAAGATTTAGACTAAAGGAAGGAAACACGCGAACGCGCGCGAAGATTTAGACTAAAGGAACGAAACACGCGAGTGCACACGACAATTCTTTTCTACCTCCGCAGGCTGCGTCTTCTCGAGGGAGAAATTCGCGCACGTTCATGCGTTTCGCTCGCTTTGCTATTCCGGAGAAAAATAAGGGACTTCTCTCAGTCCAAATAGTTTCATAAGGAATTTTTGCAAAGTAGTAAGGAGAAAATGAAGGTTGTTATGGGGACTTAAAGGGTAAATGTTTTTCCAAAAGCGAGAGACACTGAATTCTTGTAAGGTGCGGTAAGTGTACCTTGTCTCCGCCACTGGGAGTGAGATCCACCTCGCTGAAGCCATACACCTTCGAAGACGGCGAGAATTGGAAAGTTAACCTGAAAATCACACAAAATATATCCATTAGTACTTTGGCTAACACTTTGAAAGTTAATTTATAAATGTATTTAGCTGCGGACGGACAGGATGGAATAGGATTGCAACGTGAAAAAAGTTGGGCCAACGCTTTCAAATTCTTCCGTTACTTCATGAAAAACTACTGAAAACCGACTGAAACTTATTTCAACAAAGGTTTGTTCTTCCTTCAAGAACTCACTAGAAATCTTCCTTTTGGTGACACATGAGGATTTTGATCGTCAGGAAGACAAAGAACTAGCAAAATCCCATGACACAGTCCCTTCGTGTTTGTTTCCTTTGAGGCTACTCTCAACAGAGAATCGATTTGACGACCGTAAGCAAATCAGAAATTACCAAAGAGGCTTAGAACTACGTTTACAGCAAACGGCAGAAATGCCCACGTGACCATGTTTACCCTTTATTTACCGCTCGCTGTCTTCAGTTTCTCAGTAAAATTGAATAGTTTTGCGTTAGCATCAAAGGTCAATATTAGTTTTGCACTATTCTCATCTATCAACTTTTTCAAGAAAACATAAACTCGAGTCTCACGTTATTCTATAGCGTTAACGGCAAACGGAAAAACCTGTCTCGGATTTTGTTTTCTCTTCCTCAAATCCTTAAATAAATCCAACAAAAAAGAAGAAAATAAATATATTCACAACAAATCAAATATTCTCACTTTAGTGTACAAACGGCTCAAAGACTACGGGCAAAAGTTTGATTTTTGCCGTTTTCCGTTTGCCGTAAACGTCAGTCTTAACCTCTTTTATATCTCTCTATTAACGCAGTTTTCAGCGTCACGCTGTGAAACTTGTAACAAAACTGGAAATGTTACTTTACCCTAGATCATCGACGCTACATTCAACCCCATGAGTTGTTTTTAGTTTGAGCTCCGATATTCTGGCCTTCTTCTCGTTTGCTGATAGCGAATCGTCATTAACAATGTCATTTTTCCTAGCGACCAAATCTTGGAGTTGTTTTAAAAACGCAGCCCTATGTGGATCCACCATGTCCATATCGCTATCATCCAAGATGCCCGCAAACCAGCATGGCGGTGACGGAGTTGAAGGAAGTTCCTCGACGCTCTCCTTCGTTTTACTCAGTTCCGAATTTTCTTCCTTAGAGAGTTCTTCCTCTTCTTCTATAAGTTCTCTCTCTTTGCTAGATTCCCAGTCCAATTTATTAATCGCGTTTTCGTTGTCCTCCAGGCTCAGCTGAGGTTGATCGAGTTCGTTCATCGTGTCCGAGGACTCAACAAAATCCTCGAGCAAGCACGACGCGTCGTCGATTACTGATATAGTCGAACTGCGACTGTGACTCATAGAGCTGTTTGCGGTAGCAGGCAATCCTCTCCAGCACAACAGCTTTAGAAATGATAGCGACAGAGGGATATCCACTAATCGACTGTCCTGTAAACTCTTAGCCAGGAAAATACCCAGGATGTAGAAGAGCTTTGCGACCCTCTCCGTGTCAGGCGCATCCTGAGGTAGGGGCGCGGGGAAGAGGCCACCTGCGCGCTGCACGTAATAGCCCCTTGGGCGAATACCGTGACCAATATCGACCTGTAAGGTCAAAAGAAATTCCAACTTAGTTTCATATCTGCTACTTACGATATTTACACATCCTCAATTCGCATTTACTTTTAATTTGTTAATCTCTTTAAAAAGAGAGTTGTACTTGTAGAACTTTTATCACTGTGCAAGTTCTATGGGTAGGTTGATTTAGGATTGAGGTTTGCCATTTAACAAATAGATTCCATTTGGCCGTACGTCTGTACTTTGCGGATAACGCACAGATGACGTCAAAGCGTGGTAAGAACAAAGAATGCGGCTCGTAGGTGTGACTGATGTTCTTACCGGTACCACGTACAGACCCACAGCCAAACCGAATCCACTTGTTTTACAAAATGTTTAGAACATCCTATAAATAATATCCTCATTTCAATACAAAAAAACCTTTATCGCTCTAATGTGATTGCTAACAACAGCAAACAAAATTTGCAGTGGAAGTGCCATTTCAAAAAAATTCTCTTTCTGAAAATACTGTTTTGCATTTGGAAAGCAATAGCAGACTAAAAAGTTAAGTTTGAAGCCTTGATCCGGGAACAAGTTAGTTTTACAAACCTCTCTGGCAGTCTCATCCACGATGACGTCATCACAAATCCACATGCCCAGGCTCTTGCGCTGAAGCTCGGCCGCCACAAGAGCGTAAAACTCCAGCGATGGACCCAGCCCAGTGCCCTCCTCGTCTTCAAACTCGACCTAAAGAAATGGAGTGCGTTATTTTCTGGGCACAATTGGTCGTCACAGAGAGCTTTGCGTGACAAAACAAAGGAGGAGAGAATATGGCTATGAATACCGGAGCGAAGTCTTGAAAAAGTCTTGAAAATCTGTAGTTTCTAACATTTAATTTTCCTTAGGAAAAGACGTCTTTCAGTCAAGACTAAAATATTGCAAGAGTAAAAAGAAAACAGAATATTCTCTTTGGTAAATCAGCAACATACCTCTAACACAGACTTCCGCTCGGCGTGGAATTTCAATACGTTCATTGCCCAATCCAGCAGCTGCAAAATAAGAACGCCACAATTTGTAGAAATAAATTTAGTTTTTTTTGGGAGGGGGCGGAAGGAGGATAGAGATGGATCTGCACATGGTGGAGTGGGGCGAATTACATCCAATATCTCAAAGAACCTGCTGGAACCCCCACTCCACCCCACCCCCAATATCCCACACCCTTATCCTTTTTAGCTCCATACTCAGTAGTTTTGAAGGGAGGGGGGGGGGGGGGGAGTAGAGGTGGCTAAGCTCGTTCCTGTTATAAACGCATTTGCTGGAATAGTCGGAACGATATCAAATAAAATACAAATAACGCCAACGGTTAATAGAATTTCGACACAAACATATGCGCCAAACCATGCCAATAAGTTAAAGAAAAAAAAGACACTTACCTCATCTCCGCGCGGTACCTTGACTCTCTCGTGTTTTAGCCTCCCCACCCTGAACTCGTGTTGATCTTCCCGCCGGTGGCTTGGGGGGCGACTCCTCTCTAGCGCTACATCACGCTTGTTTTGAAGCCACACGATCGCTCTACGGAGAAAAAAAACTTAGTTTAGAGGTTGCAAGGACATAGGAATGGCGCAATGATATAAGGTAAACGCAGAACTACGTTGCTTGAAAGTAGATGAATGTTAAAACTCAGCCAAGGTTTTCATTCCTTGCTTTTTATTTTAAAGTGGTTTTGAAATGCGTGTCATAAAACCAAAACCATGCTTACTACCGCGGCCAATCACAACACGTGAACAACGCAATGAACCAATCAGAATCAAAGGGAATAAATGTAACCGGCGCCAAGCGCGGGAAAACGCTTGCAACAAAGTTACAATGGTTTTGGTTTGCTTCTCATTGGTTGAGAAAGTGGCGCGAGCTTTACTAACCAATCACAGGGCGTCGCAAGGCCAAACCAAACCAAAAGTGAGACTACTTTCGCTACTCGATTGAAAACCGCTCTGTGCCGAAAAAAAAAAAAAAAAAAAGAAGAAACAACAACAAAACCAAACAAAGCAGTCCTTCGGTCCAATCACAACAGGATCAAACAACGCAGTGAGCAATCAGAACTAAAAACAAATATATGTAACCAGAGCAACGCACGGGAAAAAGCGTGCGAGAAAGACACAACTAGGCTTTTTTTTTTTTACCTCCGATTGAGAAAGTTGCTTCAAACAATAACGATTCGCCTTTTCTTGGGTGTTCTCAAAAATTTTAAATAATACCAACAAATAAATACAGGCGTCAGAAGTCCTATTGGTGTGCTTACCGTGAGCTGCCAAAGGCTGTGCAAGAGAAGTAAAGCTGCCTGGTCTCAAACGGAAACAAGAATGGATACATGCTGGTCAAAACTTCGCTCCATGTTGGCAGTGCATTACTCGATAATACTAAAGGATCCTGTAAGATAAGAACACGATAACAAGGGATCAGAAACGAGCATTTAAGGTAAAAAAAGAGGGTTCTATAAGAGTAAAGACCACAGAAAACTGCCGTCGATTTGTTCGTTGGTTTAATTTTATTCTCTGGAAAGGGATTGTATCTATGTGATAGTTACACATTATTTGACCAAACAGGACCTAAGCTGTGACCTACCTGTATTTGTTGTACTAGTTTGGTTGTCAATTTTTTACTTGTAAAATCTTCATTATCCACGATGAAACCATACTTCTCATTACCTTAAAAAAAAAACAGGAAACAAAAAGGAAACATGTTTTAACGCGACAATATCGTAACGGAAACAATGAGTTCAGTGGAGTGTGAAGCCTACTCAAGTCTTGTAATTTGAAACTGATATTTTGACAACCTGAACAAAACTCAACCTTGGAGGGGAGGGGGGGGGGTTCAGTTGAAAGGTTTTTGTTAGTTGATGGTGTTGATTTATAGGATCAGTCACGGCATTAAATAACATGACGATCTGAAAATAGTCTTTCAGGTATTCAAATCAACCACGTTCCTCAAAATTGTAGACCGAGCTGGTAGGTTTGCCGAAACAAACAACCCTGTTCTTTCAGATATTGAGGATACTCCCTTTAGCAAAACAATTCCAAGTTACCACGCTGTAACACGAAGCATTTTTCCTGCAATTTGCGACGCGATGCTCTCGCCAGCATTGCGTTTCAAACTGCAACTCGCGGTGCATCGACAGTTTTCACCGCAACACAAGTTACAATTAATTAGAGGGGGTGTTTCACGCGCAATTTCGTTCGCAACTTGCCTCGCTAACAGCACTCTGTTGCTGCAAAAAAACTTGCCTCGTGTACTGAACAGCACCTTTATGAAAACTTTCGAGCGTTAACGTCGTGGTAACAGTCTTGGTTTAGGCACCAAAATGACTCCTTACCTCCCTCTCCAAAGTCGTAAGCCGAGTTGGTGGATATGCCGTACAGGACCTTAAGGAGCTGCAAGATATCTTCAATAGCAGATATGTCGGTAGCCACAGAAGGTGCAGTCGACTCGGTCACACTCTTCTCCTTCTTTACTGTTTCTTGCTTCACTTCCTGTTTAACCTCAGGCTTCTCAAGCAGGGGAGAGGTGGGTGGGGAGGAATCCAGAGTATTGCAAAATTCCTGTTGGAAAAGCATTAATCAGAATATTACAAAGCTGTGCTACACGGCTCCAAAAGAAAAGAGGCTAGTTTACAAGCATCACATTGACAGCAAACGCACACATACGCAAATGGTAAAATAAGCACGTGATCATAATTTTCGCGCCATTTTTACGCTTGCCGTCCGCCGTTCCCCCGTTTCAACGCGAGAGAGAGACTATTTTCGTGTTCGTCAACAACGCTTGTATTCGCTCAGTTTTTTTTAAAGCCGTTCTGCCGTAATTAGCAGCCCATGTCTAGCGCGTTTTCTGTGTTATTTTTATATGCCATATATAAAATGACTGTTACCTGCCAGATTTTACATAAATGTGAAGAAGTGACGAGAAAGCAAAACAATAATGATGCTATGCTGTCATCTTTCTTTAAACTCTAGAATGGTTTGTTCTGCATTTGATAAAATCACTTGATATTTTCCTGTTGGTGTTTTAGGAGCATTTCGTTCACGACAGAAGGAACTTCGTTTTAATTTTAGCAAAATCAAACTAAACAAGATTAAGACAGTGAAAACATAAAACGTATTTTTTCTTCTTTGATTGGATGGGTTTCCTGTGCAAAAGCGTGCTGGTGGGTACCCTGAGGTGTACCTTGTAGGCGGCAATAAGCTGTGAGCAGTTTCTGTTCTTTCGTATACTTTTGGGGATTCCTGTTAACTTCCACTTTCTAAGGAACGCAGCATCCGCATGCCTCTGAAGGAAAGAGATCACTTCTGACTTGGGCAGCTCATCTGTGCCTAGATAACGCTCTACATACGATATCGTCCAGTGAACCTGACAAGAAAAAGACGAAAGAAATTCAATAAATTCTTGCCGTATGCAGGATGTTTGTCCCATGAACATAGAAATTCATTCCATTCCTAACAGTATGCAGGATGTTTGTCCCATGAACCTAGCTTGACGGCCTTAGCTCCCACGAGTCTCCTGCAACTCAGTGGTAGAGCATCCGAACTAGTTATCGGAAGTTCTTAGGTTCGACTCCTGATAGAAGCACTCGGATTTCCTTTTTCCGAGTGTGCCTGTATCACTCGCTGAGTAATACATTATTCTCATGAAAGAAGTTGTTCGAGCGCACCAAGGCATGCGAATTAATGAAAAGTGTCTTCTATTTTAGAAACACTTTGAAATCTAAAGGACACTTTTTTTTATCAATGGCGGCCGAAACATAATGGGAAAATTTCTTAAAAATAGAACTATGACTGCGACAACTAGCCGGCAAAAGGCACTGTATGAAATGGATATCTTTTATCTCAAAAAAAAAAAAAAAAAAAGAAGAGTAATATCTTGAAAATTCACCAAATTGTGTGGCAATGATGATCTTGAAACAAATCATATTTGAACAAGGTATATAAATATAAATCTAGCAAAGTTTTGACCATTAAACGGAATAATTGCCAGGGCTAAGGTGCCAGCCCACTTAAACTACAAGCGATCACACCGATACACACTGCGCTATGAAAGATTCAATAATCAACCACTAGCATCAACCGTTGACAATCGTGTTCCAAAATAATTTTGCATAAATTAAACTTGACGTATGTTTTTGTTTTTCCGCTGATCAAAATGTGCGCTTTTCCCATTAGCACGGAGCTGCCATTACCATTGTCTCTGTTTCTTCTTTGGTCTCCGGTGGACTTTCCACCTGCTCAGCATCATGAATTTCTCGGTAAGTGACCCTACATAAGAGAACAATCTAAGGTAAGCACAAAGTCTAGAAGGGTGGTACGAACCCTACAATCTTTTCCCAGCAGTTATGTCTCAAGAAGATACAAAAAAATGAAAACGAAAACGAAAGACTAATAAAAACTTAACTAAGGCACGCAGCACTGTATGGGTACATGCATTGACATGAAAAAGTATTTTTAGTTTTCTCCGGAGAGAAACGACGTGAAAGGATCAAGTTAAATCCAACCTTTATATCAGCCTTACATGTGGCATTCAACATACAATTGAATCGTTGTTACCCAACAGCACCAAAACATTTGAGGTTTTTATTCTCAATGTTATGTCCTTTCTGCTCCTCTAAGCCAAGGTATAACCGCTTTTGATGATTTTTCGGTCTTGAGCTTATAAAAGCATTTTAGAGTATGTACAAGCAGTCCCTTATTTTCCCTAGAGATAGCAAAGCGAGCAAAACACGCGCGCGAAAATTGCCTCCCGCGAGGGGACGCGACGTGTCCTCGTGGGAAGCAATTTCGCGCGCGTTCGCGAGGTCAACTCGCCTTACTATTGCAAGACAAAATAAGCAAATGCTCGTAATCTAAAGCATTTCAGATTCTCTTGAAAGTAAAATTGTATACTAAGGGGAAAAATCACTAAAAAAGATATATGAATGACATTCCCAGCTAAAACTCAAAGCCTTTTTATCTTTCCAGAAATAAATCTTAGATCAAACGTACGTGTAAGTTGGTTCCCAGACTCTTCGCACTCTCTCACTTTTAGATATCCCAGCAGCCAGTGCAACTTTTTGTACGAATGAGAATATGGTGGCCTTGGGGTCATCCAGACTGACCTCTACCTCGGGCAGCTGGAGAAGAAAACAAAACAGTTACATCAGCTATCTGATGCAACGAATATATTCTGACGAATACAATCACGAGAAGCTTTCTAATCATACGCACTAGTGTCCCCGATTAGCGCTGCTTCTGCGCTGGAATTTGCACTTGTATGACACTTAAGCCTGCCGCACACTCGAGGAAAGAGCTGAGCAAACTGCCTCGCGAGGCGATTAGCTCAGCTGTTTCGTCATGTGTGCAGTTGCGTTTTTGTGAGTTTTTCGCCTCGCGAGGCCGTGAGGAAAATATCTGTCGTGTTTGATATTTGAGATTTCGCCTCGCGAGGCGAAATTCTCACGAAAACTCAACCGCACACTTGAGGAAACAGCTGAGATGATTGCCTTGCAGTTTGCTCAGCTCTTTCCTCAAGTGTGCGGCTGGCTTTAAATAATGGTTCATTCATTCTAAAGGGGACGTGTAACAAGTAGGCGCCACACGTGCAACAAACAAACGCAACATTTGCTGCCCGAGATGTTGTACGAAAGTGTTGCCTGTAATCCTTGGCCTTATCCAGTCCGTCAACAATCTGTTGTCAGGGTTGACTTTATATGTTCTAGACTACGTTGCGCCAAATGACAAACAGAAACGTTCCCCGTAAGTTATTCAACCAAAGTAATGTGAACGGAAAGGAAAAGACCACAGGGCAGTTATTTAAACAGAGTCTAACTTAGGCCGAGGCTTAAGACAATCAATGGGCCTCCAAATCTGTTTATAAGTGGTTTATTTTAAGTAGATAAATGGTTTTCTAGTCTGGGATGCAAGCCTTCTTGTTACCATTAACAGTAGACAATGTTCAGATATGATTGTTGGCAAAATTGAAAATGGCTAAGAGCGTGGTTTTGTTAAACACCGTCTAAACTGTCTTTTAATAACTGACCCCACATGTTTGTGGTGCTTCCACCAGATATTTTGGCTCCTTCTGTTCTCACCGTTCAAGTTTACGTGGTTTCACATTAGTTTCATGACCAGGCCCTGCACTAACAATGAAAAAAAGCTATACCAAAGGCAAAACAACACAATCAAACATTTACCATCAGTGATGCAGGGCCTTTAAGTGTCAACACCAGGCGCGGTTCCAGTGACGCTGTAGAAATCTCTGAAGAGGAGCTCTCAGGTGACCCTGTTGAGAACACAAGGAAAATTAAAATGTAGCGGGCACAGTCTGTAAATAAAATTTTGTTCGCATCTTTTGACATGCTTGGGCAAAGTTTATGCGCCAATGCAAAGCTACAATCTGAATATTCAAAGTCCTGCTCGAAAAAGGCGGAACTGCTATATTTTGGATATTAAAGTCACAAAAGGCAAAACTGGGAAGTTTTAAGCCAAGACACTCTTGTGTATTCTGCTATTCCCAAGTTGGAACTTGAATAGTCAGTGAAGAAAGGAAAAATTATGCAAAAAATAATAGCAAGCCCTTACCTGGAGCAGGAATCATGATATCTTGTGTTTGTGCGATGTTGGTTCTTCCTGGTCTCGGATCAAAAGCTGGTACCAGAGCTGAGAACTGCCTCTTGATCACGTGCTCATCATCCCACGTGCGGCGACGTCCACCACGTGACTCAGGCTCCTCTTCAACCTGATAAAACAGACACGAAAGAGATAATCAGTCACGAGGGCTAGTCACGGAATAAGAAATGAGACTGTCTTGATTATACACGGCGTTACGCTGTTCCTTTGTAAGCTTCTGTACCGATAACCTTACGAGAAACTTGTCTGAACAGTTTTTAAAAATACTTTTAGCGGACCTTTACCGTACACTTGTAACAACAAAATATCATAATCTTCTTTTATTAGTTATTGTAACTTATTCCCTTAGTTCTTTTTATTTTAAATCTCTTCATTTTTGGTCCCTCACCTGTCAATAATTTCTAAACATTACGTAATATGGAGGCCAACTAGAAAATCGAATGGTTAACTTGGCCTCCATCCTCAATCGCTACCTCGAAATTACTCAAAATAAATTAAACAAAATTTTACGGTACAAGAATGTAATTATAACAGTCTTTCTAATTAATAATGAGGAAAAATAATAAAGGTTGTTGTTGTTGTTACACTCGATTGCAAAAACGTTGACACCTAAAAAGCATAAACCGTGAACGATGAGACCAATGGCTTTATGAGTATAAGTGTACTAAATCTATTTGCATAATATTCTATTCTCGTGCGACAGTTGATTAGTTGCACGTGGTGAATGATGGAAACTGTCCGAGCTTTCCTTAAACCGTCCAAGTTGGCCAACAAAGGCCAATTTGAGTGATATACAATTCGCGATTTGCCTAAGTTCAAATCAGTCAATGAACTTCAGCAATATTTGGTAGAAAATTATTCGGAAGAATTAAGTCAGCGCTGTATTTTTTTGTTGTAAAGAATGAGAATGGTAAATTATTGATTATGGAAATGAGGTTATTGTTTAAACACTACGCACAAATCCGTTGGGTCTCATCGTTCACGGTTTATGCTTTTTAGGTGTCAACGTTTTTGCAATCGAGTGTATACAGGATCAAATGCAGTGCGGTGTGTGGTGAACAAAAAAAAGTTTCTCACTTCATAGTCATCCTCGTTTTCTTCATCATTCTCGTCATCATCATCGTCATCATCGTCGTCATCATCATCATCATCAGGTTCTGGCAGGTCATAATCATCCTCCAGTCCTGTCAGCAGCCCAGAGCCTCTCATGGCTACGTACATGTCCAGATCAGATGCACGGGACAGACTACTGGCTGGGCTATTCGCTGCATTGACAGCCGAGCTAAGTAACCTGTAAACATATGGTGCAGTTTAAACATTTCCATCATCGCAAGTTAAAACTTGATACAGAGACTTGAAGGGGAATGTCAACTATTTTAGTGTCACATTGAATGGCCACAAAACATATTTGTATGGATGAAAACGTTAAAATAAATGTTCAGTTCTGTTAACAATTACCCTTCTAGTGCAAAGAAAGTAGTTTCGATTATCTGTGGATGCAGATGGCTAGGATGGAAAAGGATTGCGACTTGAAAAAATTGGCCAAGTTTTTCAAGTTCTTTCTGTGTTATTTTGTAGAAATCACTTAGTATTTCAGTATTTTTTTATTTGCGCTAAGAGCAATTTCATGTTAGAGAGAATGTTCTTTGTTAAATATTTGAGAAGTTTTTTCCAAATACAGCAGAATCTCCTTAAAAGTACCCTTTAAACATCACCATCGTCACAACTTAGACCTTCACACAGACCTAAAATTTAGAACCATCTTGTACAGCATGAAATACAGCACCACAGAAAAGTACTCCTCAATGGGTTTAATTTGATTTGGTTTACCCCACTTGTGAGCCTGGCCTCAGTTGTTCAAAGGCCGGATAACTTTATCCGCTGGATAAGGCATTTTTCAGCGTCTAAAATATACTTCACGTTAAATGTTGTCTAAGGTTTTCATACACTCCCCAACTAAGCAGTGGTTAGAGTGTGCATATTCGGTGGTGCATGAGGAAATACTGAAATCTTTGCACAGATTGAAACTGTCAGATAGTGACTTATCCACTGGATAAAGTTATCCGGCCTTTGAACAACTGGGGCCTGGTGACAGGCTATGCTTGTCCCTACACGTGAACTGTCAGAGGGGCAAGTTATCAACCAGTACGCGTGTGTAAACACTACAACGGAATTGTCCCAAGGGCTAGTCCCCTCATGTGTGTTGACCTTAAGTTTTATCGTTACACGCGCAAACTCTATCGTGCAAACAAGTTTACCTTCTAGCAGTTTCACCGACAGATATGTTGACGGCAGCAGAGTTGTTGCCAGCCGCTTCTGTCGCAGGCTCACAACTGATTCCTTCTTCTTCCGTGACCTCGGTAATTTCACCCACACTCTCTCTCGTCTCCTCGACATCCATTGCAGTCGCTACTGCATCTCCTGATGACTGCAATACTATCACAGACGTTTCAGTTCCAGGCGTGTCAATGACATCATCCGAGGTAAAGATACCCTCGTCAGGTATATCCTCTACTCTGGCTGCTTCTACTAAGACCTCACTGGAGATATCTTCAACTTGGGACATGGAGGAACTCTCCTGTTGTGGTTCCACAGGTGATAACGTTCCAGTTTCCTCTGCCGTGAGCTCCTCTTCAGCGTGTCCCTCCTGCCCCGCGGCTAAGGATGAAGCTTCTCCTGACGATTCTGAGGTGGGACGGCTCTCGACTACTCTCAAATCAAACTTGCCATCTGCCCCCATGCGATATGAGTTGGAGGTACCATTTTTCCAAGCCACTTCGACCCAACCTAAGATAAGGAAGCAATTTTGTTGTCATGAAACGAAGAAACGATAAACAAAAGTACTAATCAAATTTTTTGCGATTGTAAATAAAAGCCTGAACAATTCAAGTCTTCCATGGAATTTGAACCCGTGACCTCTGCCTGTTGGAATCCAAAAAGAAAATTCGGGGTAACCACGCATTTTCCAGAGATACATGTAAGTAAGCAACAATATTTCTAAAAAGCCTTAAAATGCATAGCAATGTATGGGATTTTTTTTTCCAAATAGAAGCTCAATTATCTCTGAAAAATGCGTTGGATTTCAACAACCGTGGCTAAAATCTTCTTTTCCTGTATAATAAAAAACAGGGCAAAAACCTTTGAATTAGAAGGCACCTTTCTTAACCCTTTAACCCCTAACATTGATCGGTCTCAAGTTTCTCCTTGTAACATCAATGCTTATTCAACCTCTGAGGTCATGAGAATTAAGGACATGATCACCCAAGCTGAATTTTCTTGATATTCTTATAACTTCTCCCCAGCACGTTTATAAGAAAAGTATAGAGACAAGATAGGAGAATTTGTTCTTTGATATCAGGGGTTAAAGGGTTAAGAAATCAGAGTTTCTCATACCACCCCGAGATACACAGAACACAGGCGCAGTAGCAAAAGTAGGTACGGTCCTTAATTATTAACGGTCATCACAGTTAATTGGTACTTAGCAGATCACGTTTCACACGGTAAAAACGTAGGCAGGTAATGCACGCAGCCACAATCACATATTTGGAGTTAATATGACCTCGTGCTATAAGCTAAGCTACTTCCCAGCACTTTCAGATGTGATCCACTGCCGCAAACGTGAAATGTGCATAAGTCTTGCACACCACCACTTGAAAGAGTTGACAGTGTTTACATTTTCCATCAGAAAACATAAGTATGTTAATTAAGCATGGGCCGATTCAATTTACTGATCTTAAGGTGCTCTTTCCAGTATTGTCAATGGATTTTTGTTACCTGGTCTACATCAAAATTTAAAATTGTCATGATAAAGGAGAGCTGCCATTCACTACTCAAAAAAATACCCATTATCACACCCTAATTATTAATCATTATAATTATTATTAATCAATCTATCAACCAAATTAATTATTAGAGAGATTAAGAATTACGTTCATGGCAAAAGGCAAACGGCAGAAATGGCCGCGTGACTATGTTTATCCTACATTTGCCGCTCACTGTTTTCAGTTTCTCAGTAAGTTCAGTAGATTTTCCGTTGGAATCAAAAACCATAATTTTTCTGCACTATTCTCATCTATGTGCTCATTCTTTTCAAGAAAACTTAAAACGTGAAATTCACGTTTGCCGTAAACGCGATTCTAAATCTCTCTATTATTAGTTAATAATTAAGTTGAACGTAATTATTATGAAATAACAAAAAACAATACTGCTCATCATCACCGTTACCATTCTGTAACTCGCCGGTGACGAGGCCCTCACCAGGGGGACTGCCATCTTGATCTTTCCACTTCCAGTCCATCCCACGCACAACCTTGCTCCCCACACTCAGGTGCTTCAGCATCTGAGAGCGGATCAAGCGGCGCTGGCGGCGTAAGGCAGCTTCCACTTCCCTGGCAGCCTTGCCAGGACACAGGGACCAGCAGGGTTTCAATGACTTGGCTAGTTTGTCAGCAGCGGTGACAATTTTGGAGGGTGACTGCTCTGGGCCTGGAGAGTAAGAGATCATGAACATTAACATCTTTAACTGCGAGAATCTTTCCTTATATATCTTTCATCCGCATTGTGTTTACATGTTTCATATATACATTCATATTCATTTACTCTTCATAGGCTATTATGAACTCGGAACATGACTAGCTCCCAGTTGGCTTGATAGCTCAGCCATTGGTTCAAATCCCATTTAAGCCTGAACTATTTTGGTTGGGTAGATAACTGCGATAATCTTTTCTTCTGCGTATCTTTTATCCGCAGTGCGTATACATGTTTCATATATTAACATCTTTGTTACTTTAGTAAAAGAAAACTTCAAGAATAATAAAAGAATAATAGGGAACTTGAGCACAGACAGTTGTTCGCCATGGATGGCAGCTGAATTCCAACTACCTATTTTTACGCACATTCTGACGCTATTGCATCTGTAATGGCAAGTCACCACCGGACACCAGAACAGGGAGCCTTAGCAACAACGACGACGACGATGAAAGCGAAAACATCACTATCAAACTGAATTCGCGTTTTTCCAAACGTCGCCGCGATTATTTTAACACGTTTTAAATGTCAAATGTAGGTGAAATTTCCCGGAGCTGAATTCATGGAGACCGTACCCACGCTCAGAAAGAGAACGTTTTGCCTTAGCAAATTCTAGTTCCATGAAAAACCGATAGGGATAGCAAGTGGCAAAATACGCTACCCCGATGCAAATCGCGGAACATTGTGTAGCTTGGCCTGGGCATCGGGCTGGTGGATAATTTTAGGACTGACTGTTATGAGGAGACAGGTCAGTGTGAAAAGACCAAACTCAAGAACTCACCTAAAGCTTCTTCAACAGCTCCTACCACTGTTCCATACACTTCAAATCCTGATAGTGACAGGTAGTGAGTTTGACCGCTTGCATTTTTGCCAGCTTGCTGCAGTCGCACATGCCGCCAGCCCTCTGGATCGGAGGGAGGTTCTAGAGGCCATGAGGCTGTGGAGCTACCGATTGACAAAGTTTAACAAATTAGTCCCTCTTTTAAATTTTATAAATGCAAATGTGCAAAATACATTGTGGTTCTGCTTTACATATAGAGGCTGTGAGAAGTCTCTCTTTTCCTCGAAAATCAGTAGGGAAGAACGCAAAAAACTGAGCGAGCACGCTATTTGAGGGGCGAGTCGCGCACGCGAGAGGCAAAGCTGGGAGCCGCGAGTTGCGCAGGTACCCACGCTACTCGCGCACGCGCGGCTCGCACCTCAAACATCGTGCTCGCTCAGTTTTTTGGCGTTCCTACCCGCGAATTTTGAGCAACTGAAGAGACTGTTCGCAATCAAGTTTACATAAAACTCGAAACGTCCCAGCCTTCAAATTTCAAGATACAATAAAACTGGAAACTTCTTTCTTGCCAATACTGTGGCTCTTCAGTCACAGAACATGTACAACATGAAGTAACTAGGAGTATGAATACTCTTCTTAGATGGGATGCTGGTCCATCATAGAGTGCCCAACAACACAATAGAGAGATTTGCAATTATGTTTCTGGCAAATGGCAGAAATGCCCACGTGATGGAGTAGATTTGTGTTAGCATCAAAGATCAGAGTTATTTTGCACTATTCTCATCTATGTGCTCATTTATTTTTTCAAGAACACAAAACGTGAATCTCACGTTTGCCATTTGCCGTAAACACGATTCTACATGCAAACCTCCCTAATGTAGAGTTCAACCTCCTTGCAGCCTCCAACAAAAGAAAAAAAAACATCAAAAGTCTGTAGTGCTATCAAATTCACCATCACATCTCAGACAGTATTTTCATTAAAGTCTTTTACTTGTTGTGATCAGGCTACTATGGATTCTAAGACAACTGTATAGAAATCTCATACCCAGGTTCATTAAGGGAGTTGTCATCTGTGTGAGTGTACAGAGTTGTCCAGTTCTTTCCATCCTTGCTTACTTGGAAAAGCCAGTTACGAAGAGCTGACCTACAGACAAACAGAACACAAAGACACCATAAACATCGGAACTTGTGGAAGAAAAGCTGATGTTAGCATACTATTGTTTAAGGACGGTGCCTACTATTCTTCCTGCGCATACGTTCGGCGCATCTCGAGATACTCAGGTTTCCTAAGGGTGGTGCCAACTAATACAGGAATATTTTTGCGCGGTTTAAAACTAAACGGAGAAAACAGAACTTAGCAAATGTTTTTGGTATCTCAAAAGAAAATTGGGGGTAACCATGCATTTTTCAGAGATAATTAAGCTTCAAGTTAGGAAAAAATCCCATACATTGCTTTATATTTTGGCGCTTTTTCGAGATATTATTGCTTAGTTATCTCTGAAAAATACATGGTTACCCCCAATTTTCTTTTTGGATTCCAGTAGCCCTTGCTAAGATCTGCTTTTCCCGCATAGTCATAAACTGCGCAAAAATACTTTGGTATTAGTAGGCACCGTCCTTAAGGGCCTATGTCAGCTGACGCACATGAGCAGTAGAGTCCGGTTGAGACTAACTTGCATATTACCCGTCGCGGGACTTTTGCTTTTCCGCCATTGCAAAAGCTTTCAACAGCTTCTGTAATTACTAAAGAGCGTTGCGAATAAAAAAAATCAGCTTGACTTAGTTTCTGAAGATGAAAAGCGATTCAAACAGATGAAAACAGCTTCCTGAACTCTCCGACGGTATTTGAGAAAGTTAGGCCAACAATTTAAAGGTGCTTCTCATCAGCGCGAACATACGTCTAGGGTGAAATAGTCCCTTTAATTTCTAGAGTTTTTCTACATAAAAATACTTCATGTTTGTGTAATACGAAAAATACTAATCCTTAATAATAATAGTAATAACGAAATTAAGAAATCCTACCTTCCATAGCCACGAGCATGTCTTAATGTGTAACAAGTTGGAATGAACCACACACCAAGGTCAATGGCAAACCATGCATTCCTGAGAAGAAAACAGTTTAAAAACGCTTAAGAATCAGCATATGATCAAGCTCTTACAGCTAACACAGGTACAGTCACTACAGTGTAAATCAAAACAATGGAGAGAGAGATACGGCTCAGGGCTGGTGCATAGCTATGGCTTCTGCATTATGAAGAGTCTAACAGCTTTACACTCCTCTAGGCCGGGATGCAAGCTAGCCTGCGCAGTTGAAGTAGTTGGGGTGGGAGGGGAGAGGGGGGTGAGGAGTGAAAAAAAAGAGAGGATTCACTCCCCCCCCCCCACCCCCCAACTACGCATCATACAACTGTACCTACAGAGGGTCATCAAGCGTGTGCAGCACATGGTCCCCATTTCCCAGATGGTTTTACTCAAACCTTAAATTACATGTAGACTGGAAAGGAACTGCAAAAGCAAATTCAGAGATGACACACTGGTTTTGGAGGGCTGCTAGATGCACCAGCCAACGATCTAGAAATTTGCCCTAAAGTCCAAGGCTACTCAATCCACCCTTGTCGATTTATACACCTTGGAGAGGGAGTAAATAGTTTTCTGTTTTTGGTAGAGCATCACGCAATATCTTCAACCTGAAAGTCTACACCCCAATAAAACATTTATTGGGAAATACCTGAAGGCCCTAGCAAAGAACAGAGAGATTTAGTAGTACATTTACGACAAACGTAAGAAATGACCACATGACCATGTTTATCCTACATTTGCCGCTTGCTGTTTCCAGTTTCCCAGTATATCTCAGTTGTTTTCTGTTGGCATCAAAGGCCAGAATTATTTTGCACTATTCCCATCTATGTACTAATTTTTTCAAGAAAACACCAATGTGAATCTTGCGTTTGCCGTTTGCCATAAACGCAATTCTGAATCTCTCTAATAATGAAGTGAACCTATAGATCTCCACCTACTTGTCGTCATTAGTGTGGCAGTTAAGTGCAGCAGAGTCTCTACTGAGGATGTCCTCCACCTTCCCGTAAGGCAGCCCTCTGCCCTCTGAAGTGCTAATGGCCACAATGCCAACAGAGCCAGGGTTGATCCAATCAGGGATGGACTTGCCGTTTGTGCCGAGCCAGTAGATGATTCCGTTCTCGTCAAAGTCCTGCATGTGCGTGAAGGTGATCTTGTTGCCTCCTCGGAGAAGACGCACAAAGTTGTAGCTGGCTCTCTCGTAGTCGTACCACTGCTTGGCAACCTGAGAAAAACAGGAAAATTAAACACGTACTAACACTTGCTTGCTGCTCTTTCATAATTTAAGGTTCCTCTCATATTCCTCTGTAATCGGGAAGCAAAAACGATCCAGAGAATGTCCGGGAAAAACTCCTGATCAGCAGCAGGAAGAATTTCAAGAATAACCGCGATCTCAAAACGATCCAATCTGTTCCATTGTTGAACTCACATGTTAAGTTTGGTCATTAACATTTACTTGACAAAAAAATCTGTGAACTGTTTTAATTAATAGGTTTGAATTTCCATGAAGACCTTAAAATTTCCCACCATATCAATTGCCCTGATTGCCCATATTATACCCAAGTGTTAGCAAATCAGTTGCAAAATTCCCTGGATCTAAAACGAGTCTTGTTGCAAACTTTTTAAATGAATATAATAAAACCCAAATTTACCATTTTCAAAAGATATCTTTCTAAATCTCCCACAGTAGCCAGTGGCTCCATTTTCAATGTTCTCCCAGTTCTGTCAATCAAGGAAGTCTCGCCTGGAGCTCTCTCCAGCTGGAACCTCAGTCGCCGTGCCAGGACCTGATAAATGAAAACGCGCAAAGACTAGTCAGACCAGTTTTCCCGACCACTATCAAACCAAAGTTCTGTGGTTATTTTGGATGCAGTTAAAGGGGCGGTGTCACCTATTTTTTGTGTCACTCTGAATAGCCAAAACACATATTTGAATATCTGGAATCGTCAAAATAATGGTTCAATTTTGTTCACAATAACCCTACTAGTGCACAGAAACTAGTACTATTTAATTGTGTTTGGCTGCCGATGGCTTGGATGGAAATGGAATGCAACTTGAAAAAAATTGCCAATTTTTTCAAGTTCTTCCTGTGTATCATAGAGAAGTTGCTAAAACTTGATTATAGCTTGTTCTTTCTTGGAGAAATCCCCTAATATTTTCTTCCTGGTGCTCTAATAGCAACTTCATGTTAGAAAAAAAAGTTCTTTGTCAAAAATTTGAGAAGTATTGACCAAAATACAGCGAAATTGCTGTGACCGTGCCCTATTAAATCCAATCTAACTAAGTTACCAACAAAGAAAAGTTGGCATTGATCAGGCGTCCAGTGGTTCTTTGATGTTAAGGGGTAATTACTTGAGTAGGGACATACATTTAAATTTGCATCACATCCATGACTTTCATCATTAGTGGATTTATGCAACAGCAAGGCAGAGAAAGACAAGCCTAAGTCACACATAGACTGCAAAACAGTCGTATTTTTTGCGTTGGTTTGTCGTAGGAGTACGAGCGGTCTTCGATCGAAAGGTCTGGACCGAGTGTGAAAACGGAGAGTGAGACTGGGGAGAGACGCCTCAGTTCGCGTGCGCGCAAATCCACACTTACAGCGCTTCGCGTCTTTGTAAGAGAAGAAACGACTGTTTTGCAGTCTAAGTCACACAAGGACATTTTCCCATCCTTTTGCATAAGCTCCCTCTTTTGTCACTGACACAAAGACTGCTTCTACCAAGCATATTGCAAAATATGATTCACAGTTTTTTAACACACCTGAAGGCCAGAGCCGGGGCACTCATAAGTGAGAAGAGGCAACTTCTCTGTTGACTCTAAAACAGCCACAAGTTTCTTGACAAGGATAGATGCAGGGGTAACTTCACCACTTCTGCAGCAAGCAAAATAATAATTATTATTTATAACTTATCCGTGATAGAACATTTGAGCAGAAAGGTTCAAATTTCATTTTTGTCTGACAACTTTGGGGCATTTTGCTCTAAAATAATGGTTTGCTATCACAAGAACAATTATTAAAATATTTTCATTGCTACACTGTACATAGTAATAATTTTCTTGAGGACGGATGGATGCTTCTCAATCAAGGCTAGGTTTTTAATTTTCCTATCACAAGCAAGCAAACTACATGTAAGCGTTGTTTGATCATCACTGGTGAAATTCCACCTTTTTGCAAACTAGTTATATGTATAAAGTAGTATATCTGAGTAAAGTAGTGTAAAGTTTGTCTAAAGTTTAAAAGCAATTGATAATTTACTATGATCATGACTTTTTTTTTCAAGGAACCATAATTATTTGAAGACGAAATTACATTATTTTATCAACAGGTAAGCCCAACATACTTTTCCTGGTTTAATTGCTCCTCAGTTTCACCAAATGCTGACTTGAATACCTCAATTCTTTCAGCAATGCATTCTGCAGCACGATTGCTGGCATTTTCATTGTCAGGGTCCGACGCTGCTTTACCAGTCTGCCAGTAGAAGCAAGTAACATAAGTGTTAAAAATTTCACTCTTGATTACCATCAACTCACATTGAAACACCAGACCCCATCCACTGGATACATCGCTACCCAGCAGATGAAATGCATTGGTTGGAGTACATTTTATCCGCTGGATAGCGACTAAGCAGCTCTTTGAACAACTGGAGCCTGGTGGTAAGCTTCATGACTTTTTGTCAAGATTTGACTTGTAACAGAAAGTGTACAAGATGTGATAGTTAGGGACCGCTGACTACACAGCACTACATGACTGTACATATGTCTCTGACTTGCAAAATCCTGACAAGAACAATATTGAAGTGTGAATCGATCAATCATGTGATCAAGAAATTAAAATTAGGTTATGGACCTCACCTGATGAAGGCAATGCAAAAGTGCCGGCACAAGACCAGTCGATTGCAGTTCATAGGATGACACTGTGGCATCGTCTTGTAGGACCTGCAGTAAGCCTTTCAAGGCACTGAACATTTCTTCCTTCCATGATTCTTTACTATCTGCACCCTGTCAAGAGAAACATAAACATTATTACTCATTTTATTCTTACCACCGATCAGAATTCTACATTAAAAGACAATAGGTGAACTACACCAATCAGTCACACTTCTGTTACCAGCTAGTAACGACTTTTTCCCTAAAATCTTTATCAACACAAAAATTTGATCAAGAAACGGAAACATTGGTTGGAGCAATAAATCTGTATGTTCCCTTTTGCCTCACTCTGCCTTTGTCGTCTTTTTTAGAGCAGTTTTCAATCAAGTATTCAAAGTATTTTGCACTTACTTTGCTTTTTGCTCAAATACTATGCTTCATCTTTGGTTAGCATTGAACTAAAGTCACTTTCTCAACAAATTGGAATTATTAAGACCAAAATCAATCTTGGCTTGCTTGCACCTATTTTCCTGTGCTTTATGGCAATTATTATCATAGTTATTATTATTATTATTATTATTATTATTATTATTATTATTATTATTATTATTATTATAAAATGGCAGTAAAAACTTCTGGATGCCCAGATTACCTAAACAATGATTGGGCGGCCAGCCGTAGCCAATCAATGTAACGACCAAAGTCCATACAATTAAACTCCGAACTTCTAATCATAAAAATCCTAGTAATTAAATTCTAAAACTATTTATCATCCATAAAATCCTCAATCTAAATACTAAAAGTTCTGTTCATCGCGATGAAAACACTTATTATTATTATTATTATTATTATTATTATTATTATTATTATTTGTTTGGTTCATTGCATGCTGCTTTGTAGTTTGGTTTTGATCTTATGACGGTCATTTACAACTGGATGGGGGGCAGGAGGGGGTACTCCCCTTAGTTGTCTAGGTGCATGTATGTGAGGTGCCAAAGGGTGTGGTTTTGAGCTGTTTTGTTCTGAACGTCTGAAAATGGGTATGGATTCTGGATACCAGGTCTGAAAATATGTAGAAATTTAAGAGGCCAAGTCTGAAAAAGAGTACAAAAAAATTACATGTTTTGGCTGAAATGGAGGGTAAAGGTTTGGAGAACTGAGCTGTACACCCCACCAAAAAATTCAAAGGAGAGCACCCACCCCCCACCCCACCCCTTATTTACATCTAGGAACCACTCCATTATAATTCAACTATTGAATATCATTAGTAAACAAACCTTGGTAAGATTCTCCTGAGATAAACAAGCTGAATGCAGTTGCGTTACAATCTCCTGTAACCTAGCAACAACTTCCCGTGGGGCAGCCTGAGCAGCCAGAAGATACTTCTCCTGAATCTCGGCAGCCAAGTTTCTGATCTTCAACTTCTGAGCTTCCACTTTTGATACAAAGCGCTTTCCTCTCTTTCCCATCCAACCAGCTGCAAACTCAGGCCCTAGGGATGTTTCAGCACTAAAAGTGTGCTTTGTCCCTCGGTTTGATTCAAAGACAAATCCTGCAAGGTCTTCACGGAGGATGGTAGCTTGCTGTCCGTCCGCATTGTGCACAGACACTTCTTTATCCTTGGTGCATGTGAGAGACCAGTTGCCTACTGTGAGACGAGTGGAGCCTGGGGTTGACAGGAGTGGCTGGCTTGGGGTACCAAGCTTCACCTGGCCGCGTGCTCGCTGGAGCTTTTCAAGGAATTCTCCTCTGCTCTCTGAAAAGAAAAAAAATTCAGTCTTGAAAACATGCACTAAACTTCACGTTATTTTTAATTTTTTTTAGGGATCTACCAAGATATCTTTCAATAACACTCTTCTAGGAAGTCAAATCACACAACGCTGCTCCAAACTTGCTCAGTCTGAGTATGCACTGCAGATTTTGTGTGTTATATGTGGATCGATAGTTTCTTATTTTTCTTTTTGTCTAAAGGCAAAAGAGACACCCACTTTCAGCAGGGAATTAACTGTTCTACTGTACGTGTAATTGGGAAAGAAAATTCCAAGTAATAGCCCTGGACACTATAGCAAAAGCTATGTTTTTTGTTGGAAACAACAAGTTAATCTCAGTGGTGACAAAACATAGCGTGTACACCCACCTGATTCTGTTTGGTAATTCAAATTATTAAACAAATTAATACAAAAAATATAAGTTCCAGATATGTATGCAAAAACAATCAATTGTCTGAGTCAAGTAAGTTGGTGGCTGGAACCCTTACCAGAAGAGTCTGATCCCCCTTCAGGGCTGCCGCTAGAGTACATAGTGGCCAATTTGCCATCCAAAATGAACCTAAACCAACCATTGCTACCGTTAGAAAGTTCCAAAGCACAAGATTCATTCCACAGATAAAGACAGTCACGGCTGCGCACAATGCACCAGTCATGCCAGTGGTAAGGTTTGCCTTGTTCCACATCAGTAGCATCTTCTTGTAATGTATCTTCATCCTTAAAAAATTACACAGGGAAACATGTTACATCTTGATGTAACTAACAGGGATACTACATCCTGGGTCTGTCTGCAGAAGGATTTTATCCCCGTTATTTGAATATTGATTTTAGATCAGTTAGGTGTGTACATTGAACCTCAAAGGGTGAAGTGTTTAGTCTGAAATAGACAATTTCTAGTTATGATTTTCAATCAAAGGAAATTATATAAAATTAACAACAACTAATAAAGATTTTATTTAAAACCTTTGTAGAAATTGAGAGGGTTGGCACTTGGAACCAGTGCAATGCCCAAAAATAGGCTGTAAAAAGAACGACTTACTGGCTTTAAAACAAAATACAAGATGGGATATATGAACTTCTACTGTTTTGGTCTGAGATTGCATTATTATAGTTTGTTTTGCACACTGGTATGAAATGGAATATAAATTTTAATTATTATTGTCATCCTGGACTGAAAGGCACAGATTTAAATCTGACACATTAACCATTTAACCATTATCCAACCTTCGAAATTAGCCAACAATAGGGGTCCTTTACACTGATTTGATGATGTACCTTTTTCTCAGTTTCCTCCTCTTTTCCTTTGTCTTCTTGTTCTTCTTCTACAGGTTCGGCTTCTTGGAGTGGCCCAGCCAGTTCTGCCACATGGCTGATCACACCAAGTCGGGCTAAGTGGCTGATGTACGTCTCCTGGCATTTCTCCAACAAATCTTCTATTATCTGCAGACTGGTTAAATGGCCATCATCATCATCCTGTATAAGGAAACAGTAACGGTGATCAGTATCAAATTTCTCCTTGTAACATCAATGCTTACAACCCCTGAGGTCATGAGAATTAAGGATATGATCACCCATGGTGAATTTTCTTGATTATTTTAATAACTTCTCCCCAGTACGTTTATACAGAAAGTATACAGTAGGAGAATTTGTTCTTTGATATTAAGGGTTAAAGGGTTAACAGATTGAGAGACTGGAATGAAATTATTGTAGTTGGTACATAGTATGCTTCTGAAGTAACTTCCCGTTTCACCCCTTGGTGTCGTGAAGACTGAAATACATGTAACATAGCCACCTTCTCTCTTCACCCCTTCACCCAGATGTATAAAATGGGTACAGGCATTATAAAACTGGGGGTAACCTTGTGATAGACTAACACCCCTATCCACATAGCAATATTCCTAGTGTACTTCATGCTACAGACACTGGGTTGAGCTGCTGTTGTGTGGGCCACTTAGGCCGATCTGTAACTTAACCTACATGTACATGTACCTTTACCTACAGTATACTTAATTCTTGGGCTAAAATCAAAAACCACAGGCTACCCTCTCTCACCTCATGATCTAACACCACTGAGAGCACCTCCACAATAACTGATGCAAAACTCATATTCTGTGACAGCTCTTCCAGCTGCGCCTGAGATGAATAATGGATCATCTTACGCATCAGTGCTAAAGTTGCCTTCCTAATGCTCGGCATCATTGTTTCCTTGTAGTTCTTGGCAAACAGTGGTAGAAGATTTTTCAGGTAGATGGGGGCCATTTCAGGATCTCCTTTGACATCCTCTGGTTCTTCCTTTTTCTCTTCAGTGTTGGTGGCGGAATCTTGTGCAGCAGCTGGCTGTGCTGGTGTGGAGGAGGATAAAGCAGGACTGTTTCCAACGGGTACCATCCACTCTCCTGATAATTTAAAGAATCAGCAATAAACATCATGGTTCTACATGTTATTAATCCATTGTTATAACAAATAAATCCTCCAGTATTTTGATGTGTGCTGGGGATGTCCTCCCACCTATCTAGTAAGAGATATGGATATGCACCACTGTTAGGGTATACATTTTAGTTTCAAGCAGTTTTGTCTGAGATAAGGGGTAGAAATCAGAGAGTTTTAGTCTCAAGCGAGTGTCATTTACTCTGTAACTGGCCACTTGTATGAAGAAATTAGTCACACTAGAATAATATTGTAAGAATTGAATATGAAGCTAGCTTGGGATAGAGTAGGAGTTTTTGATGTCTAGTCTAGAAACAAATTATTTTAAAACGCAGCAGTCTGCTACAGTACAGCTCAAAAGTAAGTTGACAGTTTCAACTTGATCCTCGAAACTCAATGAATATTCACATCTCTTTTTTTTGCAAAGAAATGTAGTTTATTGTAACAACACAAAACTGCTTTCGATAATTACAGTAATTAAGATTACAAAACGTTACAATTGACAATTTGCACTATTCTACAGTACTCACATCTCGAACGTCTTGACATTCGAGTTGCGAGATGCAAGAATCCAGGATCGAGTATCAAGGATAGAGGATCGAGAATCAAGAAGCAAGGAGTTTTCCAAAATGCAAACTCAAATAGAAGTTCTAGGAAACGATTTATTTCTAGAAGAAACAACACCTGTTCGCACATAAAGTGTAAGTGTTGGTACTTAGTTGGCATCAACCCCCAGCGCAAACACTTTATGCTGTCTACTTTAAAATGTGTACGTTGACATTCAGAGACTATTTCCACCATAACCAAACATCACAAGACAGTGTTACAAGAGGGTGAAAGGCAAAATGCTATGGCACAAAAATGCACAGGAATACTCATGTTGCTCACAAAGATTATGCCACTCTCAATGTCCTAGACAAATCTTTTGGTTTTTTTAACTACTTTCCAATGGGTCTTTCATAAGCCATGTGCAATCAATCATGATCCCAAGCGCTGACTAAGGATAAGGATCCTGACTTGAACTACTGGAAAGTAGACTGATACATGTAATTCAACCCCTTTTACACATCACACGTATCTGATCTGTGTACTAATTTGTACCTGGTGATTGCAGAATGTGTACAACTTCTCTGTGGCCTTCATCATTTCTCTCCCGTGCTTTATCCATTGGAGTTTTGCCATCCTCGTCCCTAAGGTCTGGGTTGGCCCCATGTCGAAGTAAAGTCTGAAAAAGGAAATATTTTACCATAGGTTTAGTGGCCATATCTTGCAACTTATATTGACAGTTCATAAATTGTCCGCCTTTTCAGTTATGCTTTTTAAATTAATATTTTCCCTGATAATTGAATAGTTCAATGATGTCAACAAACTCACTTTAGCAACAGCTGGTCTTCCAAAACAGGCTGCATAATGCAGAGATGACGACCTTTGGCCTCTGTTCACATCTGCACCTCGCTCACACAAGTATTCCACCTGATTCAAGAGAAAAAAAAAAACATTTCAGCCTCTGCTATGCCGAAAATAAACCTTAAATTTTTGCAAATCTTGCTGCAATAGAGTACTGTCCAAAGTGTGGCATCACAAATACATGTATTTGGATTTTTTAAATTATGGGATTTATTAAGATGTTCAGAAAGCATGATGAAAAATGCCTACCTGCCAAAAATCAGCTTCTGATTGCAAACTGGGGGTGAGATCAATATTGGTAATTGCTGTGATGACTCCATACAATCTTTCTAATTTTGCTTCAGTTTTGTATGGAGTCATTGAAGCATAACAGTGCTAACAACTCACCCCCAGATCACAATAAGATGCTGATTTTTGGCAAGTGGGAAATTTTCAACAGTCATGATCTTTCATAAAATCTTGGCAAATCCAATAATTAATAATTTTCAGAAATTTAGGTGGTGTGCCATCATCACAAATAAAAATTTTACATACCGGTACATGTTCATGCAAGTTGTGTGAGCCAGAACGTGAAGTTTCAATGCAAAAATTAAGAATTATAAATAGTTAATCAATGCTTGCTCTGTTGTGATGTGAGCTTACACTGCCTGTGCTGAAACCTACCATTTCTAAAGTTCCAAATGCAGATGCCCAGTTAAGCAATGTCTGTCCCACATCATCCATGAAGTTCACCTCGAATCCACCTACAAGTGTTATCAAAACATACAGTGTATTTTGTTTATATTATAAAACACTGGCAGATATATGTAAGATGCAGCCCAAGTTTAGAAACTTTTAAATCTTGCACAAAAATTATAATTAATAATTATTTCACTAGATCCTGATAACCTGCAGCTGTATTTTTTTAGGTTTGAGAGCATTGTTCAATAGTTCTTTCTTTTGTCCTCTCTACCAACCATGTAAGACGTTGCAAATAGTGCAAGTCACCCTTCATACACCTGTATGCTTCCATTGTTTTCTATGGTCTATGCTCTTATAGACCACAAAATGACGTCAAAAAATGTTCAAAACTCAAGTGGAACCACGAGCCGCAGGCGAGTGGTTTCACTGCCAAGTTTTGGACATTTCATGGCACCATTTTATGGTCTGTAAGAGTATAGACCATAGAAAACTGCCGTCAATTTGTTTTTTACAATAACGTGGAAGAAGTATGAGCGGAATTAGCTATTTTTTTCGTTTTTGTTTTTCGTTGACGTCATTTTTATTCTCTGTACTCTTATAGACAATAGCTACGAGCCAATCAGCGAGCGGGAATTTGGACAGTTATTGTAAAAAGAAAAATCTCACCATTTTCAATTGCATCTATCACAGCATCAGTATCCTTGCTTCTGATACAGTCAATAAGCTGTCTGTGAGATCTCTCATTTGAACTGTCAAACCTCCGCAGACCACCAATCCCTCCTTTGGGAATACTGACAGACGACTTTGGCAAGGCTCGCCGCCCCTCAAACAGCAGAACAAGAAGTAGATCGACCAGTCTCATGGTATCCAGAACACACCTCTCATCACCTTGGAGGGCTTTTTCAATAGCATCAGGCAGTCCAGCTCTTAATAAGTCCTAAAGAATAATATTATAATATCATTACAAGTTGGAAACAGAAAAGTGTGTGTGTGGGGGGGGGGGGGGGTATTAATGGCAGGGTGTGCTTCCCCTGCACATATACAGTATAACTCTTTAAGCCCTAACAGTGATCAGCATCAAATTTCTCCTTGTAATATCAATGCTAATTCAACCCCTGAGGTCATGAGAATTAAGGATATGATCACCTAAGGTGAAATAATTGACATTTTAATAACTTCACCCCAGTACTTTTATAAGAAAAGTATGGGAACAAGTTACGAGAATTTGTTCCTTGATATTAGGGGTTAAAGGGGTAAGGGCACATATTAACTGTACATAAGGTAAACAAAGGGGTGAGCCTCTAGGGGAATCTGGGTGATGTGCTTCTCCAGAAGAATTGTAAAGATTGGAGCTTAGATGCAGTTTTCAAACACTACAGTGGATCCTCTCCTTACAGACACCTCTATAATACAGACACCTCTCTATTACGGGCATTTCACTTGGTCCCTGAGAGACCAAAATCCATCTAAAGCCTACCTCTCTGAAATGGACACCTCTATAATACGGACACTTATTCCTGTCCCCTTGGTGTCCGTAATAAAGAGGTTCAACTGTAGTATTAAAAACTGGCAGAAGGCCTTGCTGTATTTATGATGATGATAATGATGATGTACTTATATGACAAAAATTATTTTGGCTGTTGTTAACAAGTTACAATGCAAAGAGGGCATTGCTTACAAAATATATTTATTTGATTGCTACTTCTGTTTAAAAGTCAAATAGCCCATGGGAATTTCAACATACATGCGTAACACTTGGTGATCCACGGCACAGTGTGGACAGCAAACTGACAATAGTAGACACAGATGTACTGCTGCTTTTGGAGTCAGGTGTAGCTGAGCTGCCGCCAGCCTTCTCTCCTGCCGTAGCTGCAGCACTTGCTAACCTCTCCAGCAACTCACTGCTGAGTCCGTGTTCAGCTAAGGGAGCAGGATCAACACCACGGCGGGTAAACCGGTCAGCGAGAGAGGCAAAACACCTCAGGGCACCATCAGAAACCTATAAAAAAACAAAAATTTGGAAAATATTTTAACCCAGTAGTTTGCAAATCTACTAAATACATGTTCCTGTTAAAGCATGCCCAAACACCAAACATGCCCAGCACTGAAACTTAATCTGTCTATTGTATAATTATCTAATTTTTTGTAATGGATTCTGTACATGTTTCTGCTTTCTTTGTTTATCAACCAATCACATCTCAACTTTTCATTTGTATCATCTTTAAATATTGTAACCATTTATTTCAAATTTTTACTTATCTTTTTGCAGCCCCGATAAAGGTTAGTATAGTCTAACCAAAATATTGGGCAATAAAATTATTTTAGCTGTCCGATCAACCTTGCAATTGATTTTACATTACAGGTACAGTATGTCTGTGTATCTTAATTTCTCGCCTGCTATTCCCCATTCTAGAGTTCAAATGGAGACAAGGGACGAGCTTTTAATTTTCATTAATTCAATCAGAAATTGGAGTTTGTCATAAGAAAGATCACAAAAAAAATAACATTAGTCGGTTCATTTGACGTTCTGTTGTTAGATTGCAACCAGGTAGATGTCTCTCAAAAATCTGAAAAATTTGAGACTGTATGGATTTGAGGTACATGTACACATCTCAGAATGAGAAACATGTGTATGGAATTTGGGCGACCTTTGACAGGTCACAGCCTGGTTACTACACAACGAAACATAACCAAACTTGGTAAACTTACTAATTTTTATGTCATCTTTCTTGTGATGGGTTTCATTTCTTTATATCACACAATTTGAAAAAATTTAATGTGTAAACTGGGGTCTAGTCCCTTTATAAAGAACTTCGGAACAGGCAATTACTGCCTTGACATGCTGTTGGATCCCAAAATTTAACTTCCTCTTAGAGCAAAAATTTTACAGAGTTTGCCGACATTTTCCTTTTAAAAGAATTGGTACTGGGCTGATTCAACTACCATATCATAATTTATGTATGTTAGTACCACTCATTTCTACAAAGTCATGTAAATTAAGTTAACCGTAATGACTAAGACCAGGACTCACATATGGGTCTTCATGTTTTAGAAGGGTTGAAAGTGATTTCACGCAAGTCTCCAAATTGGTATCCTGCGGTTCCATCCGTCCACACAATCTTGATACCACATTCATAGCAGAATGAAGGGTATCCTTATGTACGGAACTCCCAAACTCACGAATGAATGTTAATGAACATTGCAAACCGCCAGCCTCAAACACAGCTCCAGCCTCACGGGTGCAAATCAGTTCCAGAACCTAGTGATAAAATACATGAACAATCAATCACCAATCAATCAGGTTGTTTGCCCTTCACAACAAAATTACACATTTTGCCTTCCTAAATAAGACTAGAGCAGAAGCTCCCAGCAAACTTTATTGGGCTTTTCTTGAAGAGCACTATTACAGTTTCCATGCAACGGAGAGATTTAGCACGATGTTTGTGGGGAATGGCAAAAATTTAAAAAAATTAATTTTTACTAGTTGTTTTAATTTTTGTTTCTAAGTGAAGTTGAGTAGCTTTAAGTTATAGCAACACAAGCAAGAATTACATGTATCCCGCACTATTGTCATCTATTTATTATTCTTTTGAGAAAATTTAAACCAGAATCTGACATTTGCCATTTGCCTCAACCACAATGCTAACTCTCTGTAATGTTAAAAGTATTCTACATGGTTTTGATCGATACAGAGATATATTGTTAATAAATGATTATGTTAATCTACATTGTATCATTCTTCTACAGGTCAATTAGGAAGTCTTCTTTAATAGAAATTCCAGTATTTCAAGGCAACTACAGTCTAAGGAGGCAAACAATGCTAGAGAAGTTTAAACTTTTATGTAGCGAAGCTACAGTGAAACACTACATGCAGGATTATTTCTGTCCAAATGTTTATTGTTTTGTGACCAAACAGAGACAAAACAAACCATAAGAAAAACCACAAACCACAAAAATAATTACTGTTACAGTCTCAAGTTTTTTCATCTTACATCTCATTAATTTTCTTTTCCTAAACAATAAACATCCCAGAAATATTTCTAATGTTCATGGTTTTCTTAGTTTCACTGTAACCAAAAGAAATTCCTTGCATTTACCTTGACACACTGCTCTCCCAAGTCCTTACTAGTCCTTGATGATAAATCAACTACAACCAGCCTGTTACACAGGGCCTTGATGGCTCCTTCCACAGCGACAATCCTCCTAGTGCACTCTGCCGACACGTCTAGGTAATATGTGATGGCTCTGGCAGTTACTTCAAGAACGTTTTCTGGAGCACACTCATCCAGGAAGATGCGACACAAAGCCGGGAGAAATGTCCGAGGAGGACAACTATGAAGAGAAAACAATCATAAGATGCAAGAAAAATGAAGAGATAAGCAGCATTCTTAAGGGCTGCTTTAGATGGTACAACCTCTGCTCCAACTGTTGTATGTGACCGCTGTAGTACATGGTGCTTATGTTGTGACTTTAATTTTAAGGTTTTGGAGCATTTAATTAAGAAATTATCTTTTTTTTTTTCAGTGCTCAATCTAGAAATTGTTCCGAGTGGAATGTGTGTCCCACTGCCTTAAAAAAGTTATTGACATTTGAAAAATAAGAGGGGGCATAACTTAAAAACCAAACAAAAATAAAGCCATTTTTTTTTTCAAGTTAAGACAAAAGTAAACATATCAAACATTTCTTTGCACTGTTCAACAACTTAGAAAAAAAAAAAGTTTTTGTGAATTGAAACTCAACCTGCCTAAAAATTTAACCCTCTACAATATCATCGACACAAACTGCAAGCTAAGACTGAATTTGAAGCTACATGTCAGATTCTGTACAGACTTAACTGCAGTATACAATGTAAACTATTCCATTTTTGGTGCCAAGTCTCAGGATCAATAATATTATTTTGTCTAAACTTGAGATATACAGTACATGTACACTTTAGAAATGGGTTTTTAAAGAAAACAAGTCAAACATGTCTCAAATTTTATTCAAATCCTGATTACAAAACTAAAAAAAATATATTTCAGTTTTTTTCTCAGAAGATGTACCCTGATTACCGGTATAAAATTTTAAAATATTCAAAATAGATTAAAGTTAGCCATGTAAATTGTATGAGATGAAAACTCGTTATTGCAAGACAATGAACGTAAAAGGAAATGACTCCTCAAAATTATAACGTCAGTCGCCCATGTTTTAGATCATCAAAATACAAGCAAATTTAATCATTTTAAGCTTATAAGACTTATATCGACACGCAAAGTTACCATCAAACATGATTTAGTATGTAAGTTAAAATCCAAAAAAAATGTTTTATCTGAGAGTTAAGATTATTAGAAACTGTCTACAGAAATAAAATGATTGATATTCAATTAATTCACACAAAAAGTCATCAGAGCTAATAACAGACGAGTCACAACACACAATATGATATATCGATTGATAGGCTAGGCATACCTATTTTATCGCGCTTGAAAAATATTTCGAACTTTACAACATACATTTCATTTACTTCCAAGTACTTTTAGCTACTACCGAGAAGGAAGATAAAGCATTAGTTTAAACCTAAAGAGGAAATAAATCATGAACTGGACAAGTAAGACTTGTATAAAAAGCGATGTTAATTTTCTCACCTCTCAAAACACCGGTCTATATTATCCGACATAAGCAGTAACATACACAACTGCTCCAGAGCTATTAGTTGCATGTCTCTTTCGTCCCCTTGCCCCATGCTAAGCCATTCAAGGAGTGTATCAGGATCAACGTCTGCCATTTTTGCCAAAGATGAACGTCAAATCGAGAAACTAGACTTTCCGGCAAAATGCAGTTCCCTGTCTGATGAAATTGTGGGCTTTAAGTGACACAGACAGTTCTGTTGTTCAAAGTTCACTTGTCGAATAAACTGTAGTTTCTTGGCTTGCCAGGTGTGGCCGGTAAAGAACTCTACGTGATTCAACGGTAATATTGTAATCTGTGCCGATAAATGCAGAGAATGACCGAGATTAATTATCTGTACTTCACGTCACGGAAACACGTCCTTTTCACGGGAGTTCGGCTCGCCTCGTGTTTCCTGCGGCACCGAGGTTGGCTTTTCCTCACTTAGTCATCATATCGCGTGGTGTATTCTACAGCTGGGCCTTCCATAACACAACGTAATACCATCTCTGTTTCGGTATCTATTTTGATCGAAAGGAACGGGGAATTGCCGCCTACATAGCCTTTCCAAATTTCCTTTCTTTTGGTTTCTATAAAATCTGATGTTGTCAGATACTTTGGCGCAAACAAAGCCTCGTTTTCAGGGCGAGCGAGGGAGTTGGGACTTAGTCGCCCCATTCTTCCTCTCGCAAAATAGGCTGTCACTCTCGAACAATCTGTGAACTCATACAAGTGTAGTTTGATTTGTGGGCTATTTTCAGTGAAACAGCTTGTTAAATGGAGCCGATCTTGGAATGCAGAACACCTCCTGCATCGCCAGAGCTAAGTCGTCTTGTGACGAAGCGGAGGTGTCCGTTTGGAGAGTCTCCGCAGCAGCCAAAAATCCCTGCAACTGAAGCTGTCATGGTGCGCGCCAACGAGAATTGCACAGTTGAGCAAAGTTCTAGCGGTAAGGTTTTGTATTAAAAGTGAACCTGCAGATGAATCTGACAGGCTTGAAGGCAAATATTTCCGTTAACAGCTCCAAACATTAATTACTGATACATCTTCCGACTCAAACTCTGTTCCCACTCACTGTACTGTTTTTAAGAATAAGGGGCTGTGGATTTTAATGTCCGCTGAGCAATTCGAGACTTCAACACCCCCCACCCCCCTTCCCCTGGTTAACTCCCGGGGTATCTAATCGATGGAAATTGATGATCGGAAAAGCAATCGATCAATAAATTTCCATTTGTAAAGTTCGTTAATTGATTTTGATTAGTATCAGGCTATGTTCACACGGGACCGGTTCCAAATGGTTCCAATCTATAAATCGTGACAGATAGGCCTTTTGTTCACACAGGACCTGCTCACCGTACCATCAAACCGTTCCAGTTTTGGAACCGTTTCGGTCCCAAATGGATCGGTCATCGTGTAAACACCTGGACTGGTTCCGTTTGATACTAGTAGTGCAATTAAGCTTGGGTACTAGTTGAATTTATCGTACTTCGGTCTAGAAAAAAATGAGGAGACAAATAGTCATTGTTTTAGTTGGCATACTTTTTGGTTTAACTGCCTTAAGGCAGCTGACCGTCCTCCAAATGGCTGTTAATACAGTTATCCATCAGAAATCTTGGAAGGGTATCTTTTGAGAAGCCTTTCAATGATGTCTTCATATTTCCTTTCCGTTTGAAGCCTGGTAGGCTTTGTAATCATTAAAATCTTTTAAGAGAAGGGATAATTCATTGTCTGTCCGGGTGAAGGCTTTATCTCCCCCCTCTATCGATTTAGCCTTCTTCGGCACTATTTTGAATGCTTCAACGTGAATTCTTCAGATAGAAACAGCTGCTTTTCTTACTTCGATTCAGTGCCAAACCATAACAGACTGGTCCCACGTGGCCTGACGTTGATAAGCGGAATGGTGCCTTGTGAACAGAAATGGTCAGTTCCAGGATAGGGTCGGATCGATTTGGGACCGGTCCCATGAGAACATAGCCTCAGTCACTCGAGGACCAATAGTCACACAAAACAAATAAATAGACTCCAGTTTTCTTAACACAAAAAACAAACGTTGTTACATTTGAGAATTTGGATTCTTTGAACTGGATTCTGAAAGGGGTGGGGAGGTGTTTAGGCCAAGAATTCCGAAAGCAAAAGGGGATTGTTCAGCTCTGGATTAATGGGGAAGGTCTCTTCTCAATGAACATTGAGAGGTGTCTGTGAAACAAAACAGTGTTTAAATTTAAACAGTGTAAAACTCGCATTTTGATTGCTGTGGTGGAGTTTGTGATTAGAGTATAGACGAATGAATGACATCATTGAGTGGTGTGACTGTATCATCTAGAGTCCAGCCAGACTGACTGGTCAACAAAGTTTTGGAAACTGTTTTAGCAACTAGCAGAAAACATAAGGAAATGTTCACAAGAAGACTGGCTGACAAAAACCTGACAACAACCATTGTAAGTGACCTCAGTCAGGTTAAAAAAGCCAAAACTTTGTTGTGATGTAAAAAGGAAGGAAATTTTTTTATCCAAATACTGTATGTTGCCAATTGAAATCCAATAATGGTGTGTAATTCACAAATCGCAGTGAAGCAATTGACATGCTGTAATATTTTGAGGTCAGAAATTCCTTCTGCGATAAAAGTTAGTTGTGAAAACATTAGCCTGCGTGGCAGGTGCTAGAAAGGGGAAGGGAGAGGAGAAAATTGGGCGCGCGAGAAACACGCGGCGCGAGGGAGAGGGGAAAACGAAGCGCCTGCAGCGAACCCATTGTTTATTTCGTCTTTCTCGTTCACCGGCGAACGAATAATCGCCATTGGTTCGTTTTTAATTATGCGTCAATCATTGCCTGATACAACCTTCTGATTGGTCCAGATGTTTTGGAAGCCATTTGGGACTGAAAATCAAGATGGCAGATGCACTCAAAAGAGACAGAGAAGCCAAGTTTGAGCAAATTTTGAAGGAAATCTTGCTGGAGTTAGAAGATAAAGGTCGCAAAATAACCTTGAAAGATGAACAGAGAAAAGCGGTGAAACAACTGTATGGAGAGAAAAACTTGGTGGCAGTTTTACTGACGGGTTTCGGAAAGAGTCTTATCTTCCAGTTGCTGGTGTTATTAGAAAATAGAAATCACAATGGCCACACTCAAACTGCTTCTGTGCTAGTAATTTGCCCTCTAACTAGCATTATTAACGACCAAATTTTTGAAGTGGAGAGTATGGGTTTATCTGCGTGTAATTTGTCGGAAAAGCTTGCTGATTTAACAGTATTTATTTTATTGCATTCGATGGATTTCTGCCAAATAATCGCAATGTGATCAAAATTCTCACCCATTCGCTGTTGCAGAGTAATCATTGATTTGTGAGACATTCAAACACCCAGGTTTAACCGCCCAAAGTCCTTAAAACTAATACACTGTGGAAAAGAATTATCGAAATCCTGTACGCAATAGCGTAATTCTTTTCGATTGGCCATACTGCTTAGTGTTTATCCATTATTTCGCACACTCAGGGTTCTTGCGAAAAAAATATTTCTATTGGCTGGCATTTGACAGGCAGACGGTCGCAAATGTTGACCGTTTGTATATTAATGAGGGGGCGAGACGAAATAAACAATGGGTTCACTGCAGGCGCTTCCTTTTCCCCTCTATCTCGCGCCGCGCTATTCTCGCGCGCCCAATTTTCTCCTCTCCCTTCCCCTTTCTAGCGCCTGCCACGCAGGCTATGAAAACATTGTTTGTGAAATTAGAGGATCACGATTATAATTATTGCATGTTTGCAGTTCTCTGACTAGAAGTTTCCTTGAAAGTTTATTTTGTTGCTCAGCTCAGCCAATGTCATGCTTGCTCACAAGATGTCTTGGTTATTGTATGAAACACATAGTTCATACCTGTAGCTGTATTTATATTTTAAAGCTTGTATGAAATAGAAAGTATCAGATTTCATGTCGCATGTTATGCAAATTTAGCAAAATTTTTGAACTAAAATAAAAGTAACTCCAGAATAAAGTTTTATATTTTTGCAAAATTAATTATTTTGCAATCATCATGGATTTCGTTTTTTACATAACAATATTTAACTTGTTCTACTTTTCATGATGGAAATGATCCCAGTGAAGATGATTCATTAAATATTTTATCTTTGCTGGTTGTCGAAATTAAGTTTTATTAAAATACTGTAAGGGAGTCTTGCGATATGCAAATCAATCACTGTGATGAAGGACCACGTTTTCTAGAAAACATGTCTGTCAAAACAAATGCCGAAGGATTTTTTCTAAGCCAGTCACTTATTGCAATTAACTTTGACCCCCTTAAGTTCCTACGGGGCCCCTACTTTTTAGGCAGGAGGTCCCTGGGACCCTCCAAGGCAGAATCCTGGTAAGAACACTGATCGTCTCATATCCAATGTGCACTTGTGGAATAATATACATACATACATACATACATACATACATACATACATACAACCTTTATTTATACACGATAAAAATCTCAAAGCTAACAAGCTAGTGGGGTCGTGTACTAGTAAGATACATAACAAAACTACAATTATTAGATAAAAATAATTCTTACAAAATAAAATTTTGATAAAAACGAATGAAGTCAATACTGAATTTGAAATAAATGTTATGGTATATTTCAAGCCTGGTGAATGAATGAGAATGATGTATTATTCTAGAAAGTGATACAGGCATACTCGGAAAAAAGAAATCCGAGTGCTCAGGCTATCAAGAGTCGAACCTAAGACCTTCCAATTACTAGTTCAGATGCTCTACCACTGAGCTACAGGAGACTCGTGGGAGCTAAGGCCATTAAACTAGGTTCGTGGGACAATTCTCATTCATTCACCAGGCTTGATGGTATGTTTGAAGCCTGGTGAATGAATGAGATTGATGGGTATTATGCAGGATATTTGTCCCATGAACCTAGTTTAATGGCCTTAGCTCCCACAAGTCTCCTGTAGCTCAGTGGTAGAGCATCCAAACTAGTAATCGGAAGGTCTTGGGTTCGACTCTTGATAGGAGCAGTCGGATTTCTTTTTTCCGAGTATGCCTGTGTCACTTTCTAGAATAATACATCATTCTTAATACTGAATTTATTGCTAAATACTGTATATATACTAGAAGGAAATCAGGAAAGATCTTGTGTTGAAGAGGATGCATTCTACACTACAAAACAAAGTGAACTTGACAAAACAATCATTGTAATTTTTGCTTTGGGTTCTTAATTTGTTTGTCAGCAGAATTTCTCGACTGACTAGGAGACCGGGAGAACTTGCTGAAAGCTGGGCGTCTTCCAGCAAAACTGGTTATAGTTACCCTTCAGTTTTCTGTTGTTGTTGTTGCTAATGTTGTCATTTTTATTCTGCCATTGCAGATTGTGCTTTTCAACTGTTAATGAACAGCCAAAGAAGCCAAAGCAGAGAAGCTGGCCCTAGTCGTCTAGATCAAACAGGGACAGTTTCTTTCACTCTCTGTTGGGTTTGTCAACAACAAGGTGAAGCGATGCCTTGTGCGTTTTGCGAACACAGCGTGTGCGAGATGTGCGTGCGCCAGTGCGATCGATGTTTCGGAGTGTTCTGTGCATTTTGCTCAACCATCAACTATGACAATCACGAGGACCGTCCTTTGTGCCTTACTTGTCACCATGAGGAACTGAGACTAAAAAGAAACAGAGGAGCTAATGCAGGGGCTGTACAGCAGTCAGAATCCTGGGATCAAGGGAGAATCAATGGTTATAGGCCTCTCACTGCATAACAGGAACAAACTTGTTGCAGATCCGTCATCCATCAACCATTACACATGTACTTGTTTTGTTTGTTAAGTTGGAACAGAAAAATATCAAGATTTCGTTTCGATATGCTGGTAGTTCTTCTTAAAGAACCAAACATTGCAATTCTTTGGATTTAGTCTCACCATCCCCCATGTTATTGAAAATTGGCATGTTGCCAATATGTGTGACTCACACTCTTCTTTATTGTAAAGAATTGTGTAAAAAAACTGATTAGATGGATCCTAGCCTCCCACGCAGTCGTTTTTAGGGGACTCGTATTACCTCCTCCAGGTAATACAAGTCCCCTTAAAATGACTGCGTGGGAGGCTAGATGGATCCCTGCTGTACTAGCAAATGCAGAAAAACCTGTAAAGTACATGCACTTTTTTTCCAAGATTCTTAACATATGTAAAAGCAACCCTGCAGACCTCTGAAGACATCGGGAAGATGATTCTGTAACGATAATGCTAGTGGTGGTGGTGGCAGTGGTAATGGCAATGGCATTGGTGAGGGTGATCTTAATGTTGATGGTGATGATGATCGTGGTGGTGGTGGTGGTTGTCGTTGTTGGTAGCAGTGGTTATGACAATGGCAATGGCAATGTCAAGGCATATAGTGGTAGTGATGATGATGATGATGATGATGATGATGATGATGATGATGATGATGATGATGATGATGATGATGATGACAACATCCTTGTGAATAGTGTGAAAACTCAGAAGTTTAAAATCTGAACTAATAAACTTTCTCATTGGCATAATTATGATTTAATGGCCAATCATTGGAACCTGAAATACAACCAAAAATCAACCAATCACAATCCACAGACATGACCTTTGAATCCACTGAAGTAAGCTGGAGTAAACTTGTTTTGTGAGGCTTCCACTTGGATAATAGTTATTGATGATACTCTCGAACTTCCAAGTTTGCATGTTATTGACAGGCGATGGCTTAGCCACGTGGAAACTCAATAATGGGTCAGATTGTCACAATCAATGGTATTCAGCTTGCATTATTTAGTTGTTTGTAATGCTCCTGTGAATACGAAAACCATGATTAGGCTGAGACTTAGTTCATCTAAAAGTGCATTGCGGCTGTCTCCAAGGTAATTATTTTTCTGGCTTGATACCTTTGTTGCCGTTAAGTTGAATATGTGTAGCTGCTAACATGTGAATTGGTTTTGCATAACAAAGTTCTGTACTGTATTTCCCATGGTGTTTTTTGCAGCTTGTTCGATAAAACTTGTTACAAAACGTTGTACAGTCTTGTAAGTACTTTGATACATAAGCTTTTTATATCTTATCAGATTTTGTTCATATCATGTATTTATGAGTATTTATTTCCTCATTAGATGTTGCTAAAATAAAAGGTTATTAACTGTTGTTTTGTTTGAATTTGAGGACGGTGCCTCCTAATAGAGAAGTAGTTTTGCACAGTTTATGACTATGTGGGAAAAGCAGATCTTAGTAGGGGCTATGGGAATCCAGAAAGAAAATTGGGGATAGCGAGGCATTCTTGAGAGATAATTAAGCAACAATTATTCTAAAAAACAGTAAAATACAAAGCAATGCATGGCATTTTTTTTCCAAATTGCAGCTTTATTATCTCTGAAAAATGCATGGTTATCCCCAGTTTTCTGTTTGGATACCAAGAGCACTCAGTGCTAAGTTGTGCTTTCTCTGAATAGTTTTAGACAGCGCAAAAATATCCCTGTGTTAGTAGGCACCACCCATAGGAAATCCGAGTATCTCGAGATGCGCAGAACGTATGCGCAGTAACAAAAGTAGGCACCGTCCTTAATCTTCTTTCCTTTAAGGACGGTGCCTACTATTGTTACTGTGCATACTTCTGCGCATCTCGAGATTCTGGGTTTTCCTATGGGTAGTGCTCACTAATACAAGAATATTTTTGCGCGGTTTAAGACTATACAAAGAAAGCAGAACTTAGCAAGTGCTCTTAGTATCCAAAAAGAAAACTGGGGGAAAAACGACTTTTTTTTTTTAGAGATTATTAAGCTTCACTTTAGGAAAAACTGTCATACATTGCTTTATATTTTGGCGCTTTTTAGAAATATTGTTGCTGAAAAATGCGCGGTTACCCTCAATTTTCTTTTTGGATTTCAATAGCCCTTGCTAAGATCTGCTTTTCCCGCATAGTCATAAATCGCACAAAAATACTTCTGTATTAAGAGGCACCGTCCTTAAGATGATGGAGATGAGGGAAAGGGCACGATATCCCCTAAAAGAAATGTGATGTTAATTTTTAATGATAGATACACTTTTCACTGAGTGATATACTATACCTGTGTCGCTGACTGAAAAAAATATATATATTCACCAGGCTTAAAACATAACGTCACATTTATTTCCGGTATATCGACTCAAATTTGCATTCAAATACTAGCAGTATGCAGGATGTTTGTCCTGTGAACCTAGTTTAATGGCCTTAGCTCCAACGAGTTTCCTGTAGCTCAGTGGTACAGCATCCGAACTAGTAATCGGAAGGTCTTAGGGTCGACTCTTGTTCGGAGAATGCTTGTGTCACTGACTGAAAAATTCATTAATCATTTATTCACCAAGCTAAAAAACATAAGATCGTATTTCTTTCACGTTGTACCTTTTATGTGAACTTTGTTTTGTTTGAATAATTTTAATCTCTATTCTGGTAAAGAGTAACGATGAGGAGGAGAAGGGACGAAGGGTCAACACGATATCCTTTATTTAAACTGTAGATTCACCTATGAGAAAGAGCAAATAATAAAAAGTTGATGTAAAAGTTAAAACCACACAAAATGAACGAGATAAAGCTCGCTGAACACCAATGAACGTGCTGCTTAACAAATTGAACTTCAAGGGACCTGGAAATGTATCCGGCATTTACTGCGATAATTATTTCGAGATATTCTGCCCTCCCCTATAAATCTAAATTATTTGTAAATAGGAGGGCACGTTGTTTCAAACACCGCAGCACAAAATGCGATATTGTCAGAAGGCAAATGACCAGCAATTCTTCAGGGATTGATTCTCACAGAATGTTTATTAAAGCTGATCACCCAAGACTGATCAATTTAAAGCTTAGTTTCTAATTTGAAAGACCATTTAAAATTTATACGCCGTTAAGGCCAGGTAAGCTAGGGAATATTTAGATCGCGGACAAATTGTTTCCTCAGCTCTGGGGAAGCGAAAATAGCGGAAAGCATACAAATGTTTTGTTGCTCAGGTGGCTGAACTAGAAAAAACTACTGTTCTCCGTCGGAACGGGAGTATGCAAGACATTTGCGACAGCCGGGTATGTTACAAAAAGGCGATTCCGTCTCGGAAGAAATGTTGTCTCGCTGGCTAAACTGGGAAATTTGTTTCCCGCCTTGAGAAATAATATTTGTAAACTGATTCAAAAACAATTTCTTGCTTCCGTGAGGCAAAATTTGCGAACGCAAATTATGTTCCTCGCGCGGCTTAACTGGGAGACATTGACGTCAGTGCAACAATGTTTTTAGTTACAACCGGCCAATGGACAACCGGTTGCAGTTGTCATTGCCAGTGAAACAAAATACTGTGGTACTTTGTTTAACTTGCATCCAAGTGTCATGAGTGAGGTACTGGTATTTCTGTAAGTAACGATCTTAACGGTGCCTCCTCAAACTCGTTCCCAGAGCCCGCGTTCCCCTTATCCACGTTGCCCGTTCCGTGGATAAAAAGCTGAATAAGGGGAACGAGATTGATTCCTCCTTCGTTACTGCGCATATGCTCCTGCACATCTCAGGATGGTCTGAGAAACTCGAGTCCTACTTATCCTTTGGTCTTACTTAGTACTAATACAAGGATGTTTTGCGCAGTTCATAACGATGCGGAGTCGATCTTAGCAAGGGTTTTTGGAATCCAAAAAGAAAATTGGGCGTAAGCGGCGCATTTTTCAGAGATATTTAAGCTTCAACTTGGAAGAAAACTGTCATAAATTGTTATGTATTTCAGAGCTTTCTAGAATTATTGGTGCTTAATAATCTCTGAAAAATGCATGGTTACCCCTAATTATCTTTTTGGATTTCAACAACTCTCGCTGAGATCTGCCTCTCCCGCGTAGTTATAAACTGCACACGAATACCCCTGTTTTCCCGGCTATGGTTTTATGTCTAGCGCCATGACTGAAACGTAAATGGCGTCACAAAAGTGAAAGTGTCGCTGTGTTTATGTATCAGTCAATTCCAGAAGTACAGTGCGCACTGCCTCCCGGGGGGGACATTGTCCGTCCCGGAGACCGGCGGTATTCTACCCCCGGGCATTTGACAGCCTCGTAAATTTCACCTCAATGATAAGTTCAGAAGTAAAGACAATAAAGTTTTGATTAAATAACTACGTCTGAGGAGCTAGGACATAGACGAGATGGTAGCTAGATCCATCGAACAAACAGTCACTGCCAGAGTACTGAGAAATAGGACTTATTAGAGACTTAATTTGGCGTGAGTAATGACTGTCCTTCGTTGCCGAAGATGGCTGTCTTGTGTTTGAGTTGAGGCTGGTAATGGTAATGGTAATGGTGGTAATGGTAACTTTATTTAGATACGGTAAATCCTTCAGCAAAGATTATAAAGAGATAAAAAATAAACTATAACCAAAATCATCCCTAACTAAACTAACTAACCTAAAATACAATTAACCACATACTAAAAGCTGCTTTACAAGGATGCCGTGTTAAAACTCATTCAAAACTGTGGTGGCTTATCTCAAACAGGCTCTCGTGTGGACGGTCAGACCCGGATCTGCTGTAACGCTGACAATTGTTGCATTGAAAAATGCTTAGAGTGGCTGCCGAGTGCCGTCGGTCAAGTACACGCTGATATTCTCCGTGGCGCTGCTCTTCTACAGCTGACGTGACCTTCCTCAACAGTCCACGCTATTTGACTTTCTGGAGTGCCTCTTCCTCCCAGGTATCGTGCAGGATGCCTGTTCTCTTCATATGCCGCTTTAAGGCATCTTTAAAATGCAATTTAATTTTGTCCTCAGCTCCGTGAGTAAGCTTTTATTAGAATAAACGGTAAACTCGTCATCTTTATAGCTTCACCCGGGGCATTTGACCAGCTCGTTTGTCCGCCCTGGGGACATTTACCAGCATTTTCCAGTTTATTTTCAACTGATATGCGATACTCGGGGATCAGGCCGGAGTAGGGGGGATGCGCAACCTCACTCCCAGGGTTTTTTCCTTGTAAATTACAAGGGAAAAATCCTGGAAACGAGGTTGGGGGATGCGCGCGCACTCTTAGAATTGACTGATGCATATTTGCGCAACGGTGGACAATTTGGAAAAATCTCAAAAATTAAAAGAATTCAGGATACCATTTGAAAAATTTCTGCTATCGTCCTTATACGTAGGGAAATACGTAGACATGACGTGTGTCCACCTAATGAAGAAACCGATAATAGGCGTCATTATCAAAGTTTCGAAACTCCCACGCGATTTGTTGCAATAATTGCAACTGGACTGGAAAATTAAGTTAACGCTTGGATAATGTTAACATATCTTGATCATTTTATTTTGATCTCTCTAGCAATACGTATATTTATATACGTTTTTATTTATTTATTTATTTATTTATTTATTTATTAATCTATTTATTTATTTATTTATTTATTTATTTATTTATCGAGTTACTTATTGTGTAATCTATTTTTAAGAAAAGTTCGTGTGATGTCTCACGACTTTACGGACTAAATTAAATGTAGTTGTAGATGTATACATACAGTGGAACCACGATTTAACGAAGTGCCACTGAGGGACAAGAGAAATTAGCTCGTTATGTCGAGGTTCTATTCCATACATTTTAAAAGGCAGGGCTAGCTATATAATAACTTTCGTTATAATATGGACTTCGTTGACTATATAGAGGCCGGTTCGTTAAATCGAGAATCCACTGACTGTGAAGACCAAATTAAAGCGCAAAAAAGATTTGTTATTTTGCATATGAAACGTGCTTTTATGAAAAGGGAATTTTGTATTACTTTTCAATATGATAAACCGCATAGAATGACGCAACCAAGTGGAAGTAGAGGTGATCAGAAACCGTTGGATGTAAAGAGATTAATCGTTTTGTTTTATTGCGGAAACTGAACAACTTCCCTCCAATGACCTTGACTTTGGAGTCATGTACGCATCTGTATCGGAAGTTGCCGATCTGAAACAGAGGAGCAAAAAAAAAAAGTTTAATACTATGGCAAAAAGCGTACGCAGTGTTAAATGACAGGACCTGAATCCGACCCTGTTTTGATCGCGATATAGACCAAGGTAGGGCAAAAAGGCAAGTATTTCTATTTGTTTGATTTGAACTGAAGTTTATCGAAAAGGTGTTCCTCAGAATAGTTTCTGAAACTTCAGAGAATACACTATTGAAAATTTGTCGGGTACGATAGCTAACAGCGCTCTTCCTCGGCCTTACAGCGCGCGTAGGATAATTATACCCGGATTAGCCAATGATTCTAAGATGGGAGTTCTGAAATTTTGTTTAAGATTTGAAGTTTATTCCCACAAGATGATTATGAACCCTGCTTAAGCGAGTTGCAATAACTTTATTACTTTTTGACTTGTTGCCATAAAAGGCAGACATCTTTTCACTGGAAAACCTTCAATACTTCAGCGCCATGATCACTAATACTTTGAGGAGTTATTTCGATTGGTACCACTGCCAGGAAAGATGTATACCTGAATAGCTGTAATCGGTGAATGGTCACACTTACAACTGTCTTCAGGTTGCCTGATTCACGAGCTAGAAGTTAGAAAAACCTTTTAATTTAAGCCAAGATACCGGAACTGCTGAAAAATTTTCATGCCAATTGCCACGCTTTATACACGTACCCTCCTAATATAGCTCCCTTTAATCTTCCTGTTTAATTTTTCTAGGAAGTTGTCGAAGGACTGGCTTCTGCTCTCAGGGTGCATTATAAGATTTTATCCAACGGCGCTCTAAAGCTAAGGCCACTTTGTTCAAGATAACAAACTCTTCAGGTAAGTCCCCCGGTTAAAGGTTACACTGTATTCTGTGTATTTGGCCACGGACAAATCCATAACGTCAATTTTCGTGTTATCAGTGTTTGCCGCACGGAAGAGATCTAAAATTGCTTACTACGCTATACCGTAAAAAGTTTATTAAGCTTATTTATTTTCAGGCCTTGTAAAGGGGAAGGTGACGTATGTAAGAGAGAGGAAGGTGGGGGGATTAAAAATAGAGTGGGTTTATTTCAAATAATGAATTTTGACCGAAAACTTAAATAAGCTTTTCCAAGCTTTACCACACAACTACATGAAACCCTGATAGTACTCATAAGTTATGGACCACAATTACAATCTATTTTTGTTAAATTAGCATAATAATAGTGCTTCTGCATATTGAAAACCAGTTTATCCGTTAGAAAAACGGACTGATGTCTTTATCGCGTTAAAGTTCTGAAGTATTATTTTTGTGAAATAACTTTAAGCCTGATTATATTAATGAAAGAGAATGGTGTGTCGATTCTGAGTGACACAGGCATACTTGGAAAAAAGGAAATCCGAGTGCTCTTATCAGGAGTCGAACCTTACACCTTCCCGGATTACTAGTAGGAGCTAGTTGTTAAAATAGCCCTAGCCCCAACGAGTCTCCTGTAGCTCGGTAGTAGAGCATCCGAACTAGTAATCGGAAGCCGTCTTCGGTTCGAATCGTAATAGGAGCACTTGGATTTCCTTTTCTGAGTATGCCTGTGTCATTCACTGAATAATGATACATCATAGACCCTATGCAAAAATGGTTGACATTTTAATATTCTTTTGTGTGCATTCAAATTAGCCTCACTAACCTCTTTCTTGAGTTCAAAAATGAAAAGAATATTTCACTGGAACGAGGCTAGTGAGGCTAATTTGAATGCTAACAAAAGAATTTTAAAATGTCAGGCATTTTTGCATAGGGTCTATTTTATTTCTTCTGCCTTTTCTAACATGGGAAGAGGGGAGGGGGAGGCTTGTTATTACAGAGGGGAGGGGGAGGGCTTAAGAAAGCATTTACGTAGCATGGAAAGCATAGCTATGTCACATGTATCATGCTAGGGAGAACACAGCAACTTAGCCAAATTTTAGCAGAGGACATTTTTACTATTACATCTTAACTGATGTTGGTTTTGTAGGCGCTTTGAGACAATAGCGAGTCAGAAAATGGCTGCATGTAAATCGATGGACTTTCTCGGCTTTCTTTCGCTTAAGTTATTGGTTTGCTATGATGGCATAATGTGCTGAGCTCTCTGCTGGAAGAGGCCCAAAACTGACGAGCTTACGTAAAATTCTGCTAGCATGGGGAGCGGCCTTAGCCAAGCTGAAGCTAGCATTTCCCGGCATCTTTAATTTCCGGTTTAGAATCACGCTATAAGCTAGCGTGGGCTCTGGCTTTACGGTTCCCTGGACCATGAAGCTTCATGAAGGCGCAATATCATGTCTTTATTTTACAGTTGCTAAGTGGTATTTAGTTTTGATTATGCCAATATGCGTCCAAAATAACCTTTTCGATCGTCCAAAGCGCTGAGCCGCCTCATGCAATTGACGTAAGAAATGAGTAGCACAAAGGTTTGTAAACTTGCAGAATTGTGGATTTTGCCGGGGATTTTGCTAATTAGCTACCTTGAAACACGTGATTTGCACGCGGATCATAAACCTTTCGAAAGTTCGGACATTCAGTTCGATATGTAAACGAAAATTGATTTATGTCTGATCTTCCACTGATCTTTGGATCTGAATTAGCGTGCAGAGAAGACGAAATCGGTGGCCGGGAAATACGCATATGACCAGCTATACAGAAAAGTCAGAATAGGGGGGAGGCCCTGATATTGTTTTATCAGGATCCAATTTTCAGAGGAGAGTAACAAAATGAATTGTTCTCGACCCGGAAAGTACCGCAAAACGAAAGCGTGGACCCATCGTCACCTTGAATGAACTTCTGGTGTCGAGTAATTTAGTCCCTAAGTGTTTCAGCGACAAGTCAGCTGAAATAGGGGGTGTTACAGTTAAAACGTTAGCTTTGGGTCGCGTTTCAGGTACGAACGCGCCAGAAAGTCATGAGGTCCTGTTTGGGCTTATGGCGATAACTGATAAATCAATTTTCAAAAACAACAGGTTTAGGGATAATTACACACTTTGGTGATTTGAGGTATCGTGTATACGCGTCAATACCCCATACCAGAACCTCCCACGTCTGCATTTACGTAGTTTATTGCACATACAAAGCACCGATTTACTTGAAGTTCTATATGTGATGTTCTAATTAGATCCCTGGATTACGAAATCTTGGGACTCTGCTCTCTGTGACGCCAGATCGTATGTTGTGTCCGACTATCCCTGCAGAGTTAAAAATAGAATGGCACTTTGATTTTATGTACCGTGTGCAGTGAACCGTACCGGGAGTGCAGTGCATGCATGGGTGCAGACGATTGTTAAATAAGGTTGTTGACGTTGTGGTAATAAGTTTTTAAATTTTTTCGCTAGCTGTCTTCATAAGCGTCACATCTCCGTAATCGACTGTTGCGTACTGCTGATATGAGATAGTAAATTCATGAGCAGAATTCTTTTGATTTCTAACAGGTCTAACAGTGAGTACAAACACACACTCTTTCACTTTTGTGACGTCATCACGTCACAAATCTGCGCGGGGGAATTCATTAAGACCACTAATTAGCGATTTTCTATTAATAACTATATTAGCAAGATGACAAAATCTGTTTGCGAAACTGAAAAATCTTTGCACTGTCATGCTAGCTTTTCAGAATCTCTTAATTGACCTAATCAGTAAATATAGTTACAATGCATTGTTGCCAACTTTGGAAGAATTTCTTGCGATGCAATGCAAAATGAAAAATGGCATTGAATTGAGTCCTGTGATCGATCGTTTTATCCTTCATTCTAACGTTGTATAGGTTGATTGCTCAGATACTTTCTGCATTTTTGTGGGTGGCTCAAATGCAAACAAAGGATTGCTACTGTTATAATCCCCGTCTAAAGGTTGATTTCCACCTCGTGGGCAAAGTCACGCTACCGGTCCACCGGGTTTCACCGGTAAAATGTTTGACCCTTGTCTGTGGGAAGGGCAAGAATGCATCAAATAACGGTTTAGATATAAATAGATTTCGCGTGATTCGGTATTTGTAGCTAAAGCTTCCATTTCTGCGATTTTCGCTGAACTTTGCATCCATTCTACGACTGAAAAAACAAATTTCGCTGACTTGCAAAAAAGAATTAATTAATTCACTAGCCAGTGACTATGACATTGCTAATATTTGATCACTTTGGAAAGCTTGAACAATTCAACTACAACCAGGGAACCTAAGCTTAGCGAACAGCCAGCTGTGTTATGAAACGGCCGGCAGAGGATATTGAGGTATATATGTTCTGGTTCTGTTAATCCACAGTCGATCAAGATAAGAACAGTATAAGAGACCATGTCATTAAGATTGAGGGCCTTCATTCAAACTGATTACAAACACTGCCGGGATTCTTATTTGCTTCTATAAAAGGCGATTGAAAGTTCAGCCCAGTTATGGAGTTTCTTTCCATGTCCAGTCCCTAGAAGGTTCATTTTTTAGCACGAAGCCACTAATAATAGTAATTGTGGTTCCAAAGGTGTGATGAGCGTGAAAAAGGGGGCTTAAATTAGCCAAACTGTGTAGTCTCTGGGCTTTCCCTTTTTTGGTTGTTTATTCACGAATCGCCGGTTCAGGATAATCCAAAGAATGTCAGTGCGGCTCGCGGTCATCGAATGACCCTTTTCGTAATCAATTATCAAGAGAAAAATTTACTGAACAATTTAATGACAAGTCGGTGAGATTCATTCTCTTTAAAAGGGCACCTGAAAAATTAGATCTGTCAAGATGTCAAAACTATTTCACACTCACGCTGGAAACCTATTAATGAGAGCTGGTACCCACAGGAATCAGCTTTTAAACTTGAATGGTCAACGAGTGACTTCATGTTTTTATTCATAGAACAACCTAGTAATAATGTAAGGCAAACGTTATCTGCAGCCGAGGGCATGATGATTAGACAGGAACGAAACAGAAGGGCTGCTCAATCATAGCTTTCCTGTCAGGTTTTTATCCAAAAGCTTAGAATAACGATAAATAACCTTTGGTCCAGCGTAGCGAAAACGAATTCAGAGCCGGCCTAGTGAATGGCTTTACTCTGATGACTAATATTGTGCATTATACTGAACAGATTTTGTTGAATTCTGGACGTAAATTGGTGTATCATTATCACTTAATTAATTTTGCCGGACAGTAGTTGCAAACTGATTGCTTGTTAAGCTAATTCAGTCCGCTTGGGTTTTGTTTGTATTGTGCTTGGTAGAACATCAAATCTAGCCAAATTAATTTTAGTAAACATTATTCCACTTGTTAAGGGCTAAATATTTTACTGATAGTTTGTGCAAACTGATTGGTGGACTGTCTTTTCTTTTAAATGCATCAGAAATGTTTTGCATTTGCTCACATCATTTTCCTCACATTGTCAAACCAGCTGTGCACATATAATAATAACGACTGATTAACCCCTTCCACATCAGTAAAAAATGCTTAGATTTCTTCCTCAGTTCCGTGAAGGTTGCGTATCATCAAGAGAGCAAAATATGATCCGTTCTCTGCTGAAAAAGGCCAAAAAAGGCTAAGTTGAATATAACCTTAATTAACGGGACCTGTTATTTCAGGTGTGCATACAAACGCCTTTTCGTCGCTCCAGCCGCTACGGGCGTTTTCAGTTTGCGCCATAAGCCCACGCATAGCCGTACCCACCTCCCGAGGGGAATGCGGATACGGCTAGTTATTTCCGGGTAATAGTCATGACATCAGCTAGGTAGTAGGTCTCTAGATCATGGACCGTGAAGGTACAACATAATGATTTTATTTATAGGGCTATACATGAGATGTTATTTTCGATTGAGTCTTATACGTTCAAAATTTTCTTTTCGCGCAATTCGCGCAACCTGTTTGGAATTGTACGGCTGAGAAAAGCAAGTGGCAGCCGCCAAAGTTTGCAAACTTGCGGAACGGGTTTTGCTAATTAGCTACAAATGAATCACGTGTTGCGCTAAGTGGATACAGTTTCGAAATCTCGAACGATTTTCGATTTGCAAACGAACTTTGACTTGCCTTCTTTGATCCGGCCTACCATGTATCTTACACTTGGTCACGGATCTTTCCCGTGCAGAGAAAAAGGAATCGGTGTCGGCAAAGAACGCATGTGATTTGTCAACGTGACTAGGTGCAGCAATGATATATCGATATGGGGAAGTAGCTTACACTCATGATCCTTGACTTCCTCGTGATGCAGAAAGTTATAAACTGAGTGCAACTCAGGTCTAGTTTTACCTCGACTGAATATACCTCATATAAAATTCAAAACGATTTCAGTTGCGTTGAAATTTTTTCATTATATTTACAACACACTGCAAAATGAGTCAGCCATGAATGAGTCATTAATTTTGATTACTCTCAACCTTTTCTTCGGCCTGCTTTCAACCCGGAAATTACCGCGATTCGCTCGCATGGGCAACCTTGAATGAACTTCGCGTTTCGAGTCTGCAAAATCCCTAAGTGTTTCAGCGACAATTCAGCTGTAATTTGCATCTGGAAAGAGGTTTTACGTTAAAACAAAATTACATTACAGCTAATACTTTGGAAATTCACATTCTGCGTCAGAAAATATCTGGTTTCGTACGTACTGAAAAGGCCACGAGGATTGGCGGCCACAAGTTTTCGTTGATGGCTAGGGTTCAACTCATAGCTGAACACGATCATTGCGTAGTTTCTGTTTATTGGAAGCGTTAGCTGCATAAGTACACGTCATTGTACCAGGTACCTATTTATTTAAGTGATATTTTGTGGAATCTCGTGACACATCACTCTAGTGACGTCACATTCACATTAGTCCGACCTACGTAGTGAGCAAAATAGATTTGTACAAAACTAGTACACGTATATGCTTGAGAAAAACATGCACCTTTTCGCAGACTTCGAAATAAAAATAAGACCCGCAGTTCGATGCTTAAGTGAATTCGTTAAGGATCTTGAAGCGTGCGGTGGAGCATGCATCAAAAAATGGAATGATAGGATGTGACGTGAGGTGTATTGCTTGAGAATCATCATGATGATGTCAAGTTTGGGGATTTTTCGCTTTCTCTCCGTTTAATACATACGCGTCACATCTACGTAATCTTCCACATGTAAAGACGATTGCAAAATGCCTAATTTACTGACACAATTCTTTCGATTTCGAAGATTTCTTACAGCTCACCTGCTCACGATGACATGCAGTAGCATACACTCTTTGACGTTTGTCTGTTTTTGACGTCATTGTTTAACCACCCGCAACATCACGAGATTTTTGTTTTTTTCAACATCACGAGGTCTACGAGCGGGGGAAATAATTAAGCACTAATTAGCAATAATCTATTAAAAGATGTATCATGTCAACAACGGTACAAACAAAATCTTTGCACTGTCATGCCAATATCGTAGTTTTCTTTCGTGCTTATCGGTAAAAATAGTTACATTACATAATGTTGCGACTTGGGTATTCACCCAAAGCCTCGATCCACTGACTAACTAAGACCGGGTCAATTTATCGCCGTCGCTTTTAACGTTGTATAAGTTTAATACTACCCAGATGCTAGTTGTATCTTTTAGGTAGCTTCAACTTTTCTTACTCATATCATATATTCACAGACAGGAGCCCTGTGGCAGAGTAATTATACTACGAATGAAGGGGTTTCAACGGCCTTAAAGAAATGAATTTATTGCAGCTAGCAAACTCTGAGATATCTTCCTTGTTTCACAAGCCCAAGCCATTTAATACTCTTTATTTCAGGAGAGCATTTTTATTCAGTAATATTGCAAACCCGGAGTAAGATTCATCAGTTCAATTCCCTTTCCCCGCGGCAGCGCAGGAGAAAAATTGGGTTTAATAAGTCACGCCATTGTTGTATTTCGCTGGAAGGCAAGGGACAAATATCTCCATAATTGGTACTTGACCTTTCTCTGCTGGACATTAGTAAGATTTTATTACAGTCATCTATTAATAGATTCTCTTGACACTAATCTAACATTTCTGCCCGGGATTTCTAGATTTTGCTACTACTGCTTCAAACCCCTTCAATTCTACGACTGGTTTCAGTTTCGCTTGCTTAAAACTCGCTACGAATACTAAGCTTAAGAGGTTTGGACTCGATCTTACACCGTTTGCGACTGCAAACCTCGTATCGGGACAGACAGTATTAAAAAATTGAATTGATATAACATAATCGATAACATCAGGCGATCAAACTTCTGGAATAAAATTAAATATTTTACTCATAAATAGCTGACAGGATTGCAACATTCGAAGCACTACTGTATTTCTTATTTACTCCGACAATGCTGTAAATGGAACTGATATTTTCAATGTATTGTTGCCGGGATTGTCGCATTAATTTCGCTCCATATTAAGACGCTTTGGAACCACGAGTTTACCTCAGCTCATCATCACCAATTTTGCGCTTCTATAATTTATAATGAATAGCAGGTTGTGCATCCTGCCACACAAATTCGTCTAAAGGCCTTAATAGTTCCTGTTTTAGGGAACTCGACTTAGCCTGACCCGAAGACTCGGGGTTTCCCTTTTTTGGTTGTTTTTAGTCGCGCGCGGATTAGGCCGGTAGAGGTCAAGTATCGGGATGTAGCTTCTCTAGCCATCTAAGGCAGAAAGCCGCCTTCTAAATCAAGAGAAAAATATACCCAACAATGGGAACTGAGTTGGGGAGGTTCATTCTCTTCAATTGAGATGGCTGAAACTGAGGAGGTTTGCCAAGATCTCGAAACTATGTGACAATTTAGGTCAATGAAGGCGCGCTAAGGGGTGCTGAGCTATCATAAAACCGGGAAGGATAACAAGGACGGATGGTCAAATTTGGAAAAATAAATTCACAGACTGCGCTTAACCGGTTAAGCCTTTTTCTCCCACGCCCACATATGACCAAGTTTAGCTGAATTTGTACGAAGGCGGGACAGTCTTCTTTAAAATATTCTGGGCTCAGAGCGGAAAGACCTTCGTCCGTCTTTTGGGCGTGATTTCATCCGTAAAGGAATATTTCTTTTCAAAAGCAAGAATATGATGGACCAAAAGCACCAAAAATAGCGTGAGCTAACAAAGTTGATCTAATCATAATACAGCATTATAAACAATATTCTCGTGTAAACAAGACGCGGACCCAGCGTGACATATAATATCAGTGTTTTGGTGACGAACCGGCTTGGTTTATCATAGAAACATGTGGGTGGATATTTGTGAAAATTGCGAAACAAATTTCAGGGTTTTGAAATGTCGGCATGACTCTGCAGGTAGACTGTTTCTTTCAGGCTAATTTTGCCTGTGTTTTTGAGCATTGCAGTTCCCAGGCGGAATGTCTAAGTCGATGGGCGTAACTGCTCACGCGGCTCATTTGTGATGTCACAAGTGTACTGTGTGACGAGATTTTCGCAAATGAAAAGCCTGAAAATCTTCGTGAAATCTCAGCCTGGCAAAATGACGCATAAAGATAACTGATACGACTTTAAGAAAAGAGAAAGCTGTGCAATCGTCTTCAGCTGTCCTCCAGAAAAACGCTTTATCATTCAATGACCTCGAATAACCTGCACTGAATGTAAATATTACTTGACGTAATTACCTGAAATGGTAACCTACAAAACACTGTTACTAACGCATTTTTTGACATTTACCCGTCTGCAATTACAAATTATAGCTGATACGGCGCTACATCGCCCACCAGAAGTTTATGAGTACGTAGGTTGCATTGATATGTTTTCGTTCCGGGATAGTTTCCGGGTTTGTCCCGTTCATTCGTTTTTATTTTCGCCTTGTATCGATTTCACAAGGAATCCCCCAGGTCTTTACAGATAAGCCTTTGCTATTTTCCCTGTGAATTCACCATTTCCAAGACGTGACATGGTCGTGATACATAAAAATTGAATCCTCGGGCGATTTTGCAAAAGCAAATTGACATTTTTTGCTTATCAGATTGCATGAAAGCTCTGGAGCACTGTTTAAGGTAGCCTGCGAACACATCCGCCGAAAAATAAAATAAGGAGGGTTGATTCGGGGTTTTTTTGTGAATGCTCTTCGCTTTAATACAGTTGCTTCAAAAGCGGCTTTAGTAAGTTTTTGAAATCTACCATTATCGTTCTTATTCAAAATTATGACTGGACTTTTCTCGAAAATAAAATTTTTAGATAATATTCTTTTGTTCAAACCACGGAACGTGTTTTGTTTACATCTTGAATGAATTCAATGTTCTGCCTTTTTATACAATCCGCTGAATATTTTAATTTAAACATTTTGTAAAGATGGCTTGAAATTTGGTATAAAATAAGACATAACCATCTTTTTAAACCAGCGAAACAGGTATCGGGTACAAGCTGAAGCAAGCGTGCTGTGAATTTTTATTTGAAAGAAATGATTTAAAACAAATTTCGCAATCTCCCATCTGCGACACGCTTTGCATAATTTACATCAGGTCACGCACGATTTGCTTCTAGAATATTCGCAAGGAGCTGATGCTCGGAGGTTGAAACCGAAAGAAAGCGTCCTAAACGTTTTTCCTATTCCTAAGATTGAATACACCTTGGGTGGGCGGAATCAAATTGAACAATAAATGTTCAAAGTTTGGTTTCTTCAGCTCACAGAATACGCAGTCTAAAACCTGGTCTCTTCTGGACCTCTTTATTTGGCGCTGCCATAACAACGCAGCGGTAAACTCTTCTCGTGATTGGTCAGCTGTAATCCATATGACGCGCAAACGTGTGGGCTAATTTTGGAAGCATACGTAATAACCGAGCGCGATGGCCGACCGAATAATATATAACCGAGTTCGTTTGGGGCTTTCCCAGAAATAGAGGTGACTCAACCAAGCCATACCGGGGAAGACCGCCTGACTTCAAACAAAGGATTATTTTGGCGCGCGTGCTCAATTTCACCCACGTGCTGGAGTTCAATAAAATTGCAGCGTCGAGTATGTTGACGAGACATTTGGTTTTGGCACTGCCTATGGACAAAGGCTTGAACAACGAAAGAAATTTCTTAGCTGGGGGAGCCAACATGCCGGTTCCTTATCATTTGGACGACAGCGACAGCGACTCGATAGTAAGCTCAAAATTTTCGTCTGATATTTTATTTTCTCTAACTGTCAAGTTTGCGCTTCATCGATATATTGAGCAAAGACATGATTTTAATTCATCATGCTCTCTATATCAGCCCGTATCATGTCACGTTACAACATGAAATTTTCCCAGCTAGTGATCAACTGTATTATTACAACCGATCTGGGGGAAAATCTCATTATTTGTGTATTTTTTTATCCGCGATTATAGAAGCATGACTTTTCTCTAGGAAAGAATGCTGAAATCAACTGATATAATGATGTCAGCTTTCTATTGGCGGTGATGTAACGAAAGATTGTAATTTTAAATTTATCTGACTCTGCAATTTCCATTTTTGTCCAATGCTTATATTGATAATCACTTGAAATTATTTTGTCTCTTTTCAAATCTCCGGACTTTTAACGTGAAAATCCTGGCCAAAAACAACAAATCGATCTGTGTAAATATCACTATTCGCGCACTATTCCGCCGTTGATTTCGTAATGTCAGCACTTAGGTTTGTAAAAACACATATTTATGGTTCTCACACGTTTAATACATCAATCTTAGGTTGAAATTAAAAATGCTCAGCGAATGTTTTATTTTTTCTTGATATCAACCAGGTTTCTAGCGAAGATGCGGCGAGTTATACAGAACTCATGAACACGCCAGTGCCGATGTCAAACAGCGGACCGAAGGAAGAAGTCAAGTTAGGACTTCGAAACGCAATACGGACAAGACGAGTTGCTCAAGGGCTTGACGGAATGCCATCTATCGAACTTAAGAAACCAAAACTTGAGAAGGTAAGCAATCAAACTTCAGCATTAGCGAAATGTTTTCCATAGCTATCGAATGTTAACGTTGTTATTTTGCGGTTAGTCCGAACAATAGGTATGCTAATTGTGGTTTTCTGTCAGAATTATTTCAGATGTCATTGAAGGTCACGTATTAACGATGTTTTAAATCGTTATCGTGTTTTTCTCTTTAGCTTTCCTTTGAAGAAGAGGAAAAGAGACGGGTCCGAAGGGAAAGGAATAAAGTAGCGGCTTTTAAATGCAGGCAGCGAAGGAAAGAACACATGCAAAAGCTACAAGACGTGAGTGTTTTTAAATTGAATATTTTAAATCATATTCAACTTTGTCACGCTTAAACCGGAAATGAGATGCTGGCAATCATGTTTAAGCTCTGGAATACGTCATTTCCGGTTCCGGAATGCTTGCTCCTTCATGTAACGTGGGCGTATTGTCTTCGTTTGTCTTGCCCGTATAAAGGCTTAAAAAAAAAAAAAAAAAACGGATGGGCGGGGGCGAGTTAGAGCTTTGGACATGCAAAACGTGCCCTAATATTGTTTGGAAAGGAAGTTAAACAATTCAATAAAAATTAAAGACAATTATTAGTGGCATTTAGACAAGTGGCAAAACTTTTCTTACCTAAACAAGTAAGGGCAGGTCTTACTGTTTACGGAAATTCTGTCTTTTTTGAGATTAGAACAATAATGGGTGGAAACTGTGAGAAAAAAATGGAGATGCAACTCGTGGTAGTTTCCTGTGTTACTGTAGGAATAGATTTTTTTAATTTTCCGCGACCACTCTGACAATTTCCTTTTTTCGTTCTCTTTAGGAAAGCGACGAGTTAAACAGTGAAAACAGTGCACTGGAAAGAGAATTGGCAGCTCTCAAAGCCCAGAAAGAACAGTTGGAAAGCATGTTTCAAAGACATAAATGCAGCATGTCAAAAGAAACCAAACCCACAGAATCGCTTTCCGAAGCCAAGTCACCACATGTCTGTTCAGCGGAAGTCAAGCATTCAACTCCTACAAGTTCCGCTGCGGATTCTGTAAAGGCTTGAATGTTTATATCTTGTAAAAGATTCTAAGGGATTAGAAGGCTTCAATATCCATCCTTCGCTATCTTTGGGAGAGCTGAAAAGGTAGATGTTTACTTATGAGGGCGTTTCAACGCTCCAAGGCCCTCAAAGCGACGAGAGGAACTCAAGAAGAGACGAGTTCTCGGTGATCGTATTTACCGAGACACAAAAAGAAATGATTACAATGGACAGAAAAAAGGCAGCTGAAACTCTAGATTAGAGCTTTGAAAATCATCATGTTTGCTAACTACTTTAAGGAAATAGTTGAATTTTGATTTAAAGTTTACTTAATTTAATTGCAAAAGAAGGTTTGACAGAGTTATACAAAAAATACCAACAGTATTGAAAAAAGCGCGAGAGTTGAACGTGTGTTTTAGGGTTATTTTATCTTGAAGAGTTAAACTTAAATTTATTTATAAATACATAAATGTTAAGTTAATATATTTTAGTTTTTCACATATATTTGGTATATTACTTAACCGTTTTTTTAAATTTGTTTAAATAGTTTGGATTTCTTTTTAGCAAAGAGATCTTCAGCAAGGGGTGGTTTGGTTCTTTGTCTTAAGGAAAACCAATCGCTTTCGACGACAACTCTTACCTACTTATGTAGGTTTGAATGTTATATTCAAAGATTAAAGTCTTCGTTTCGTTGTCTCTTCGTGGTTATCGTTAAATAAACCGACACAAGACGAGAAAGATCGAAAAACATGCCGAAAATTCGGTTGAGGTAAACTTCATTATTTAACTCCCAAAATTGTTCAAGTCCACTAAAAGATGAATTAATGCCACGTTTAGTTTGAAATGCATTGAAAAGCAAAAAACACCACTCAACAGAAACTTCACGTTTGGGTATCAACTTTCCGCATTTGATTGCTTTGCATTTCAAGAATGCATAAACGCGTGGATCGACTCAAAACTGAGTAAAATCACATTAGCGCCAAATCTGGGAGTGAACTAAGCGGGCTGTTTTTCGATTCGGATGGGAATTTTTATTTAGAAAAAAAGTAAGGGAAGATTGCAGTCGGTCAAGTGAAAAAGGTATTCGACAGAAGTTCAGCCTTTCGCATCTATGACATGACGTAATTTTCATATAGTTATATAACTTGTGTATATTTATTTAGTAATTTTACTGACGAATGCTTTGCCGGTTCGAGCTTTCTTAGTAAAAGAGGACATCCGTAAACATATTAACTTATTACAGTTGTAATTTAATATATTATTGTTCGTTGAGTTTCATAATGGTTATCGTTCGGAGGCATTTCTCAGAATGTCTGTACTTAGAGTTCAGTTTCGTTCGACGGAGTCCGTCAATGGCGTGTAAATGTGTTTCATAACTTTAATTAGTCAAATATACATGTATAGGCGATGCTAGACATACTAATTTATTGAAGAGTGCTAAATTGTTAATAACTTGTTTAATAGAGAATCAGTGAAGTAAACCCATTATAACAGTATCTCTGATGTGTTCATTTTATAAGCTTCCTCTATTCTAACCCATCCCCAACGTGAAAGCGACCGACTGAAATTTTCAGGAGTCTCTCGTTGCCACGAAAGCTGAAGGCAAAAGACTAATTAGAAAAGACCGGAAGTTTTTACTGTACAGAATATTGCCCAAGAGAAGGTAGTTTGGCGTGGAGTTAGTAAGAAGTTAAAGATAGCAGTTGCTTGGAAGTTAAGCCGGATAGTGGGAGTCATCTGTACTACCTACCACCCAGCAAATGTGACATTATTTTTACCCACGTTTCAGTTCCAACTGAGCACTGACTGAATTTTGATAACACTCCTCCAAATTATACTTCTTTCATCAGTTTCAGCCGCGATCCAGATCAGTTTAACATCCCTTCCCTTCACTTAGAACACTGCTCTATGAGAAAGATGTATTTTATCATTCAGTGACACAGGCATACTCGGGAAAAAAATCCAGTTGCTCATAACGCTTCACAACGCTAGTCGAACTTATGATTTCCCGTTTGCCAGCCTTACGTTTCCAGGGTGCAGTGAGTCGTGCAGGAGGCTCGAGGAACAATCTAGTTTCTACATCCTCTACTGTAACAATGGGGTTCCTAATTATTAAGCTTTTTCCTCGTGGAGTGATATCTTTAGTCACGGACCATGCACCCGTTCAGTATTTTGTTCATGATGTTACTGAACAATAATACTTGGTTTAATTTTCCACCGATTTGAAAGAAAATTTGTTTATTGATTCTTGGCTTCTTGTAGAGAGTAACACCATATGGAATTTTTGCTGTTCATTGGATACTAAAATATGAGGATAAAAACATCGATGTTTCAAGAAATCACTGAGTTTTTTAAATATACTTTATGATATTGATTGGTGGCTATGCGCGCACTCTGATTGGCCAAAATTTAATACTATATCAGGATTAAAAAGAGCAGAATTTTCAGGCGTGTTCCGTCAGATATACATAAGCAGTGACTAAAACGAAAATCGTGGAGAGATAACGTGCGTCATTGAATTTTCTACAGGAATTTCTCTCAATAGCATTTCTTAAGAAAAGAGAAGGGAAAAACGCTGACTGACGTAAGAATTCAAGTGTTGACGACGCTGGCGTTTCCTTTCAGTTTTCGCTTTTGTATCAATAGGATTTTAAAAACGCAAAACCATATCAGTGATTTATTGTATTGCCATTTATCAATGGCAGTTGACAACACTCCCGAGACTAGATCGGTATGGTTTTTGCTTTCTTCACTTCTCGACTGTAGTCATATGCACCAGTGAGTGGTTTATCACAACATTGCATTTTAGAGTAAGAGATAACAGAAACATGAGCTAGCTGGGAGCGTATTTAATTTACTTTCATCTCGGGCCTAAACAGTTTTAGAACACACCCAGATTTGGGAAAGATAACTGATTTCGACGGAAGGTTTTACAGTATGGCTGTCGATATTGAGTGCTCGCAAAACTACTCAGCCCTATCATGCTTACTTTCCGCGGCATAAATCGTCTTGGTATATAAAATAGGATACTACTGAACGATGCAATGTGGATGAAAGAAAGTTCTCTGCACTTTTTTTTAGGGACATTACTCATTTCTTTTTAGTTTGAGTATGACTCATGGCCGATGGTCACGTACATCACTGTTTAACTACTCAAGATAAAAACTGTTGTTTTGATCGAACTCCATCGCTCAGTTATAATCCTCAACTTCAGTCCCGCACTTTTCTTACGATTGAGGGTATGGATAAACTCCTCAAATAATTATGCGTCGTTCAGAAAAAAACTACAGCTTTTTGCAATGGGTTAATTATGTTCTGCTCTTTATTTAAGGTACCTTTCAAATGTTGACTAGCTTCCCTTTTTTCCTGAAAATAAAGAAGGGGAGGAGTCAGTAGATCCTTTCAGAGTCGAAGGAGGAGATTGTTTCATCATCTTCGATTCCTTCCGCACGTACAATACCCAGGGACACGATTTTTCCCGTTTGTTTGCAGTTTGAAAAATGAGCTATACAAAACTGACGAAAGCGATTAAAAGGCCGGAAAACATTACGTCGTACCAAGTTTTTTTTTTCCGCTGTTGTTACGTCATTTTCTTTAAAAATCCTCAGGCTTCGAATTTTGCGCGTATGGACGGAAAAACAATCGTATTGGTAAAGACCGTTCTTTTTGTCCACTTTTTTTTTGTCGTCCGCTCATAAGCGAAAAATCCTGTTATTAAATATCTGCATTTTGAGCAGCGCTTTCAAAACACTCCACGTTTTTTAAAATCGTTTTCGAATAATTTACGTTTGACCGGAACTAGACCATATAACCGTGAAAAATGTCCTTTTTTGCCGACGAAAACGGGTGAATTGTGAAATTTAAAGCCTGCGAACTCTTTAATTCTCTAAGTCTAAGATTAGACTCCTCAGTGGTACCTTAAGATGTATTTTCGTTTGGCGCTGTTGCAAATATATCTCAAATCGCCAACACTTTGAGGAACGTACTCCATTTAAATCAAAGATCGGTACTTTCACGTCTATGCCCGGAAGTTCCTTATCCGCAAACATTTTTAGAAACATTACGCGCTTTATATAAGAAGTAGCTAAAAAGTCATCCGTGAATAGAAAAAAGATATCAATTTCCTTGTAGTAAAATACGTCTTATTTTTTTGGCGTTAACACTGTTTTGCGCAGTTTTCAAATTTTTTCCTTTAAGTATGTGAACCTCAATAAAAAGCACTGATGCGGGCGTAAATATTAATCCATTTGTTCCGCATTCTTTGATACTTTTGTTTTCAAAACCACCTAAAACATTGAATCAGGAAAAATTCGAAAAATTTCTTTCTAGCACGTACTGAAAAACAAACAATGTCCTTGGATATACTACCACTCAAGAACTCAATTTAATACAATTGTCACACGTCAGGATTTCTTCGACGCTTAACCATTTGTAACCTTAAAGTTATCAATTACCACTCTGTCGGCACAATAAACAACGCTACAAGAAGGCATTTAACTCAATAGCTAGCTTTCATTTGGATGGTATCACTAAACTAGAACTGTTTTTGTTTATTATTTTGTTTTTAGTAACCCAAACACTAGCATCAGTCGGCCGGCATCGACGTCGGCCAGAAAGCATACTGAATAGCTTTCATCTTAGGATTTCATTCATTAAAACAACAGAAGGAAAAGTTCGAACCATATTAATTTATTTAGCAATCCGTGTATGACACTGTACTGATTTGGAGCGAAAGGTTAGCAATGTTTAGGTAAGATAAAAAAAAAAGATAGCTTTCACGACATCATGAGCAGGAAAACTTGCTAGAAGAATTCCTAAAATATTTTAAAATCACACCCACGGAAAATATTATTAGAAAATGAAAGTTAATAATATAAGGATATTTTAAAATATGCCATGCAAGCATGACTGCTTCTGCATTTTTGTTGTGTTAAAAAAATGCTGATTTCACGATTTTGTCGATTTGTTTTTTAAATGAATCATACCCAATTTATAATATTCCTCTTCCAAATGTATTCTTTGCAGCTCTACAGACATATATTAAAAATGTCTACAAGGTTACAACATCATTGCATAACTGTTCAAGTTATTCCAATTTTCGAAAAATGCAAAAACAGTTCGCTATCTGTTCGAAATGTTACTAAAACTAATTCCCTACAATGCCAGTTTCCAGTTTGCAATTTGAGCATGTCTCCCAAACAATTGCAAAACTTGGTCTGTTTTCAACTGTTCTATTTTTCCAGTAAAGAATGTTGTTGTCATCCAACCTTTCTTTCCCATAAGCCAGCTCGAGCCATGCAGGATTTCCGCTCTTCCCGTCAACTATTGGATAATGTTTGTGCTGTCACGACGATCGGATTTAAATAATTTGTTCTCTAAACTTGGAATACGTTATTTTTGGTTTATAGTTTAGTCTGCAACAACAATTACTTAACGGGCAGACTAAGTTTTATTTCACACAACAATTTGGTGAATGACTATGTTGGTAGGGTGTGAATTTTGGCGTGTTGATGAGTGGGTACAAATATAATCGTGTGGTTACCGAATTTTCTCGAAAAAAAAAAAATCCTGGGTAGTTTATTATACAACTGTGCTCCTTAATTTGAGGTGTTGTTAATCAAGATTAATGACTCAAAGGCAGTTCAAGCGAAAAGAAACCACTAGAATGACTTAAAAATAGCTGAATGACGTGAAGAAAGTCGCTCCCCATAAATCGTCATGGCATTAAAATTATTTCTGACTTTTCGTTACGGTTGCTGATTTAGAGGGCTTGAAAAAAACAACGAATGCAGATTCATTTTATTTCAAAATAGCCCATTCAAGTTGTTGTATCCTGCGAGTGGAAGCGAGCCTGGCTGGAGTTGATTTTCTTTTGATACAAACCTCACTGCTATTCGAATGAAAATAATGCCGTTGTTACGTTAACTAGTGGCATTTACATCACAGTAAACATTCAGATTTGTATCGAAGCAAAGTCAGCAACAGCCTCGCTTTCACTCAAAGACCAGGTTGCTAAGTACTCAAATCGGTGCAGACAGGATTTTTCTATTTTTACAGACCACTCTTGTATATGAGAAATATTTATTAACTTACCGAAGAAAATTTTGCTGCTAAAAGAGAGGTGGTTCTAACTTTTAGTCTGTAGATGAAATCTTAATTAAAGCGTGGCCATTCAACGTTTTGGAGATGAAGCCGTTCAAGTCTCAATTTTTTTCAGGCTCTCTTTTCGCAACTGTTTAGGTAACGTATATAACTGCGATGATGATTCACTTATTCTCAAATGAAAGTTACTGAAAAGTGTTTTCATTCGGTGCTAAGCAAAATGTAAATTTTCTTCTTTGACTTTGGGTGTTTTAGGTGTGATATGTGATTCACCAAAACTACAGTGGAACGCACGTGTTAAGCAGGGATTAACGCTTGGCGGAGGTCGCTCAAAACATTCTTAGAAATCCGGCTCAGATAAAAAACAATTAACTCCTTCCATTAATTCTTGGAACAGTACATTCTTAAACAGTTTCCTAGAAGCAATTATTTGCGTAGAACGCTGTTTCGCTTCGTTTGCAATTTTTTTTTTTGCTATAAGTGGAAAAATGAAAAACGTGCGGATCTGATCACTGTTTAGTCCTTCGGTACGTTGTAGAAGACGCAGCAATATGATATACCGAGTAAACAAGGAAATTCCTGAAATATTTTAAAAAGCAACTTCAGCAAAGATTAAAAGATTATGAATTTCAGGGGATTTCAAGAATTCAGTTGATGCAAAATTCACAACTCTTCTATACATGTTTAATCAGTTTTAGTTTTGGTGCTTTAGGTACGCGAGTATGTGATTCACCAAAACTATTGATAGTGGAAAGCGCGTATTTAACACTTTGCAATGGTCCCTAGCTCAAAATATGTTTTTGGCAGTCCGGCTCAGATAAAAAACAATTAACTCTTTCCTTTAATTCTAGGAACAGTACATCCTTAAAAAGTTTCCTAGAAGCGATAATTTGCATAGAACGTTGTTTCGCTTCGTATGCAATTTTTTTGCTCTAATTGCAAAAATGGAAAGCATGCGGATCTGATAACTTTGTAGTCATTCTTTTTTTATAACTGACGCAGCAATATGATACCCCGGAAAACAAGGAAAATTCCTAAAATATTAAAAATTCCTAAAATATTAAAAAAAAAGCTTCAGCAAAGATTAAAAGACCGGTTACAGGGGTATTTCAATAATTCCATTGAGGCAAAAATTAAATCACAACGCTGCTTCGCTTTCTTTGGAATTCTTTTTGCTCTAGGTGCAAGAATAAAAAGCATGCGGATCTGTTAACTTTGTGGTCCTTCAGTATGACGCACCCAATATAATAAGGGAAATTCCTGAAATATTTTAAAAACGAACTTCAGCAACGATTAAATGACCAGTTTCAGAATATTTGAAGAAATTTAGTGATGCAGAAATCAGTATTCTTCACTATATTTTAGTAAATTATGATCATCCGGGATCATCCGGGTGAGTTCACAGAGCATGGCCATTCACAATCTGTTTGACCGTTTGTAGTTTCGTAATGTAAGGGATTGTATGGGAATATACTGAAAGGTTCTTGTTAACGATGAAATATTGCGAGGAATATGATCATTAAAATTCAAAATAAACGTAAACGTACCCCAGTCGTTGCGTTTTGTCGCTCTTGTGGTCCAAAACGGTAAACGTAAGCCATCTGGAGGGTTTTGCGCGGCTGTCGACTGTACACTGTTTAATATGCTGTTTGGTCAACAGTTGAAACAGCTAGAAGACTCTTTTACAACAGTTAAAACGACCTTTTAACTGTTGTAAAATATTCTTGGAGCTCAGTTCAACTGTTCACCAAACAGCATACTGAAGTAACCCTGGGAATGGGGGCATTAGAATTCTTAGTTAAAATATCGCCTTCTGGTATCTGGGCTTGGTTGATATCCTCGAAGGGGACTCTCATATGAAAGCGGCGGGGATGCTCATTGGAAATTTTTCATTAAACCCATAAAGGAGACCTATCTGGGCGTGGCCCAAGCTTTTTTTTACCCCTAAAAGTACAGATAAATAAAAATACAGTGACTTTTCGCGTGCAACCCTAAACGAGACCTTCAGGGCTAAATATAATGAATGGCGAATGACAACGAGCATCCCCGCTTCTTTCATATGAGAGTCCCTCCCGGGTTGATATCCTTGTGCAAATCCCCAGGAGTTCCTCGAGGTCATCCCCTAGGGATTGCCTCTGATAAGTGAAAAATAAGTAGTCAGACACGCAAAACCTTTCAAAGGCCTACAATTCACCCTGCTGGAAATTAATTGACTAGAAATCGTAACTGGTAGAAGGGTTGCTAGGAGGCAGAAAAGTCAGCTTTATTAAAAGATGATGCTGAAGAAGTAGGAGAGGACTGGGATTTGCCCTTTTGCACTGGAAATGGGATTTTATTTAATCTGGGCGAAGGGTATAGGATCTGGAGAAAAATCTGAGCTAGCGGCTGGATTTGAGCGACATTTACGCTGAGAAATGGGATTTTTAGCCCCCTCCCCCCTCAGGCCACACTCTCAAGTGTGATCGAAGATTTGATCTCGGACCACCGTAAAACAATCCCAGCTAGCGGTTAGAGTTGGACTTGAATCAACAACGCGGCTAGGGACCTTTCACATAAAGTTTGAAACCCAAAGACGTCATATATCAAGCACGAAAAGGATTGTTTCTTGCGAGTAATATTTCTAAACGCCGAGACGTGCAGGGTTGAAAAAGCGAGGCCCAGCTAAGTTTATTTTTGTTTTAACCAACTTAACTTGAAGGTGTGTGACTGGGTGAGTCGGATGAAACACTCCTTCGAGTGTTTTATATGGCGGCTTCTCAAATCATCAGGTCTTGGATAATAATGCGATATATTTGTACACAAAAGCTTACAATATCACTAACCAAAAAGATTAAATTTATATGCTGAAGCTATTGACTCAAATAAACCTTTAACGCCTAGATGAAACCACCACTTTGAAGAACACTTTACGAGTCTTCCAGACCACGAAGTTTTTGAAAGTTGACATCTACTGCTCAATATGTCTAATAGAACTCTAGGAAATTACCCGACACCGAGGAATCAGAATGAATTGTAAGGAAGACAACAGATCGAGCCAGACAAGTGCCATAACATCCGTACCATACTGTCTTGACGATAAACAAATTAATACGCTGCATTCTCAGTATTCTAAGGGGTTAAGTTCGTTAGACCCAGAGGAGAATCCCGGAGAATCACAGTTTAAACTGTGCCATTTTGGAGTCGAAGTTACAGTCTTTCCGGAGCACTTGGAACAACCTGTGCGTGACGATTCGTGTGCGTGACACAAGAAAATTATCGCAAGAAACAAGTGATTCAGAATCTCAAGTAATTGGATTTAAAAATGTAAAAGAGATTTGGAAAGAAAAAGTAGAACATGAGGAATTGATAAAAAGAATCATTAAAGAGATCACTGACAGGGGAGGAGAGGAAACCGTGGAGTTATTTTTAGAAGAAATCAGGCGCACGAATACAAAAAAGAAATAATTTTGCACAAAGGTGGATTGCAAAGAAAGTATAGAATAAGAAGCGCTTTCCTTTTGAATGGAAAAACCGGTCGTCAGTTCTGGCGGAACAGTCCTTCCCACTGGATTTTCGGAACGTATTCCTTTTTTCTCAGTCAATTTTACCGAAATGATCGGAATATTACAAAACCATCTGTCTCGTCACACTGACTTATCATGCTCCTTGGTGAGATGGGTGGGTGAAACCTTAACTTGTGAATGAGCGAGCTGTTATTAGTAAGGTGAACTTAAACTGGAACAACGAGAAATTGTTCCGCATTCTTTGATACTTTTGTTTTCAAAACCACCTAAAACATTGAATCAGGAAAAATTCGAAAAATTTCTTTCTAGCACGTACTGGAAAACAAACAATGTCCTTGGATATACTACCACTCAAGAACTCAATTTAATACAATTGTCACACGTCAGGATTTCTTCGACGCTTAACCATTTGTAACCTTAACGTTATCAATAACCACTCTGTCGGCACAATAAACAACGCTACAAGAAGGCATTCAACTCAATAGCTAGCTTTCATTTGGATGGTATCACTAAACTAGACCTGTTTTAGTTTATTATTTTGTTTTTAGTAGCCCAAACATTAGCATCAGTCGGCCGGCATCGACGTCGGCCAGAAAGCATACTGAATAGCTTTCATCTTAGGATTTCATTCATTAAAACAACAGAAGGAAAAGTTCGAACCATTTTAATTTATTTAGTAATCCGTGTATGAAACTGTACTGATTTGGAGCGAAAGGTTAGCAATGTTTAGGTAAGATGAAAAAAAAAAGATAGCTTTCACGACATCATGAGCAGGAAAACTTGCTAGAAGAATTCCTAAAATATTTTAAAATCACACCCACGGAAAATACTATTAGAAAATGAAAGTTAATAATATAAGGATATTTTAAAATATGCCATGCAAGCATGACTGCTTCTTTATTTTTGTTGTGTTACAAAATGCTGATTTCACGATTTTGTCGATTTGTTTTTTAAATGAATCATACCCAATTTATAATATTCCTCTTCCAAATGTATTCTTTGCAGCTCTACAGACATATATTAAAAATGTCTCTAAGGTTACAACATCATTGCATAACTGTTCAAGTTATTCCAATTTTCGAAAAATGCAAAAACAAAAAGCTATCTGTTCGAAATGTTGCTAAAACTAATTCCCTACAATGCCAGTTTCCAGTTTGCAATTTGAGCATGTCTCCCAAACAATTGCAAAACTTGGTCTGTTTTCAACTGTTCTATTTTTCCAGTAAAGAATGTTGTTGTCATCCAACCTTTCTTTCCCATAAGCCACCTCGAGCCATGCATGATTTCTGCTCTTCCCGTCAACTATTGGATAATGTTCGTGCTGTCACGACGATCGGATTTAAATTTCAATTACTTAAAGGGCAGACTAAGTTTTATTTCACACAACAATTCGGTGAATGACTGTTGGTAGGGTGTGATGGCGTGTTGATGAGTGGGTACAAATATAATCAGTCGTGTGGTTACCGTATTTTCTCGAAACAAAATCCCGGGGAGTTTATTATACAATTGTTTGAGGTGTTGTTAATCAAAATTAATGACTCAAAGGCAGTTCAAGCGAAAAGAAACCACTAGAATGACTTAAAATAGCTGAATGACGTGAAGAAAGTCGCTCCCAATAAATCGTCTTGGCATAAAAATTATTTTTGACATTTCGTTACGGTTGCTGATTTAAAGGGCTTGAATAAACAACGAATGCAGATTCATTTTATTTCAGAATAGCACATTCAAGTTGTCAGTATCCTGCGAGTGGAAGCGAGCCTGGAGTTGATTTTCTTTTGATACAAACCTCACTGCTATTTTTATGAAAATAATGAGCTAACTAGTGGCATCTACATCACTGTAAACACTCAGGTTTGTATCGAAGCAAAGTCAGCAACAGCCTCGCTTTTACTCAAAGACCAGGTTACTAAGTACTCAAATCGACGCAGACAGGATTTTTCTATTTTTACAGACCACTCTTGTATATGAGAAATATTTATTAACTTACCGAAGAAAATTTTGTTGCTAAAAGAGAGGTGGTTCTAACTTTTAATCTGTAGATGAAATCTTAAAGCGTGGCCATTCAACGTTTTGGAGATGAAGCCGTTCAAGTCTCAATTTTTTTCAGGCTTTCTTTTCGCAACTGTTTAGGTAACGTATATAACTGCGATGATGATTCACTTATTCTCAAGTGAAAGTTACTGAAAAGTGTTTTCGTTTGGTACTAAGCAAAATGAAATTTTTTTTCTTTGACTTTGGGTGTTTTAGGTGTGATATGTGATTCACCAAAACTACGGTGGAATGCACGTGTTAAGCAGGGATTAACGCTTGGCGGAGGTCGCTCAAAACATTCCTAGTAATCCGGTTCAGATAAAAAAACAATTAACTCCTTCCATTAATTCTTTGAACAGTACATTCTTAAACAGTTTCCTGGTAGCTAATGATTTTCGTAGAACGCTGTTTCGCTTCGTTTGCAATTTTTTTTTTTTGCTGTAAGTGCAAAAATGAAATACGTGCGGATCTGATCACTGTTTAGTCCTTCGGTACGTTGTAGAAGACGCAACAATATGATATGCTTGGTAAACAAGGAAATTCCTGAATTTTTTTAAAAAGCAACTTCAGCAAAGATTAAAAGATTAAAAATTTCAGGGGATTTCAAGAATTCAGTTGATGCAAAATTCACAACTCTTCTATACATGTTTAATCAGTTTTCGTTTTGGTGCTTTAGGTACGCGAGTATGTGATTCACCAAAACTATCGATAGTGGAAAGCGCGTATTTAACACTTTGCAATGTTCCCTAGCTCAAAATATTTTTTAGCAGTCTGGCTCAGATAAAAAAATTAACTATTTCCTTAAAAGTTTCCTAGAAGCAATAATTTGCATAGAACGCTGTTTCGCTTCGTATGCAATTTTTTTGCTCTAATTGCAAAAATGAAAAGCATGCGGATCTGATAACTTTGTACTCATTCATTTTTTATAACTGACGCAGCAATATGATACCCCGGAAAACAAGGAAAATTCCTAAAATATTAAAAAAAAAAAAAGCTTCAGCAAAGATTAAAAGACCGGTTACAGGGGTATTTCAATAATTCCATTGAGGCAAAAATCACAACGCTGCTTCGCTTTTTTGGGAATTCTTTTTGTTCTAAGTGCAAGAATAAAAAGCATGCGGATCTGTTAACTTTGTGGTCCTTCAGTATGACGCACCCAATATAATAAGGGAAATTCCTGAAATATTTTAAAAACGAACTTCAGCAACGATTAAATGACCAGTTTCAGAATATTTGAAGAAATTTAGTGATGCAGTAATCAGTATTCTTTACTATATTTTAGTAAATTATGATCATCCGGGATCATCCGGGTGAGTTCACAGAGCATGGCCATTCACAATCTGTTTGACCGTTTGTAGTTTCGTAATGTAAGGGATTGTATGGGAATATACTGAAAGGTTCTTGTTAACGATGAAATATTGCGAGGAATATGATCATTAAAATTCAAAATAAACGTAAACGTACCCCGGCCGTTGCGTTTTGTCGTTCTTGTGGTCCAAAACGGTAAACGTAAGCCATCTGGAGGGTTTTGCGCGGCTGTCGACTGTACACTGTTTAATATGCTGTTTGGTCAACAGTTGAAACAGCTAGAAGACTCTTTTACAACAGTTAAAACGACCTTTTAACTGTTGTAAAATATTCTTGGAGCTCAGTTCAACTGTTCACCAAACAGCATACTGAAGTAACCCTGGGAATGGGGGCATTAGAATTCTTAGTTAAAATATCGCCTTCTGGTATCTGGGCTTGGTTGATATCCCCGAAGGGGACTCTCATATGAAAGCGGCGGGGATGCTCATCGGAAATTTTTAATTAAACCCATAAAGCAGACCTATCTGGGCGTGGCCCAAGCTTTTTTTTTTACCCCTAAAAGTACAGATAAATAAAAATACAGTGACTTTTCGCGTGCAACCCTAAACGAGACCTTCAGGGCTAAATATAATGAATGGCGAATGACAACGAGCATCCCCGCTTCTTTCATATGAGAGTCCCTCCCGGGTTGATATCCTTGTGCAAATCCCCAGGAGTTCCTCGAGGTCATCCCCTAGGGATTGCCTCTGATAAGTGAAAAATAAGTAGTCAGACACGCAAAACCTTTCAAAGGCCTACAATTCACCCTGCTGGAAATTAATTGACTAGAAATCGTAACTGGTAGAAGGGTTGCTAGGAGGCAGAAAAGTCAGCTTTATTAAAAGATGATGCTGAAGAGGTAGGAGAGGACTGGGATTTGCCCTTTTGCACTGGAAATGGGATTTTATTTAATCTGGGCGAAGGGTATAGGATCTGGAGAAAAATCTGAGCTAGCGGCTGGATTTGAGCGACATTTACGCTGAGAAATGGGATTTTTAGCCCCCTCCCCCCTCAGGACACACTCTCAAGTGTGATCAAAGATTTGATCTCGGACCACCGTAAAACAATCCCAGCTAGCGGTTAGAGTTGGACTTGAATCAACAATGCGGCTAGGGACCTTTCACATAAAGTTTGAAACCCAAAGACGTCATATATCAAGCACGAAAAGGATTGTTTCTTGCGAGTAATATTTCTAAACGCCGAGACGTGCAGGGTTGAAAAAGCGAGGCCCAGCTAAGTTTATTTTTGTTTTAACCAACTTAACTTGAAGGTGTGTGACTGGGTGAGTCGGATGAAACACTCCTTCGAGTGTTTTATATGGCGGCTTCTCAAATCATCAGGTCTTGGATAATAATGCGATATATTTGTACACAAAAGCTTACAATATCACTAACCAAAAAGATTAAATTTATATGCTGAAGCTATTGATTCAAATAAACCGTTAACGCCTAGATGAAACTTGTACGGGAACCATCACTTTGAAGAACACTTTACGAGTCTTCCAGACCACGAAGTTTTTGAAAGTTGACATCTACTGCTCAATATGTCTAATAGAACTCTAGGAAATTACCCGACGCCGAGGAATCAGAATGAATTATAAGGAGGACAACAGATCTAGTCAGACAAGTGCCATAACATCCGTACCATACTGTCTTGACGATAAACAAATTAATACGCTGTATTCTCAGTATTCTAAGGGGTTAAGTTCGTTAGACCCAGAGGAGAATCCCGGAGAATCACAGTTTAAACTGTGCCATTTTGGAGTCGAAGTTACAGTCTTTCCGGAGCACTTGGAGACCCTGATCGAACAACCTGTGCGTGACGATTCGTGTGCGTGACACAAGAAAATTATCGCAAGAAACAAGTGATTCAGAATCTCAAGTGACTGGATTTAAAAAGTGTAAAAGAGATTTGGAAAAAAAATAGAACATGAGGACTTGATAAAAAGAATCATTAAAGAGATCACTGACAAGAGAGGAGAGGAAACCGTGGAGTTATTTAAAGAAGAAATCAGGCGCACGCACACAAAATAGAAGTAATTTTGCACAAAGGTGGATTGCAAAGAAAGTATAGAATAAGAAGCACTCTCCTTTTGAGTGGAAAAACCGGTCGTCAGTTCTGGTGGGAACACGAATGGAACAGTCCTTCCCACTGGTAATTTTTCGGAACGTATTCCTCTTTTCTCGAGTTTTACTGAAATGATCGGAATATTACAAAACCATATGTCCTCGTCACACTGACCTATCATGCTCCTTGGTGAGACGGGTGGGTGAAACTTTGACCCGTGAATGGGTGAACTGTTATAGTAAGGTGAACTTTAACTGGAACAACGAGAAATTATACGTAAGTGCAGAAATTCACTTGAAACGAAGGCGAGTTTCCTGGACATGACTGTCTGATTTTTCCTTTAAGATGCACCCGTTTTTCTATCAATTTAATGGAGTAAAGACAGTACATAGTTGTGTTCTGTTTGCTGTCGAGAACAACGTACCTAGTATATAAGTATATTGTCGGATTCGGGGCCGGTTGTTCAAATACCGGAAAACTTAAACCAGTGAATAAATCGTTAACCAGAGGAGAAGATTTACTTTACTTCGCTGGCTAGCGACTTATCTGCTTGATAAAGTTATCAATTTTACTCTTTGAACATCTTGGGCCCGCGATATAAATTAATACAACAATCCTTTCCAACCTATCAATGTCCAGAATTCTTAAACTAAGGGCGCGTTCTTTTGGGATCCTTCCGGCCCGAATAAGAATACTCGGAATATACGGTATTTGTGTTCTTTTGGGAGCCATTCCGTTTTCGGAATGAACGGAATCGAAAAGGAATATCATTCTGTTCATTCTGCTCCCGATACCAGAATGAACAGATTGGAAGGAATATGGTTCACTCGGAAGACACAGAATACGCGTTCTTTTGGAAAATTTTTGGCGGGAGATCCTATGCGGCAGCTTACGCTCGCAGACATAGTAATTCTCAGGCCACCTCCGCCAGGGGTATTCCATTTTCAGATTTTAGGAGCGTTCTTTTCGAAATTGAAATCCCGTGTATTCTGCTGTTATTCCTAAACCGGAACAAGAATAGTTAGAATAGCTCCAAAAGAATGCACCCTATGCATGCTTTCCATTTGTCAGAACTGGCCGGCCAAACTGGTCATATCGTAAACAAAATACACCTATTTGAGGGATAAGTTTTATCCTAGTCCGTCGGATTCAGTCTTCAATGAAAAAGCGCATACCAAATTCAGAGTGACTATTTTTCACGATTTTGCAGCATCATCCCTTCAAAATGACGCATTCACAAGTTTTTACAGACTGGCCAGTTCTAGGAAATGCCAGTTTTCTACAAAAGCAAGCGAGTATCCTTTAGGCGGCCGATGACACGAAACTGACTTCCCTTTGACTTATCAATTTTGTATTTCCGTTTATTTTCCTCCATCGTTGTCCTTGTTTATTCAGAACACAATCAGTGGAAGCGAATTAATGTTTGGTTTTGTCAACAGAGCTAATTTGATAGCTTGATAGCTCAGTTTGTAGAACATTGCACCGGCACCGCAGAGGTCACGGGTTCGGTTTCCGTCCAAGCCTAATTTTTTTCAGGCCCTCTTTACGCAACTGCTTAAGGGGTCCTTAAGTTGCGGAAATAACCGGCTACGGTCTCTCTTTTATTAAAGAGTTACGTTGATAACTAAAGATAACTTTGGGACTGTAAAGAGATTCGAGCGCTGACGTTTTGAGTGTTAGCCCTTCGTCGACGAAGTTTCGTTGCGTCGAAACCGCGTTGACCAGCTCTTTATTTACCTTTAGTTATCAACTCTGTTGATAACTGAACTAAACATTCGTTTCTCCTCCCCACCGACACAGCACCACAATTTCTCTAGAAACTAACCCTGGTCCTTATCCTTTTTTCAATTTTCACTCGTTAGCACCCTGCTATGGTTTTATAGCACATTCTTTCTGGTATACCAGCATCAGTCTCCGAAGAGTTCTGGTTTTCTGGCGCATTGGGAAAACTATTTCCGGAGAGTAAAACGGAAGAAAGGGCCATCCATTTGCGGATTTCCTTCATGTATGGGGAGCGCTTGTAGAACATTATGAACTGTTATTTTTCCTTTTGAGGTTCCGGACAACCTGAACGCTTGAAACAGTCTATCTGAACAAAATTATTAAGATTCTACTACCTCTCACAGACTGTCCTTTTATCCTAGAACTATAGTTCATTGGAACTCCCTGCCTCCGGTTGTTTTCACTCTCTCTGTTGATCCTCCTCAACTGAATCAACGTGTCTAAAATTCTGAATCACCCACCAACTAGTTATTTAAGTTTTCGTTTTGTTGTTTGTTGTTTGTTACTGACCACACTCTCCTGATAATCCTCAATACGAGGGGCTGCTTTAATGGTAAATAAATAAATAAATAAATAAATAAATAAATAAATAAATAAATAAATAAATAAATAAATAAAAAATAAATAAATAAATAAAAAATAAATAACAAAAAATGGGTTCTTTTGTAAGAACGGAAAATGATGTATCTTCATTGCCCAAATATCTGGAAAAACGGCCTTCAATATGCAAAATATCCTTGCAAAAGACAGCTGATTCTTAAAATGATGTTTGAAGAAATACACGCATCCTGTCGCAAGGAATGAATAAGGGTCAAGAACGAGATTGACCATGACTACAACTTTTCAAATTTAGTTTGCGCTTAGATAATCTTTTATCATGCATACCAATCTTCTTTCTTTGGTCTCATTAGCTGCTGGTCAACAACGGGAAGGAGTGAGAGTTCTGGGGATGTGACTGATTTGAAATTTGAAAGGCAAGTATTAATTGCGAGAAGGGAGTTAATCAGACTAAGAAAGCGATAGCAGATACCGAAGTTTGTCCAGAAAACCTGTGCGGCCAGAGACTAAAACACAAGGCCACAGCAGATTCTATATTTGGACCCAGACTGCTCGCGGCATCTGGAGCAATGTTGCCTTACCTCGCTTTACAACAATGAATCCTCTGCAGGTCACAAATTAAATGCAAATTAAAGTCGACGATCCTACCACAACAAAAGAACAACAACTAATACATGCAATGAAACTAACGGAACACGTCTAATTTTGGAACTGAGGCTGAACGTTCTTATCTTTTTTTACGATTTGAGGCTGAAACGTTCTTAAGATGTTCTTAAATTACATGGTATACACTGCATGTATTTCAGTAAATCAATGCAGACGTGACTAGGAAACCTATCAAAGTGCATTGCCTGCTGAGATATGGTATCAAGAACTACTGATTATGACAAACCGAGATGTGTGTCACCTTTGTTAATGTTATACAAAACATGCCCTTAAGTATTTTGGTTAATTTACATTTGTATCCTTGATTTTATATACACTGAGATTGGCAAAATAAAAACGTTCTTAATCGATTCTCAGCCTGAGGAATGTTCTTAATACGTTCTTAAAATTTTGGTTAATCTCAGCCTCGACGTTCCTATAAAAAAGGTTCTTATAAAAAAAGAGTGTATTAACTTTGGTATGAAAAATGAACTTATTATGTGAAAAAAGCAATTCAATTTAGGAATTTATTTTTAGCAATCTTTCCTCCGATCACAATCGTTAGCTAAGCAGGGCGTTAAGTAGTCTTGTACCTTCATGGCAGTAGGAAACTGACCAAAGTGAATAATATGTCATATCAACCTCTCAGTAAATAAGAAAAAAAAAAAAAAGAAAGAGCAAACCTGAAGCCATACCAGACAGTCGATGAAATCCATGGGACTTTAAGTCGAGAATTTGAAAAGTGCAAAAAGCACAACAGAATATGTTATTTTCTCATCCATAACCTTGTTTATTGAACGGGGGCGGGGATTCACAGTTAATAATAAAATTTTGGTACCTTTAGTTTTTAACACCCTAAGTGACAAAACAGCTTGTAACGCATTTCAAAATCAAACTTTTTTCCTCCGTCGTTGATAAGCTAGGCCCGAAAATCGCATAATTTCTTCTTTGGTAGTTTTCAATGATATATTTCTTTTAAAGTCATTTGAACGGTAAAATATGTTCAATTTTATCCATGTGATATACCAAGAACATGGTGATTTTGCACTGAGATGCACTTGAAAACAATTGACAGGTGTAAGTCGTGGTGAGAAAAGTCTTGTTGAAGAATAATTTCCTTTTATTAAAAACTGGATCATTGTATGATGCAATTCTGGGGATTTGAGTTGGCTTAGCGGCCATGGTATATGAGCCATTATACCATGCCCGAGAAATAGCGATCATCTGGTTGTTCTTGCTAAGCGAAACCAGCCATATCTTACAATATTTCTTGATGGTTTTTAATAAAACACTTATTCCACTCGCGCTTGTTGGATATGAGATGATTAAAGCCAACTCGACCAACGTGCGCTCGTGGAATAATTGTTAAAATATAAATACAAGCCATAAGCCATTGGCGACAATTACCAATGGAGAGTTAGCAAGAGAACGGTTCAAGTAGGGTCGATCAGAGGCTGGAGGGTAGTTGCCTAGCAACATGATAAATTCTGGACTGCGCGTGTTCCTCAGTTGTCACGTGCTTAATAGAACGGTGGGTACTGGGAAAGAGAAATTATTGTTAGTGTAAAAAGTGGCCCAAAATAACCTACAGGTACCCGCGCTGTTATCACACCGTTTGTTAAACGTTCTTGTGGTTGTCACTGGTCCACTTTTGTTTCGTCCGTTAGCAGCTGCAAGGCATGCGTTTCTTTGTTAACGAAACCATTTATTCTGCTACATTCGTGTTTCACGCTGGAAGAATCGCATTAAACGAAGAAACAGGATTAGGTCATCCGGGTGCAATCTCGTAACCCACTAATGGAACAATTATTGTATCGATAAACTGACCAATCAAGGACCAGTTGACCTTATCCAAGGACTGTTAGCACATCTCGTGGTGCGTCGATGGGAAAACATTGTAGATACTGCGGACAAGTTCGATTTAGGCCTCCGTTTCACCCTTGACGGGGGCCTAGCGAAGGAAGTAGTCCCTATGGAAGCCAGGGTCCCCATTGCACCGGATTTTGAGGAAGTATGGCGACTTATGTTTGCACCTTTCACGAATCATTAGTTAGATAATAGTTAATCTGATGACAGAGCTAGGATAACGCAAGCTTTCGCTAATCTTTACTTAGCACGGAAAGCGGTTATTCTGGCTCAGTCGCATTTAGCTCACTCTCGTATTACTGGCCGCTGAAGCATAAATGAAGGAAATATGATCTTTTCATCTTCCAGAGCAACCAGAAGCTACAATCACGCAAGCTTTGGCTAATATTTAGCGAAGCACAAAAAAGGGTTATTCTGGCTCGCGCTTTAGCTCCTTCTCGACTTACGGAAGCATAAATTAAGTGAAATGTGATATTCTCGTGTGTCAAAGGAATTAAAGGTGCTCGTTTATTTAGGAGACGGCCAATGCTAATTACACGGTTGAGTTGATAATGTGTTCTATGTTTGACAAAATGTTTTAAAGGAGTTACGCCAGGTACCAGAAAAAATGTTTTCATCATTAATGATGTCCATGAATTTTGAAATTGATGTCCATCCGGGTAGACTAAAGCAATCGCTGATCGCAGCGTTTTGCACGCGTATCGATTTTCTCTTCGCCCTCTCTGTTTTTTTTATTCCACAGAATTATACCCCCATGACACATGGCTTCCCTACAGCGGCCAAGGATTTTTCCGGATTTGTCGAATGCCCTCCGTCGACGAACTTCCACTTGTTCGAGATGCAAGCTAAACCGGAGCTGAGGTGTAATATTGAAGACGGTTCGGAGGAGGTGGATATGGACTACATGCTGGAAATGCCGTATGAATGTGAGAATGGAAACGAAGCGGTTAGTTTCTATGTTTATAAGTAGAGTACTTAGTAAGAGCTGGGTAGCATTTCATTGGTTGTGAAGAGTAAACATGACAGATAGCCTCGAAAGGTATCTTAATTGAAAAATCCTGCTTGGATATAGAAAAACCATTGAAAGCTATATGTAGCGTCTTGGTAATGTTATTAATATCTCAGTTGCATTTAGACTGACATATGGGAAGAAAAATTTGAAAACTGACCGTTTACTTAGATCACATGTTTTAATCAGTCAGCATGTTCATGCCAGCCTTTTGTTCAAGTTGAATGAATAAGGGAGCGATTGCGTGCGCAAAGACGAAAAGCGGCTTCTTTAATTTTTCGCCTTCAGTTTCTCCCAGTGGGTATTCTCTTCCTCCTTGAACCTGCTCTAGGAGGCTTTGAGCAGAAACTGGCATACTAGCTAATTAAACAGATGTTGCAAATCAAGTATCTTTAAACTATTATGTCAAGAGCCTCAGGTGTTCGCTATTCAACCAACTGTCCATTTTTGGGACATTCTTTTAGCCTCAGGCGTTATCCTCCGATATAAGATACTTTTGCCCCCTGAAGGGGCATATTTAGTAATTGCACTGACCATAGCCGGGAGCGACGCAAGCATTAAAGTATTCAAACAAAAATGGAGAAATAAAAAAAATATATTTAGGAAATATTCAAGCTCAAAGTCAAAGACAAAGTTTATTACTCAATTTGTTTTCGTTTTGTCTACGTCACTGTACTTTTCTTGCCGTTTTCGAAAGAAATATGCTTTTGTTACCTCTTAAAACATTTGAGGACAAAGTTAAATCCATTAAGGAAAGAGCAGTTCAAGAAAATAATTGCAAAACTTACGTATAGTGATTTGTTTGTTGATGAGGGTGCGCGAAGACTGAAATTCGGAATGCCACCACAAAAGTTAGAAGTACAAATCAAGCAAAAAATACAAAATAAGAAGTATCGAGGAAGCCTTAAAGAGGAAAATAAGACTTTTAGAGTTTAGCTTCCTCGTTACAGTCGTGAAGATGCAACCTAGCCCATTAATGAAGAGTTATTGAATCGGCTTTGGCTATTAATAAACGGTTTGGCAAGTATAAGCGGATCTTGTAGTTTCCTTATGGTCACTTTTAGATGCTGGCACCATCCCGATTTTCAAGTACACATCATAACTGCACATCATAAATGCACATTTCAAAGCAAACAGTGGGATAAGATTATTACAGAGTTTGTTTTTATTCCATTGTGATCAAATAGATAATCGCCTTACCGAATGTTTGGCGAAGAAGATAAAGAAATCGTCAACACGGAGGAATAACATAACATGTTATTTTGAAGTGAGCGTCCACTCAATGAGCACTTTCATTTTACTTACAAAACGACAACGCCTTTAAAAGAGGTTGTTAATGGGGTTGACAGCTAGCCGTGAAAGGGCCAAAAATTTAGTCGTCAGGCGATAAAATGGATATATTTTAACCGGTTCGTAGAAAAAGTTAACCGTAACAAATTCTAGCCACGATTTCTCATTTGAAAAAGTGTCGATATCTCTTGTTAAAACATTTTCATCTCGGAATGGTCATTGGACCTTAAGTGGGTTTACCGCAGTGGAAATTAATTTTTAACTTTATAAAACAACGGACATTAATTTTTAAGCCGTAACGGAGAGAAAAAAGTCGTTAGCCGTGAAAAAGCCAAACTTTTAACCGTTAACCGTAGAAGCCACTCCTGCCACTAACCCATTAAGACGTTCTAAAAACCGACACGAGATTGTCATCTCGCGAAAAGTCATTTGATTGGCACCTTTGTACAGTCCATACAGTCCTTGCCATATGTGACAGAAATTAGACTTTAGCCTTGAACTGTAACAAGTAAGTCCGTATCTAGACTTTCTCAAAGTCCGTTTTTGTTCGTCGCTCGTTTGTCTCTCTTTTCAGCGCGCATAAAAAGACGACTTTGGGCAAGTCTAGTCCGTGTCTAATGCAAGGGAGCCAAATGGCTCATTGAATCAGCTACTAGGTCCAGTCACTGTAGCGTTAAGGGACTAAGGGCATTACTAGTTAGCTTCCTGAATACGACAGTATTCCTGTCAGTCGAACTGATTTCTTGCGGTTCGTCTGGAACCAGATTGACGAAGCCTTCCTAAGTTAAAGAGGAAGTATCATGGGGTTTTGACCCGTTTTGTTAAAAATGGTGAAATAAGACCTTTACTAAGCTACAAAACAATTTTAGAACAACTAGAAGAAAGAAATCAACTCAATTCTTGAAAGGAACAACTCGTGATCTGTTCTAGCGCATTTTGGAAAAAAAAAAAATGCGAGAACTCGAAAAACGTTAGCTGGCATTTTTCTGTTTCTGGCCAGAGGCACTAATCGACACTTATTGCACTGTGGTGATAATTTATAAGAAAACTAGACAATTTCTTTTGTTTCTTTTGACAGACAAACATTTTTGGGTTTTGAAATGATATCCAATTCGCGCGATACTTCCTCTTTAAGATCTTTCCTAAATATTGTTCCTACAAAAGGACCCTTGCAGATATAACGACTTGCTTGCCGCGAGCAGCCTGGGTCCAAATAAAGAAACTCCTGTGGCCGTGTGTGTTAGTCTTTGGAGCACTAAAGTTTTTTTTTTTTATGAAATTTAACGAGAAGTAATATTGACCAGCAGAAAAAAATAAACATTTTGAGTTAAGAAACTTAAACACAACACATAATGGACATCCATAACAACAAAAGGAGAAAGTATCCTTCCGCTCAACTAGATTTGCTAAACTAATGTTTGGTTGTGTCAACAGAATTGATAAGTTAATTTAGTCACCGTAAAAGAGATTCCAGTGTCTTTAAAGGTTTACTAAAGGCTATTTATTCAACTTTCAAAAATACATAACGAAAGTATTTTTTTCTCTGACCTTAATCTGCCAATAACGTAATTATTTAATTTAAAAGGTTTTTCAACACAAACTCCCCGAATTCAGGTGCCAACAGACTTTTGGCACCACGGCTTACACCTGTCAATTGTTTTCAAGTGCATCTCAGTGAAAAATCATGTTCTTGGTATATCACATGCATAAAATTGAACATATTTTACCATTCAAATGACTTTAAAAGAAATATTTCATTGAAAACTACCAGAGAAGAAATTATGCGATTTTCGGGCCTTATCAACGACGGAGGAAAAAGCCCAAAGTTTGATTTCGAAGTGTGTAACAAGCTGTCTTGTCACTTTAGGTGTTAAAACTTAAAGGTACCAAAATTTTATTATTGTGTGAATCCCCGCCCCCAATTCAACGTCCGTTCAACAAACAAGGTTATGGATGAGAAAATAACATATTCTGTTGTGCTTTTTGCACTTTTCAAATTCTCGACTTAAAATCTTATGGATTTCATCGACTGTCTGGTATGGTTTAAGTTTTGCACTTTCTTTTTTTTTTTTCTTATTCACAAGGAGGTTGATAGGACATATTATTTACTTTGGTCCTACTGTCATGAAGGTACAAGACTACTTAACGCACTGCTTAGCTAACGATTGTGATCGGAGAAAAGATTGCTAAAAATAAATTCCTAAATTGAATTGCTTTTTTTTCACATTAATAAGTTCATTTTTCATACCAAAGTTAATAAGCCAGCCTCTTGTCCTATTAGTTAAGTTTCATTCTATGTATTAGTTGTTGTTCTTTTGTTGTGGTAAGATTATCGACTTTAATTTACTTTAAAGTTGTGGCCTGCAGAGGGTTCATTGTTGCAAAGTGAGGTAAAGCAACATTGCTCCTGATACTGGGTGCTCATGCTCTTATTTTTCACAAAAGATAATTCAAATTGTCGATTCTCTTTGCGCCGTTTGGTCGAATCTTTTGCGGTCTCATCGAGCTTTAAGAAGCCGCCCTCGTGTCCAATTTCTATTAGTTTCTGTTCTTTTGTTCTCCGAAGATCGTTAATTTGCATTAAATTTATGACCTGAAAGGATTCATTTGTATATTCCAAGAGGCAATTCAGTCTTTGTTTCAGGTAATTGCTGTTTTTCGAGTCCACCAGAGCCGGATTACCGGCCGGAGATCTAGAGGGTTTTTATGTTTCAGACAGATTTATCTTCAAATTTAGACGGATAATTCCTCAGTCGGGCTGATCTGTCTACTAGACAGACAGACAATTTATCCTACTCTGACTTACTGCTTATTATAACCTTTGAAAATGTGCTTTTAACAGTTCTTTCTTGTAGGTCTGTTTCTTACACTTTCAGGGGCACTCCAATGGTTCCCTTTCTTGGAAAATCTGTTCAAAAGGCCATTACCCGCCTCAAAAATTCCGATTCAATTGTGAAGAGAAACAAGCGTTTTCATTACCGAAAGGCCACCTGAGACTTTCGCAACGCTGAAAAAGTAATCTCTTTTGTTTTTGGAGGGACAAATGTGTCGTTAAAGTGCGAAAAAAGGCCAGCTGGCATTTTCAGAAAACCAACAACAGCTCGTAAACAAGGAGAATAACATTTTGTTCCCTAACGTTTTCTGCCGCAATTTAAATTTTCATCCAAAGAATCCAAAAAAAAAAAAGTTTGCTGTGTTAGCTTACACAAATTTGCTTTTTTGATAGGCCATAGAGGTAAGTGTGGGAATACAAGAAACAACCTTTCAACTCTGTTGGTTTCATGTTTTCGTTGGCTGTCTCTGTGCTGTGCAAGCTGGTCTATCTATTGAGTCTTCTTAGGTGGCCATTAAGCGAAGCTACCGCGCAGTCAGTTCGTTCAACTGCTGTACTCTCGGTCGCGGAGATTGAGTTCAATACCTGAGCAAGTGGACTAAATTCTAAGAAATGGAACAACTTTGAATAGCTCAATGAATATACAGCTTTCAAATTTTGACAAAGGAAAAGCATCTAACTTAAGAAGTAACAAACTTTTGTCCATAGTTTACTTCTCTTGTCAGGGGTAGACCGGTCCAAAGTTGATTTCAGCCAAATACACAGTAAAATTCTTGCCATTCAGGACTGTTTGACCTTTTCTACACATGCTCTTAAAACTTACAATCAGGTGCCAGTGAAATGGAAAATATAGTCAGTGTTTTTCAACGCTTTAGTTTCACCCAGTGAAGTAAAAACAGCACTTAACTATTTATTATTTGTTTTATGTAAGACTGTTCTCATTAGTAATCAGTTGATAGATGTATTGTTCAGTCAGTGACACAGCAAAAACTCGGAAAAAGGAAATCCGAGTGCTCCTATCAGGAGTCAAACCTGAGACCTTCCGATTACTAGTTCGGATGCTCTACCACTGAGCTACAGGAGACTCTTGGGAGAAGGCCATTAAACTAGGGTCATGTGACAAAAAGAAAACAGAAAACCACATCTGCCACTCACTCACTCACATAATTGTATAATAAAAACGAAACCAAATTTTTGGATGATTTACCGCAGTCTTTGTTGATGGTCACACTTTAAAATTAAAACCTAGCTGATACAACATTATGAAGAGAAAGCACTTTTCGTTAGCTTTATTTAAATGGCCACCAGGGAAATCGAAAATTCTTATGGACAGCTTTTATTTTGAATGGTTGCACTTGAACAGGGCCCAATTGTTCAAATTCCCCCTTTCACGCAATTTAAATTACCAGATGACAAGTGTGAAAGTTGTGAATAAAAGACCGTTAGTAAAGTGAAAATATTAAGCCTTTTTACCTTTCCACGGATATGTCTACTCTAGCCGTCGCAATTATATACATGTACTTGTGAAAATAGCCTTGAGACATGAAAATTGCTTTTCATTGAATGCTAAATGACTAGTTTTGGAGAATGACTGGTTCAGATTTTACAATTTTAATGACGTCATATGCAAGCCACCTGTAAGTGGATATTATTTGAATCTGGGACACGGTGAGTGCATGGATTCTACAACTCGTCTGGGTCGGTTTGAGGGAAGATTAGGGTAGTGGATTTGGTCTGACTTAGGGGAGGGGGTCTATGTAGATGGCTTTCACTAATGCTCAACTCCTCTCTGACAGGTGACCGCTGAGGAACAAGAACGAAGACGGATAAGAAGGGAAAGGAACAAAGTTGCAGCGTCTAAATGCCGGAAGAAGAGGAAAGAACACGTGAAAACGCTAGTGGAGGTAATTATTGAATGGGAAATTAATTACCCCGTAGTTAGACTAGTAGCTGTACAACAACAACAACAAGAACACCAACATCATCATCATCATCATCATCATCAGTGACTACAACAAAAACATCATCATCATCATCATCATCATCATCATTACAGTGACTACCACAAAAACATCATCATCATCATCATCATCATCATCATTACAGTGACTACCACAAAAACATCATCATCATCATCATCATCATCATCATCATCACCATCATCATCATCATCATCATTATCATCATCAACAGCTTCATTTGTCTCACATCTATTACTAGAGAAAAAATATATAGAATCCCTTATCTGCAGAGAGAGACCACTGAGCTGAACACTGCTGAAGACGTTACCAACATTGGCATTTACCACTGCATTTCCCACTGCATTTAACCATGCATTTATGCACGGTTAAGCACACCTTGTAGGATAACTGTTAGGTTAGGGGAGCATCTTTCACAAAGTAGTAAGAAACATAACATGTCTGGCTGTTTCGTCAAGCGGTAAGTAGGGAGTATCCCTTCTTCCGAAATTTGTTTTAGTGCCGGTAAGTTGTCATGGGATTACACCTTTTTTGGTGAAAAATGGTGCTACACTGGATACCTTCACATACTAACGACATAATTCTATAGCACCAAGAAAAAAAGGAAACTGAATTCTTGGAAGGAGCAACTCATGATCTGGTGTAGGATGAATTGAGAATGAAATTGCGAAAACTTAAAAAAAGGTTAGGCTACCTTTTTTCAAGTTGGAATCAATTCTGACCTAGTCCATCTATGGCCGGAGACACTCATCCACCGTTTAAGTACACTGGGGTGGCAATTGGTAATTAACGTGGACCATTATATTTAGCTTTCTATTAATAGAAAAATGATTTGGTGTTTTCGAAATGACAACAAATCCCTGTAACACGTCCTCTTTAAGATGTTAAATTCTTCGCTAAGAACAGGAACCACTGATGAATGTATACAACTGGAGGTGACCACCCTTTTAGGAACCACTTGAAAATTAGAATCTCATGATCACTGATAGCATCCGTATTTACCTTAATTTTAGGCATCTGAGGAGCTTGAACTTCAAAACAGCGACCTTCAGGGTCAGATCAGCAAACTACAGGCAGAAATTAAACAGCTGGAGTTCATGCTAGATTCCCACAGCTGTTCAAAATACTCCCACGGTCAGATGCAGGATGACCAGGAACTCGGGATAAATGCTAATTAATTATGGAGAGCACAATTAACGTGAAGGGAACTCCATTACCGGGATTCTGATTACAGATAAAGAGCTGAATATCGCGCGCGTGAAGGGAAAAATGCGCCAGGCGATGTCAGTGCGGGTCTGCACGCCTTTCCTACTTACATGTGTTTCTTATTTTAATGTGACATTCTGTTGAGGGGCGTGGCCTGATTCTGGGACATGGTAAAAGGAGGTATAAATCTGGGAGAGGAAGCGAGTCCATCTCTTATGTCTTAACTTATTTTAAGATTAATTCCAGGCGGTAGGTGCATGACTGCAAGTGTATTTTCGTACAAGTTGTGAGGAAGAGAGAATCTACCCCGACTATAGCTCAAAGCTCGCTTATTTGCGACAGAATAGCGCTTAATTCTTAACGACCAACGATGAATCAAACACAGTTTCATGATTAGGTTGGTTGCACACGATCACGAACAAGTTTTCCTTGACGAGGGTGAGCAACGTTTTGCGCGACGAGTTCAAAACCTGTCACGCTAGTTTTTGAGCTAGATGACTTGCTAAGGAAAAACTTGACAATTTTTGCACTTGCGAAAATGTGTAATAAACTCGTTATATAAAAACTTGTCTAGGCAAAGTTACTCGTGTGCAACTCGGGCCTAACGATAATGAGTGAATAACTGATTTTTGCTGGCTGTCGCTGATGTTAAAATGACTTAGATGCGAATTATACGGAGTGTCTGTAAGTGGACTCTCGTGCCATTATTTCTCTTGCTTTGAACGCTACTGATAGCTTTTCTTGCTTTAGCCAAACGTAAAGTCATTTAACTTATTGCAACTTTTAATATTTTGATGTACTCTTGGTTATTTTGAGCAAATGCGTGGAAATTATGGTCCTTACTTTTACATTCACGATTGAAGAAATCCTAAAGCTTTATCATTCAAATGAAATCTGTTGTGCTTTTAAGCGCATTAAAATGCATCAGTCAATTTCAGAAGTGTCCATCTCTTTGGGTATTAGTGGGACATTTTTCAACATCGTCCCTCCCCTGGATAGGGCATTAGTCTACCCCCCTCCCCCCACCCGGCATTTGACGGCCACGTGGTTTTCACCTCACAACACTAGTACTGTCGCTTCGTTTCAACGATAAGTTTAGCAGTAAGGACAACAAATTGTTGATTAACTCATCTGCGGAGGACATAAATGAGATGATAGATCCACAGAACGAAAGGTCACTGCAACAGCACTGAGGTCTACTGAGAAATATGACTTATTTGAGACTTAGTTTGGCGTAAGCAGGCTTTCATTAGAATAAATGTAAGCCCAGAAACGAGGAAATTAAATCTTCTTTAACTTCACTGTGGGTCATTTGACCAGCCCGGCCGTGGGGCATTTGCCAGTTTATTTATTGCCCGTATGTCAGCCTCGGTTAATTGGTCTTGTTTTGAGGGGGTGAGGAAGGCACTGCTCGGAAGTGACTGATGCATATACTTAGCTTTAGTTCAACGGACATGAAACTATTCGAGTCTGCGGATTCAGTTATATTTATGGTGTGAGCATTTAGTCCATTTAAATGAAAGCTTAGTTCCCGAGAATGAAGGATCTTTTAAACGATCAATGCGTTCCTTTGGTTATTTCAGTTTGGAAAATTGAGAGCATTTTTACGTTAAGACACGCGTTGCATCAATGCTTTAAGCTTTATTTGCTTTTAAGAAGCTCACAGTCGATAGCAGCTTGCTTAATGTTGGAAAACAGATCATTTAAAAACGCGAAATTTTTCACTAGGGCTGAGCCGATGTAACCGTCAACGCGATTGACGAATTTTTTGACCAATTCATTTGTAGGTTATTGATTAAAACGTAACGTTTTATTGTATAGTAAAGTAACTCACTAGTACTGATTAGTACAAGTATAATTCACTAGATTTGGTAGCTTACATTGGTGTTGTATGAAATAAAGGTAGACATGACGTTCATCATATATAACTAAAGTGTACAGTTTACTTCTATGAAGAAACTGGTTGGAGAGAGCACTGTTAAACCTCTTTTAAAGCTCTAATATTAATCAGCATCTAAATTATCTTTACAAAAGAGACCTTCTGATCCTACTACGAGTACGAGTACGAGTACGAGTTTTCCCAATAGAAAAAGAGTGCATGCCCGTGAACCAGTGTGATTTTAGCGGGAAAACGAGATAGCCATCGTCATCTTACGACGAGTTTTTGTGAGAACACGTAGTGACGAAAATAAGTCCTCGAAATGTAGATCTCGTCTTTTTGGAATCGCGAAACGGATTAGTTATCATCATTCGAGACAAGGATGCGTCAAGTTCGTCGCTGACAAAAGAGTAAAAATGAAGCCTCCTGGGATATATCTCTCCTTAGTACTCCGCTTAAGAACGACTATCTCTAAGATCCTCATATTCAATAAAAAAAATCTAAAAATAGATTCGCTGATAACTCTTCTTTTAACTTCTCTTGGGAAGTAGGTAACAAATATAACTTTCTTAAAATTTTATGGTTCGAACTTTTTCACACCCCGGTCTGTGCTCGAAACCAAGTGATGAGATCGTGAATTTTGCAAGACTTGCAGCTGTTAGTTTTGGAGAAAACAGATCACTAAAAACCTCCTAATTCGCTAGTTATAAACGATGACCACTTACATTTATAATATGATGAATTACAATCAAAAGTTTTAATTAATTACTGTAATAAATCTGAGGGCACAATGTTCATCTAGTTTGATCACTTATCGCAGCTTGGGGATTTAGCCCAAGTTCAGAGGAATAAATTGCAAAAGTGTTCTCACAAGCTCTTCTGCATATCAGTGGCAAGCTCCATCCATCGTCTATGAAAATCAGTTAAAATATTTGGATACGCATTCCAGTTTGTGTTCCACAAGTGAATGATGAAAGTTGTCACAAATTCGACTAACACGGGCATATTCCCCTATTTGTTACCTTATCATTTGCCATGAGAAGTTGATGGAAGAGTTATCAGCGAAATCTATTTTTTTACTGAGATCACAATTGAATATGAGGGTCTTAGAGAGAGTCACTCTTAAAACTTGAAGTCAAATCTCCTATTCGTTGTCGTACTCGTACTAGAACCTAAAGGTCTCTAATTTAACAAGACAGTTTAGAGATGCAGGTTGTGATAATAGAGGAAATAATCACCAAAAGCAACATTTTTTACTGAATGTCTTGATTCTCCCAACTGGTACTATAAGAAATATAGGGAGACCCAGTGGAGAGATTGTGCATGTTGATACCGAACGGTAAGTACACTTCCAACCAACCAGAAGACGTACTTTTGATTTACAGTTTCCAAAGAAAAAAAAACAAACACTAATTTGTCCCCAGAGGAGAACTGTACTTTTCTCGAGAGACAGAGGGCGGATTTCTGTAACAAGAGGAGAAAACAAGAGTTAGGATTCAGGCTTTGATTTTCGAAACGCAATGGTCATGGGGTAGGCATTCAAAGCGATTCAAGGCGAATGCAGGTAGGAGGTTTGATCTGCAGAGAGACAACCAACAAAAGGATAGACCAAATCATCATATTTGCGGAATAAAACGGGTGAAGTTAGCTAAGAACAAGCGTGTTTGGAGAGAATTGCGGGAGGGCTACATCTTTGTGCAGTGAAGATTTGAAAGTCACGTTAACGAGGGTCTGCTGTACGAAGTAAGTTAAACTATTAAAAGCTGCATAATTGTATGATGCAATTCCAGGGATTTGATTGGCTTAGCGGCCATAGTATACGAACCAATGTCCAACGCGCGCTCGTGGAATAATTGTTAGTTATATCTTACGGTTAAGAATAAGTATTAAAAGGTCATTTTTTGGAACTACAACACAAAGGTGCGTTAACTCATTTAATTGGCGCACTTTTATGCCATTCAAGACTTTTGATCTATGCACATAATTCAGCGGCACAATTCACTTTTACTTGCTGACGGCGAGTCTTCCAAATTCTGGAACCTCTCCTTCCCCTCGGAAGTAATAGATGAGTGAAAAGCTGTAAACGAATTAGCGATCGTGTTTGCTAACTGAACGTACCTTTTAAAATTGCAATTAACGGTGTTTTTAAGAAATCAATAGAAGAAACATAGTGATATCTTTCAGAAATTTATTTCGTTCATTACCTTCGGCAAATTTTATAACTTTTTGTTACTGTACTACCGTGGAATACATGGAAGAGGCCTCCCATATGTTTTGCATAATTCAAAACACTTGAAAGTCAAAAGAGACTTGGATCGAAGTTCTTAGTGCGCCGTAGAATGGAGCATCATGTTGTTTTCTTATTTAAGTTACTTAATAACCATTTTTGCCACACGGTTCCAATTTTATTTAATGGCGATTTTCACTGTTATTATACCAGATCTAGAAAAAATATCCGCAAATCCATTACCATTAATAGAAAATGGGGTCAATGGTCGTCAATTAATTTTAGTTCAGAAATCTGGAACAGATTAGATCCCCCGATAAGGGAAGCAGAGTCACTGACTGCCTTTAAACGGTCAAAAGCCATTTTATGATCCTTCTAGTTCTACTTTTAACTCTTGTATATATATTTTTTCATTTCTTGTCTCTATAATTATGTTTTTATTTGTTCTTGGTAATTTTCTAGAGGACCCTTCTGTAAACCACTTTTGTGATGTTGGCTTCCTCATTAAAGATTGCCCTCAAGCAAAGACGGCTAAATTTACAACCACTGGAACCTGACGTTCAGGCCAAAAATACACCTTTGCTGACGGATGCAAATACTCTCAGTTGTTCGTTGACAGTTAAGAATGAACCTTATCGTCATTAGGGGAGTGACTTTTGGTCTTGTTCATATTCATTGGCGAGTACATGTCGCTATCTTCAACACAAACTTCCTCATTTCTTTCTGTCGCCAACAATAAACCAGTGGATTGAAGACAGAGTTAAGCATGGCTAATGTACGAGCCCAGGGTAATAATACATCAAATAGACCACCGTAGCCCTTCTTCGGCCTGAAGAGAAGTAATAAAGCCATGGGCAAAAAGCTTCCCAGTAGAGAGCCAACAACGAACACCGTTGTCTTGAACGCCTTGCTCTCTCTGGCGAATCTCTCTGCTTCGTCCCGAGGTTGTTGCTGTGTCCTGATCACGTTCTCGTGGCGAATACTTTCACGGAACAAAATTGCGTAACAAATAAGTATGAAAAGAACACAGGTTATCACAACGAGACCAAGAAAGACGTCAGAATAGCGACCTACTGGAGTGTTAGAAGACAAATCGATGCCAACACGGACCAGCAAGGAAAACACCCAAATCATTATCACTGCGACACGGATTTTGTTGCGAGTAACTATTGAAGGATAACGCAGCGAATATTTAATAGCAATGAGTCGCTCAGCAGTCACTAGCGAGAGTTGAAGTACCGAGAGCAACGCCAGCAGAGAGAGAAGCCAGTTCTGGATTGCTCGAAGCTTGCAGTTGTTATCGACACCATTCAGCTGAAAGGCCTTCCAAAAAACGAACGATGGTTGCAAAAGGAGCCCACTGAGCGCATCACTGGCAGCAAGACAGGCCAGCAATATGTTTGCGTTGTTCTGGAGAGTTGGTCTTCTCTTCACGGCCAATATCACCAGAACGTTAAGAAGAACTGTGAAAGGACACATGACGCTGTTGAAAATTATGGCGACGAGGAAACTATGTTCAGTCGCAGCTGTAAAGTCGCCGTTGTCGACACCTTTATGGTAACGATCTGAACAGGCTGTCGTCTGGGGTACGTCGGTGCCGTTGGCAAGGTCGTTTGAGGCGTCTTGTTCAGTTATGTTGGCCATGCTATAAAATTAGCTGTTTGAAATATATAACTTTTGGAGAAATATCCTGGTTCTATGGCTGTACGATCTTTGCTCGGTCGACCAGGCATTTGGCTGAGTTCTGCCAGATAACAGTGCCAGGACTTATATAATACCTGTATGAAGTACCCAATGAATATTTACGTTTTTCCATTAGTAAATATCAAAGTCGGCCTTGATTGAGTGATTGAACGCAAAGGAAGCTGTCTTATTTTATGAGCCGATTAATCAGTTACGGATACGGTCAAGTGCAATATTATCAGTGACTCAGCTTTTGTTGCTATTTTTTGCAACAGTTTTCACGGAAATCGAACGCAAGCTTTTCCTTTTTTTTGAGCAGGACATTCTAAGGATATCGAGTTAAGAAGTGTGTTGGAAGATTTTTAGTATTGGTACTTCCCACCATTCGCCTGCCAAGACAGTCTGTGACCTGAAACTTACCGTAGAATTTTCGTGTAAAGATGCCTAATTAGAATTCCATCCTTTTGTTGCAATCCTTCATTATATTCAACGCAACCAACCAACACACTTAACTTAAATGTATTTGAAATACTTCAAATGCTGTCTCCTGTGTTCCTAGTTCGTTTACTGGTTTTTAAATACACATTTGTGAAAGCTGAATACAGTTTGATCTATTCGTATGTCTAAGCTGAAAATTTAAGTTGCTTAAGTTTAAATTTAAGGGTTAAGGGAACAAACGAAATCTTAACCACAGAATTTACTAGCTCTTGTTGACTTTATGCTACCTGACCTTTTTCTTTTAACACTTTCACGACATCTTTCAGTGCCCTTTCGACAACGAAAGGAATTAGTTTTACGAAAATTTTGCGCTGGCATTTTGAAGAACAAAACTTTAGATTTCTTTACAACTTAATCCGAATTTCCAGGCGATTAGGGTTTTTCAAACAGATGTCCACGGAAATGAACTGATGGGTGCCCACAAAATAAGTGTTGAATTTCTACTTCTTTTCTTAGGAAGCATTTTTTAAAATAAAATGAATACAACTGTTGTTAAGGATTTTTTGATCGGAAGAGTTTCTTAAAGGCTGTTCAGTTTGAACCAAACGCAGGAGAGAATCGATTTTCAGAATTGCTTTTTGTAACGGGCGATGAATTAAATTACTTTTCCTTCTAAGGCCGGGTGAGTCTACCGCAGCTTAAGTAAATGTTCGTTAGGCTTGTTTGAAGACTCGCAGCAGCTGGAATCATCTTCCGGATTTCACAATGATTTTCATATTAAATATTTAACTTGATGGTAAACGGATCGGGGTAGATAATCGTCTGGAGATTTAAATGAGTTAAAAATGTTTTCCCGAACTCAATAAAAGTTAGGAAAATTACTATCTGCGATCAGTTATAAAAACAATTCCCCTCAGGCAAGAAATTAAAGATTTGAGAACCTAAAAGACTGAGAACATTACACTGTCGTTCGTTGAAGTCGGCAACTGGTAGTCCAAAGAAGCGCTTTACACGATTTAGTTTTTTTTACCTAGTGCGACCCCAATAGTTAAAACCAAAAGTTTGCTTTCCGGTTGCGGTTTCAAATTTTCTGTGTTTTTTTTTTTTGCCGGCAAAGCCCAAGTGCGATCCATACTTTAGCCGTACTTCTTGTGCGGTACTTGTTCGTGACAAACATGTTAAATGACGGTTTTTAATGTAAAAGAGCATAATCCCCAAAATCTGTAAATTATGCCCTCAAAATACCCTTAGCGGCAACTCAAAGCGAAATAGTAAATCGTCAAGTTGAAGGAGACTTTATCCGTGGGTTTCGTTGCTGTTTGCAGGCGTGAATTTAATTAACGTTGTTCCGTCATTCAACTATGATTTTAACGTCGGGTTTGAAGCCTCAATAATGACCAACATCTAATTTCTCCTTACATGATTACGGCTTCATCAAACATGCAGGTCCTGAAAATAAAGAAAATGATCAACAAAGATGAAATGTCTTGTATTTTAAACTTATTCCAGGAGCGCGCGTTGAATATTTAACAATTATTCCACCATTAGATAGACGCGTCTTGGATGTTTGTGGCATTTCGAATTCCAACGTCAGCGTTTTCTAAAGCCTCCGTTTTTCTGTCCACAGTAACATTAGAGGGTTCGGTTTTTTGAAATGTCTGCTCCTCTGGACACCGTTTTCAAATGTGTGCGTTTTCGATGAAAAGTGTTTTTAATCGTTTTTAGTGTGGAGTTAACGCCGATGTGTTCAAACGAAAACGCGTAAGTGTGAAGGATTCCCATGCATAAGATCTGCAGAGTCAAAAAATAAATAAACTAAAAAAAAAAAAAAAAAAAAATACATTACAATTATTTGTGCTATTGGTAAACTGAGTCTAAAATATGGTTCAAGAGCCGGATTGTCAACTATACAAAAGCCTTCACTGGCAAAGTAGACTGTTCCTTAAGCAACTGAAATCAAGCAAACCCCACTTGAATTTTGTCAAGTACCAAATCCATTCTATGACTTTGAGAAAACTGAAATATACCTACATTCATTGTTTTAAAAGGAGTCCTTACAATGAACATACAATTGAACATGCACAAGGCCAAATTGTTTTACCATACATGAATAGTTCCAGATCCGGTACAGTCAGGTGCAAAATTTATTCCACGGCTTTTAGCTAATTCAATAAGATCTGTTTCTTGCAACAATTTCCAAGAAAATGATATGCAAAATTTTTCTTTTAGTTCAATATATTTCAGGAACATTTTGAGGACAACTTTTTTAATGCTTTAGCTTTCCATTCCCAACTACCACTAGACCGTATGTGCACTGAAGCGGATTTTTGAGTTTTCGTGCAGAAATGTTAATTGAAATTCTGTCGCAATAGAATGATTATATTTAATGTACAACGATCTCTGATAGTCAGCTGCAAAATAACTGTGACTTTCAAATTCTGTTCATTTCAATCTTGAGAGTAGTTTTTTTTAAAGATACACACAAACACATCATTTTTCTTTACAGCTGTTGCAACTACGATTAACTTGCTCAAGTTCTAACTAGCCGCTGAACGACTTTGCCGCTTAGTTATAAGCGGAAATTTGACGAGTATTGAGTTTTCCTTTTGCTCATTAACATTTCAATGCACCTTTTTCAAATACTGCTGCCACAAAATCAAACTGTCGACTCCATTTTTCAAGGGCTTTAGAGAGCCATTCAATTTCTGAAAAATCCCTTTTGGAGTTGAAACTATAATGGTTTTTTGGCTGACAAACAGTTGTATTATACTTTGCATTGTTTTTGAATTTTGGTATCAGGTGGATGACACATTATATGATGTCCAAATATTATAATCGAAATAAGTTAAAAAACAGAAGTGAAGAACACGAAATATCCTTAAAGGAAATTGCTATTTTTTTGGTCTAATTTTTCAAGCAGTTTTTTAGGCCACGGCAATTTTTTTTATCATTAGTTTTCACATTGATTTAGTTTGCATGGACATTTTAATGTAATTTATTTTACTTTCAACAGCTTTTATTTGCCTTCATTGTATTTGTAACCGGCGAAGAGCTGATTTGGAAAAAAAAAGGGACACACATGCTGGTGTTTGTATATATAGGCATATGTAGAGATGACACATAGATACAAGTGTTACGATGCAGAACTTTATGGAAATTAGTTAACACCAACCATAGCGCTTAATTTATCCCATAGATATCGCAGTTTGACCAAATTTTACATAATTTCGCTCCTGACTGAAACAATGTTACTGACGTTACTGAGCAGTTAACAAATTCGTCAATGTTGTAGATAGATTTTTTTGTCCAAGACAACAGCCAAACACTCTTCTGTCCTAAGAAATATCAATAGACCTTTATCACACGGCGGCCATATTGAGTCTCAGGAGAATAAAAAGCTTCGCTTTTGCACGGCAAGCCTCGCACTGAATTCGCGTCTGGCCGAGGGTTGCCGCGCGAAGAGAAAGCTTTTTATTCCCCCGGGACTTAACATGCCTCCCCTCCCCCTTCGAGTGATAAGGGTTTATAGTTGGGGGGCAAACAAGTCACATGACTCATTGAGATCAATCACGGGTAAGGGGAACTGATTTGAAATATGTCAACATATTAACTTCAAATTTTGTTTTTGTCTTTTCTTTGGCAGATGAAACTTTTCACGTATACCACAATTTACAATATACCTATCTGATTAAAAGTCTTCGATTCATAAATCTTGGTTTATGCGTTTGACTGACGTGTGACCAGTTGAACAGAAGTTTTCCATAGTGTGCTGGTAAAGTTTTGAGTACATAATATGTAGTCACTGTGCCGGAATAACTCGGCTTACAATCCTCCTTTATTGTCACGGAAATTTAAAATTTTTTATGCAGGTTCGGTAACGCAAAAAAACTTGCACTTCTGGAAAGAACGCTTTAAAAATTAGTAGAAAGGCCAAGTTTGAGAGTTTTGTCTTTTAAAAGAGGGAAGGGAGAGTTTCGTAACCTCTAAAAATTTTATAGACGTTTGTATGGGAACGGGCAAGTTTTGCCTGTCTTCGTACAAATGTCTGCAAAAATTCCTGAATTTAAGGAGCTATATCTTTGCTGTTTCAAAAGAAGAGAAAACTTGGCCTTTCTACTAATTTTAAGGTGCTCTTTCCAGCTTTTCCACATGGAAATTTTAAAGGTCTGGTAAGGTCTATAACACCAGTAATATACAGGGGGTCAGAACTAAAGCCGATAGATGAAGCATACTGGAGAGTTTGTCAATACAACCCTTTTCGGCTATATTACGTTAAACAAGCCAGAATAATGGAGAATCATGTTAAAATGTAAATATATATTGCTCATGCTTCAATATTACAATTATTAAAGTTCCGATATGAAACACAAAAGTGACAAAATTAAGCGTACTGTATAGAGTACTTTACCTTCGAAGCCGAAAAAATCTCTAATGACAAGAGAATTTTAGGGCCTTTTTACAAGTAGGTAAGGTGATCCAAGTACTAGAGTTTCCCAAGCAGCCGAGCAAAAATTGGCCCGGGCTTACACGCAAATTTTCAAGGTAGGGGTTCCCTAGTACCTGAGAAAAGTCAAGCATCACTCTTCAGGACCTTGAGGTTAAAAATCGCAGTTGCCCGTTCCGAAGTTCATTAAGCAAATGGGCCCTAGATTACACATTGTTCAAATTGTGTCATTTGAAAAAATGAACCCCATCACCATAAACATCACATAAAAATTAGGAAGTTTACCAGGTTTGGTTATCTTTGATTGCGTAGTAACCAGGCTGCGACCTGTCAACGGTCGCCCAAATTCCGTTCAAATGTCTCCCATTCTAAGATGGCGTCCCCCAAATCCCTAAAGTCTCTAATTTTGTCTGATTTTGAAGGCTTTCCACATGCTTACAATCCGACGATAGATCCTCAAACTTGGTAAACTGACTTATTTTCATGTGATCTTTATTAAGACTCGTTCCCAGTCTCCATTTGAACTCCGGAACGAGCAATGGAAATGAAAGGTTAGTTTAATTAGCGCCAAAACTTAAAGGGGAAGTATCATGGGGGGTTTTGATATCTTTTGTTAAAAATGATGAAATAAGACCTTCAATCAAAAGCCAAATAATTCTAGAATGATGAGAGGAAAGAAATCAATTCAATTTTTGAGAAGAAAAACTCATGATCTGTTCTAGCGCATTTGGGAAACAAAAATCCAATAACTTGAAAAACATTAGCCTAACATTTTTCAAGTTTCAATCCATTCCGACCTACTCTGTCTCTGGCCAGAGGCACTAATCGACAGTGTTATTGCACTGGGGTGATAATTTATAACAAACTTGACAATTATTTTGTTGTTTCTGCTGACAGAAAAACATTTTGGGGTTTTGAATGACAGCAAATTTGCGTGATACTTCCCGTTTCATTTCAAGTTATATCATATAAATCCGTACCTGAAGAATTTAAAATCCTGGCAGTAAGGTAGCTAGGTAGCTTAACGCTGCCTGCCTGGTTAACACGATAACAAAACAGTTATTTGAGTTATTAGATGAAACTAACGGCGCACTAGTTTTGTTGGAGATTTCGTTGGCAGGTACCGGAAGTGTAAATGAATTACGGAAGTGAAAATTCATCATGGAAGTCGACTGAATAACGGAAGCGATAAAAACACTGCTTATTGTAGCAAGGAATAAAATTTCTCACTATCTGAATTCTGATGTCCACAAAATAACAACAACTTGACATCGAAGATCTTGTCACACGCAAATTGTTGTTTTTCTTCCTTTTAATGAAAATTGCAAATTCAGCGTTTTTTCGATGTCCGTGCAGAGCATAGGTGTTAATGAAGCGTGAACACCCGTAATAATTTACACCAGTAAGAAAAGAATTCTCTTTTGACACTACGGATTCCATTTGTGTTGGAGATAACGGAAACATAAATGACAAAATAAACCCTATGCTACCTTGAAAATTCTCTGTTAATCTTCCGCAATGGCTTCTGTTCGGTGTGTCAGATTTTTGCTATCTTCTTGTCTGTCATCGGTCGATATTTGCGGAAAGTTGCAGCGACTTTAACAACTGGCTACTTCTAACGACCATTTTGGTTTTAAAGATAGTTGCGGGTTAGTTGGTTTGTTCATATTATTTTCCTCGTGGCATGAATTACAGCTCTTTGGTTTTTGTTTACACGAACTTATTTTCGGTTCGTGTTTGTTTTCAAATGTGATTGTCCTCCATACTCTGCGCTGATTGGTAGACAGAGAACTGTACAGATATAAATGGCGTCAATTAGCCGAAATGAACAAGGTGATATATTTAATATTAACGATGTCATCAGTCCCCAAATAAGTGTTAGGCCAGCTCTTCAAAGATCTGCTGGGTTGCGTCAGTATTTGCTTCAGATTTAAAACCAAGTCTCGGAGTGTCGCACGAGGAAAGTGCCATAAGGTCTTAGTTGATGAGTTAAGGCGCCAAGATTTGTTGATATGGATTTTCCAGTAAGCTCTCAGGTAAGTCTGATATTTGTAATATTACTGCAAAACCTGGAGAACAAGAGCCCTTGTTCCAAACAATTTAGAAAACATTGTGTTCGGACCTAGGGAATGCAGCGAGTAGAACTCCACCGGATGCCCCAACTCTCTAAGGTAGCCATTACAATGCAATAACTCGAAGTAACGGTTGTTTTTGTCCGCGAAGAAGATTCCAACGAGATATCTATTCGCCATGCTTTAACTGAAGTATTTACCTGCAGTGCCACTGGGGTTAATTGACAGTAAGTGTCGTTTGTTATCAGGATATTTTGACAAGGTCAACATTGCAAGAAAGTGTATGTAGTTTGTGGACGTGATTTAGAAAAAAAAGAAAAAAAGAAAAAAAAAGCTTTTCTTGATGGCAAATGTGTGAAAGAACATTAGAGCTAATGTTTTTTAAAAAAAGAAAGATTGACAATTTCCATGGATGAGTGAATTAACCGAGTCTGGGATGTTATGGATGAAATAATTGACCACCTGCTTCTAAACAAGCAAAGATGACAGGCTCTTGAGGCGAACCTGTTCCCGGGGCCCTGCATTGCTTAAAAATAAACGATACAGGTTTATTGTAACAAAATCAATGTCAACTACTCTCGAAAATACTTTCTATTTAACTGGCCTCTTAAGTTTGTGTTGCCTGAGAGATTAAAAAGTCTTCGAACGAATTAAGCCATTTTTATTTTCACCTATATGTCGCAGGATGACAAAACTTGGCACAAAAATAGATCGGGGGCACAGAAATTTCACGCTTTTGGTTCTTTCCACCCCATAAGCTAGGAATTCGTGATGGTTTCTTTAAAACACTTGGAATAAAGCGCAAAACACGAAATACTGTAACAGATCAAGAGAAAACACGTTTTATATTACAGCGGTCGAAGTTAAGTATCTCTCGACGGCCTTGAACCACACGGGTCAATTGCTTAATTGATTGGACAATTATGTGAAAGGCAAACACTCTCAAGCCTTTCAATACCATAGTTACGCCACTTCTCTCGTGTTCCAGTTTTAACGGTCGTTATCGCGGACAAAACTCTTGGGCGTGATCTTATAAAATCTATATTAAAAAATATATATACACCTTAAAAGTTACAGCTTCTCTGGGTTTACATTTAAGTGGTAGGAATGTAGTGAAAAATAGTCCTGAATTTCTCTTGACCAGTTTGTACAAATGTTAATCCATCAAGCCTCAAATTTTCATATGAAAAGCTTTGCACTTAGCCTTGCTTTCGTAATGGGGTTGGCAGCAACTCGGAAATGGCCTACTCCATTCAGTTGCTAATATGCATGTAATTTCTCACACAATATTCTTTTCTTAGGCTGGCAGTGGGTTGTACATGGAGCCTGGGTCTGTCATTCGAAGCGTCGGGAACCCAGTCTCCGACGGTAACGTGGTAGTGGACCCTAATTTCGAGATCGCAGACCTTCCAGTGAAGCTTGAGCTCCGTTACGTCATAGAATCGAAGAGGGCTGCTCACGGCCTGGATTGTCCAAAGATCGACTACCGCCTCAAGGATTCCAAGGATCAACAAGTATTTCATATTATATTTTAGTCTTTTGCCTTGTTTTACATACATGCGAGACCTTATGACCAAACTTCTTCTGCGATGTTTTCATAAAGCGAAACTTTCCAGAATGAATAAAAATATTTTAGAATGAAACGAACGAAAGTTTTGAGGACGGTGCCTACTATTGTTACTGCGCATACGTTCTGCGCATCGCGAGATACTCGGGTTTCCTATGGGTGGTGCCTACTAATACAGGAATATTTTTGCGCGGTTTAAAACTATACGGATAAAGCAGAACTTACCAAATGCTTTTGGTATCTCAAAAGAAAATTGGGGGTAACCATGCATTTTTCAGAGATAATTAAGCTTCAATTTAGGAAAAAATCCCATACATTGCTTTATATTTTGGCGTTTTTTAGAGATATTATTGCTTAATTATCTCTGAAAAATGCATGGTTACCCCCAATTTTCTTTTTGGATTCCAATAGGCCTTGCTAAGATCTGCTTTTCTCGCATAGTCATAAACCGCACAAAAATACTTCGGTATTAGAAGGCACCGTCCTTAAGAATGAATGAAAAGAGGCGTGTGACGATATTATTAACAGTTTTCAATATTTGCCATTTTTGCCAATTCTTTATGATTCGCCATAATTCCCCTGAAATCTTTTACTTGCAGAAAAAGAAATGAATATGTGAATGTCGACTGTTCTAGACTAAGCACGCCGATTGGTCTTCCAAGTGTTACAAAACTTAGCAGCTGTCAAATTTATTTATCATTCGAGTTGTTCTCTACTTCTCTACTTCTCAAAATATCAACTTTTTTGGAATAAACTGCAATAGAGGCTGCTATTGAAGAACGTTAGATATTGAAGAGTCTATGAAGTTACATACTCGCGCAGTAGTTGTTCTGAATGTCTTGGTTAAAAATTAAAAGTCTAGAAAGTGTCAGGCTGTCTTCAAAGAGCGAGAAGTATTCCCAACGTCAAAACTGCTTCTTGTTGTTGTTCTCCTTCGATCTTCCTATTGTTGTCAGAAAAATACAAAATACCCAGCACACTAAACGTACTAGTAGTAGCAGCTAGTTTCTCGTCAATTTACCCGTCACCATTATGGAAGAAAGCTTATTGTAAGTACCTCAAGACGGGTATACAAGATATGTACAATAAAGAATCCTTGGGAGTAAAAAGTTGTATGTAGATCCGTTACAGAAAACAGACACATCAAACCAAACCAAACTCTATTGTACACTACTAGACTCGAACACATTCTGTAAGCCATGATTGCTACTAGTTTTAATTAAAAACAACAGAGTGTTTCTGTCAAGGGACTATCGGCTGTTATTACCCAACATATTGTAAGACTTGTAACATTGCCCAAATATGGTCATCATCTACTGAATATTCGTCGTCCGTAGTCAACAGATATCCTGCGATGTACGTAATTTCGTGTGGAAAATGGCAAAATAAAGATAGTCACCAGCTTTTCTGTAATAAGGCTGTGTTTTGTTATCAATGTGTTGAATAATAACACAGTTATCCTGCTCACTCGACTTGCGGAATATCCCCAGATTTTGGCCAACTCAGCTTACGGCCTCGTCGATAAGTGTCATGCAATATTCCGCGTGATTTCACAGGATAATTGTGAACTAGTTGCCGGAGAAATGAATATGCAAGTAAGGATAAAATTTCCAAGGAAAAACTTTAAGAACGATGGTTCCGAGACAGAACAATTCTAGTGTTTTTATTGTTCACCACTAAATTTTCCTCTATACAAAAGTAAACGAGACTGACATTTCGAATTTACAGCTGATTAATTTGACCTTTAAGGAAATAAAGAAAAAGCAATGAAGAATAAATGGGTTAAAAGTCACATTGAAAACAACCTGTTTGTTATTGAATTGGAAGAATAAATCGGATTTGTTTTCGCGGACGAGTACTATCCATCCAACCATTTTCGTTGGATCGACACTAGCACGTCACGTGATCAATTAAAAAAAAATCAGACTCAGAGAGTTTTTAGTGGTGAACTATTAATGGGGATGGTGAAATCGGAATTAATTATAAACTATATAGTTAAGACCAAGATAAGTTTAGTTAACGATTTTGGTACTATGCGGACCACTTCTCCATGTGTGCATCGGTGACACAGAATAATATAGTAAGAAACTCTAGCAAGACCCACGAAGGTTGCATGGGCTAAAACTTAGTGAACAAACGAGAACCAGTTAGGAAAAGGCTCTTAACATGCTTATTTTATTTCGTGCGTCACGTCTCTTCGTGGTTCGTTCGCTTTAGTATCCCCGAGAAAGGAACTGGGACTACTCATAGAGAGGTTTCCAATTGAGTGCCGTAAAACCAAAACCAAAGTAATTACTCTGGCCAATCGCAACAGATGTAAACAACACAAAGATCCAATCAGAATTCGAAGCAAATACATGTAACTGGCGCCAAGTGCGGGAAAACGTTGCGGCCAAAACACGATTGGTTTTGGTTTGGATTCCCATTGATTGAGAAAGTGGCGCGAGTTTTGTTAACCAATCACAAAGCAATGCAAAACTAAAAGAAATGCGAAGTTACACTCTCATTTGAAAACTGCTCTAGTCTAACAAATCATGAATTGTTGAAACTTTATTCGATAAGCATATTACACATAAATTATTTCATGCCAAGTGGGGCCACCATTAACTACAGTTAAGTTTGACTCCATGTAACTAAAGACTAGCTGTAGTTTACTGTGGTAAACGTCTTTGTGATCATAACTAGTGTCTCTCCACGGATGAACACTATCACCTCAAGTGATCAATTTAAGCCAATCAGCAGCTCTCGGAGAAAATTTAATGATGAACGATGCGGATCACATGTGATAGGAAAAGGGCAGCAATACGTGTTTAACTTTAAACTACATAACACGATGTAAACTTTTGTGCTGGTTGTTGAAAGAGCGGATAACTTTATCCACAGTGGGCAAATCGTTTCCCAGCGAATAAAATGTTCTCCAACTAATACATGTTATCACTTGGATGGCGGCTTGTCCGCTGTTTAAAGTTATCCTCTCTTTCAACAACTTAGGCCCGGAGTATTGGTCAAGATGTGCATTGAGAGAATTAGGTTATAGACCTTATTAGCTTCGTTGGTTCGTGCCCCATTACAGATCATGTGACGGTGCTCTAGGGAGTAGTCTCTTTTAGAATTGGGTCATATTCATCCTGGCATGCATTCTTTACTTCCAAAACAAACAAAGGATCGTTTCTTCTAAGAATATCACGTGTTTTGTAATAGGCAATTAGTATATAGAGCGAATAGGGTCTATTCGCTCTGTATTTCTAAGCGTGAGTCTTTGCACTCATCAACTAACACGTGATGGAAATCTCGAGTTCATAAATCTATTTGTTAATTAGAAAACAATAGAGGCGTTTACTATTTCTCCACCAGACAAAGTTTCCCTACAACAATAAGCAAAGCTTTAATTTCATTTTGACTTAAAAAACCTACCATAATGCTGGGGAATAACCGAGCAATTAGTTACAATATAGTGCTTTTTAGAAACCACCATTTGTCCAACGGAGAATGCTGACGGAATACAAACGCTTCGCGCGGCGAATCCATTACTCATCTTGGGTCATTAATCGTTCAGCCGTCGTCATGATCTTGTAACCTAAATAGCACCAATGAGTTAGGCTTTACTAAAACCACTGTCATCTGAACCGTATAATTTACGTCTCATCGATGGTAGCATAGTAAAACGCCTAGTTGAAAAGAGGTCAACGCAACGCTAGCGAAACTGTAAATAGAGACTATAAATTATCATTGATCGGCTTCTCACACCTGTTGGTCGCATTAGCTAGTGAAATGCTTACATATTTCGCGCCAGTTGTCCCCAGCAGGTGTTCAGGGGGGGGGGGGGTGCAACAAATTCAACCTGTGAGACAATAAGACACCTTCCTGCAACAAATTTGCAGGTCAAAAATATTCTATTTTGGTCTATAAATGGGTATTTTTTAGCGAAAAGGTTACGACTTTGCTTATATGGAAGATAAGCAATCAGGAAATTATTTAGAATATCTACGAATTCTACGAGACGATCAGAAATATATTGATAATATATTGGATACACTGTGTAGAGTTACCATTCGCCCTCCCCCCAGTAAATAACCTGTCATGATATATCTATGACTTATGTTTATGTAAGAAGTGCTTATCTGATTTATCGTCAACTTTCTCTAAAGGTGAATTAAGTGATTTTATAATCTCTTATTTGTGATTGTATTCCTTGAGTGTTGTATTTTGTTGTTCTTCTACATATGTTCGTTTGCGATTTTTTCTTTCCACTGATGCAGCTCACCCCAGACGAAGAACAAAGACGAAAGCTTCGGCGAGAACGAAACAAGGTGGCCGCTTCCAAATGTCGGATGAAAAGGAAGGAACATGTTAACGCGTTACGAAAGGTTGGTGTTCGTTTGTGTTCGTTTAGTGACGAGATTTCTTCATTTTTCTTTTCGCAAACGTTTCTTATGTTGTCTAAATTGAAATAAAAGTGAGAACCACCATTTGTAGTATCATAAACAGCATCTCTGCAGGAAGGTACTGCTCAACAACGTTTATTTGCATCGTCACAATTGAGAGTAGAGTAAAGTAAGAAACCAACCGGTGTTTTGTAGTGAACAAGGAACAGAGCCACAGAAATAACTGTTCATGAGCATTTCAGCGTTTAATTGAATGACCTCACAGATTCAAAATCCTCAGACTCAAAAGTTAGAGTGTCTTTATACAACATAGTGAATAGCGTTACAGGAAAGTCCTGCTCCGATAGCTTCAATTGGAGTCCTGCAATGGTCGCACTAAGGAATTTCATTCATAGACTGAAAGGCTTGAACCATTTTGTATACATCATAATAAACAGCACTAAAGGAAACTGATATCCAGTTGTGATTTTCATTTAACTGGTAATCACTCATCTACAGCGATTCAATACATTGGCTTGTTTACGCTCACACCTGCTCAGCGGTTAATATAACCTTGCATGCGCGTGCCTCTTGCCTTGCCTCGTCTCTTGCCCTTGCCCTGTTTTGAACAGACCATAGGCTGAGACGTAATGTTTCTTTCAACAGTAAATGGCGTTTATTAGGAAAATTCCGCTTTAAGCTGAACGTCATCTCTGAGAAAAGTGTAATTTTTAATAGGAACTCTGATAAGAAGGTAACGAAATAGGCCATTTCCGAGTTGGTTTGAACCTCATTATGAAAGCGAGGATAAGTGCAAAGTTTTTATATGAAAACTAATTTTCGTTCATATCCAATCAAAACTAATTTCCATATGAAAAGCTTTGCACTTAGCCTCGCTTTCATAATGAGGTTGAAAGCAACTCGGAATTGGCCTATTGCCTTGACTCAACTACCGTTTGCAGAAGAATGCCGATGACGGCATGGACCGTCATCTTGGGACAACAGCCACTGTCTAGATTTGCAGATCTAATAAAAATTAGGACGAAATCCACTTCGTTATTGTCCTAAATACTCACTGCCAAGATATATATTTTTAAAAATTTCATTTTTTATATTCCAAATATGAGGCAGCCGGTTCCCTGTGTCCGAATTTATCACAGACTTGGCGAATTATCCAATGCTGTAAGAATTTATGTCATGTAAATAAAACGCTGTTTCTGTTGTTGGTAAAGTGAAATGGATACTTTTTCGTTTTTCCTTTCCAGGCCTCTGAAGAGCTGGAAGCCGCAAACAGTCAGCTGGAATCTGAAATAGCTTACCTCACGGCGGAGCGAGAACAACTTGAGATGATGCTCGATGCGCATGTCTGCAATATGGAGAAAGTCGCTGGGCGAGGTCCTGCTTGAAGGGTTTTGCTCCTTGCCCTCCTTAGCAATTTTGATGTACTTTTTAGTCCTGAGCTAAGATGAATGGAGATGACGTTGCTGTTTGCTGCAAGAGCGTCTTAATTTACAAATGAAGAGGACTACAGCTCTGTTTTCTGCAAATAGCACAAATGAGTTGAAACAGTCAACACGCAAAACTCGATCAAAAGTCGGGATATGTTCGTCCCAGCTTTGAATGCGAGTGATCGATGAAGGATTCATTTAAGAATTTAGCATTTTTTACCCTCGCATTTACAAGAGCAGCCAATTGTGAAATGGAAAGAACAATCTAAATATTATTTTGCAAAATGCTACGAAGCAAGCAGCACACTGCTCCTTTGAAAAGTACTGCTCAAATCTTTTGAGTGAATGTTCACGCTTTAGGATGTCATCTGAAGGAATCACCTTGTACAGCATTACAAACGGCAACACAGAAAAGTACTCCTCGAAAGCTTTTATTTGAAAAGTCGCACTTAACGACTTAACCCATAGACTCAAAAGAATTACTCTGCACAGCGTTATAAACAGAACCACAGGAAAGTAGCCTTCAGTAGCTTTCATTTGAATGCCCACACTACAGGATTGTGGTGATCCACATGAGTTTAGTACCTTTCTGTACATTAACATAACTTGACTATAATAATAATAATAATAATAATAATAATAATAATAATAATAATAATAATAATAATAATAATAATAATAATAATAATAATAATAGTAATAATAATAATAATAATTAAAAGTAGAAAAAAAGAGCTATTAAAACCTATTTACAATTCAATATTTAAAATTCATTTCGATTAAAAAAAAGCGACTATTTCCAAGTACAACAGAGCTATTTTCAAGCACAATTTTTTAACAATGGTAAGACTAAAAATTAATTAAATTTAATAATAATAATTAATTAAATTTAATAATAATAATAATAATAGTAATAATAATAATATAATAGTAATAATAATAATAATAATAATAATAATAATAATAATAATAATAATAATAATAATAATAATAATAATAATAGTTTATTAACAGATCCACTGGGTGGCTCTTCCCTGTTAAATGCTACAGAACAGATTTCGTTCCGCAACAGAACTACCAAAACGACGTGTTCATTCCGTCAAAAACAAAAGAGATTAGTTTCTCAGCGTTGCGGAAGTTGAGGTGTTCTTTCGCTAAAGAAAACGCTTTTTATTTTACGATTTAATCCAAATCTCTGAGGTAGATAATGTTTTCCGAACAGCTACTCCACCGAACCGAACAGTCGGATGCCCCTGAGAAATGTGGTCCAGTCGTACCAGCTATTTGCGTCAAAACTTTGCTATTTAAGAAATTAGATTTATTACTTTACCCTTTCAAAAGGCAGATGTTTTATCTGATGGCTCCTAACCAGACAACAGTCAGCTAGCTTGGCTTGCAAAAGACGAATCTCGCCGGCAGAGATTAAACCAATTGATGATTTTGCTAATTTATTTTTTTCCAAACGCGCAATTTTTTATTTAGATGTTTTTTACTCTCAGCTTTTTTAAAATTATTTTTGTTACAACCTTAATTTTACTCCAGTAGTCATGGTAACAATGTATAATATAAAGCAAACTTGATTTTAAGTTTATCTTGTATGATCGCCTGGGTTAAATTGTTGTCCAGGGCCCAGTTGTTCAAAGCCCGATTAAGCTAATCATGGATTAACGTGAACTTTGATTCGATTTTAATTACTAATCAATAAAGATTCTTCAAAATTATTTTTGGCTCTCAATTTTAACTTAGACTTTTCTTTACCTTTAGCTTGAAATTAGGCTTTGAAATTACTTTTAAAGAGCGAGATGAAAACCTTGATTAACTTTTAATCGTCGATTAGCGTTAATCGGCTTTCGAACAACCCGGCCCAGTGGCCCGTTTCTCGAAAGTCCCGGTAACTTACCGGGCCCGATAGGTATATTTTTAAATGTTTTTTCGCCGATTACACAGTGATTACAGAATTGTACTTGGCCAATGTTTTCAAACATTTATAAGATTTTAAAATTTAGTATTGAAGGCTAACAAAAATTGACTTCTGCTAAGAAACATTTATCACCAAAATCACTTATCGGGCCCGGTAAGTTACCGGGTCTTTCGAGAAACGGGCCCCAGGGCCGGGTTGTTCAAAAGCCGATTAACGCTAATATACGATTAAAAGTTAATCGAGGTTTTCATCTCGCTCTTTAAAAGTGGTTTTAAAGGCTAATTTCAACCTAAAGGTAAAAAAAAGTTTAAGTCAAAACTGAGCGCCAAAAAACATTTTGAAGAATCTTTAATGATTAGCAATTGAACTCGAATCAAAGTTCACGTTAATCCAGGATTAGCTTAATCGGGCTTTGAACAACTGGGCCCAGAGGAAGACTGTCGACTGATTTTTACTCGGCAACTTCTTCATTTTTAAATGCTTTGTTTCCAGAAACAGCTTCCAAGTTGAAAACTGGAAATGAGAAAACTCTATTTTAAATTTGTCATATATATTTAACCATGAAACACAAAACATTACCACAGGAAAGTACTGCTCTGACAAGTTTATTTAAAAGTTAGAACCACCTTGCACAGCATCACTGGAAAGGACTTTTCAATAGCGTTTACAGGAATGGTCACATTTTAGGATGTTTTCCAGAGATGGAAACGGTTAGGGTTACCACAGTACCACAGGAAAGAACTGCTAAGCTTTCATTACAATGCTCACATTTTGGGTTTTATCCACGGAGTTAAAAGTTGTTTTAATGAACAGCATCAGAACTGAAACAAAGACTTAAAAGATTCTTGACCGGCGTAACATATAAGTAAATATTTGCCTTAAGGAAGGTAAAGGTTTTCAAGAAAGACACAATTTGCCCAGTAGATCATACTTGACAAAGCAGTGCTGGTGCTGGGATCAAATAATGTATTATCACAGTTTTTACTTTTGTCGCTTAACAAAACGCTTATACATAGAATATACAAAACATTATTTTATTCAGGTTCAAGTTGATTTAAGTTACCAAATATTGAAGGTTCATAAATTTCTGAGATAGAGGACCCAAAATTCCGGTAAAGTAAATGCATAATTTTTAATGATGAAAAAAGCCGAAACCATCGTTTTTTTTATTGGGCAAAAGTCATGTCACCATCGTTTTAGAAGACGTCTAGAAGAGTACATGTATTTGGTTATCATGAATTGTGTAAACAAATTCGTTAACTGAAAAGCAAGTTCCGTATAAACCACGTTTTGGTAAAGCACCAAGATACTTTTGTGTATCAGCATTAATAGTTATTAATTTTAATATTTAAAGGTCACTATATTATGTGTTTATCATAGATATATGTTACTTTAAAATGGTTGCTAGGTAACAAATACAGTGTCAGCCTTAATGGTTAATATAAGTTTACTGATAAGACATTAAAGAGTTTTGGCACCAATACATATGATTTTTAATGGGCTATTTTGTCATTTGTGGAAAAAAACCAAAACAAAACAAAAACAAAAAAACAACAACAACAACAACGATTCAGATTTAAATGAACTTCCTACTTGTGAAATGAAGACCAGGCATGAAGACCAGGCTTTGATGAGTCCTTATTCAGTGGACTGTGGTAGAGCGCTGACCTTGTTGTTACATTTGTTCCGCATGGAATTTTCCTCTTAATGTTAACTAATGCCTTTATCGTACGCTATAGTAGATCTATATTCATTGACTATGAACTCAGATCTTGAGTTTCTTTCTCTGGTAATTAACGATGGCTAATATTAAGCTTTCGTTAAAAGAGGGAAAGGTAGCGTGGGTATCTGTAAATTTCTACCTTTTTGAGGCTCGTCAGTAACAAGAGATGAAAGAACACTTTATTAACTTCAAATATTGGCCTCCATGTTTCCTTGCAGTTTGATCGAGACATTGCTGACGTCGTTGGTGATGCTAAGAAAATTAGGGAATTATTTGCTGCGAAAATCCTCTCCAAAATTCTACTCGGATACTAATTAATAACCGGTGTTATTTATTGAGGCCTTAAACAGTTGGGTTAACTTGGTTGGTTCCGTGGTGGAGTGATAAGGGCTAGCCTGCAAGCAGCAAGCAAGCTCTCTGTCAGGTTAGCCGCGAAAGAATTATAGGCGAGCGAGGCGAGCAGCGAGAGAATTGGGACGGGGACAGGAGAAAGGAGCTCTCCTTTCTCCCGCCCCGCCCCAATGCTCTCGCGGCTCGCCTCGCTCGCCTATAATCCTTTCGCAGCTGACCTAACAAAGAGCTTGCTCGCAGGCTAGATTAGGGCATGTAACCATAACGATGAAATGGAGAACCAAGTTCGATTCCTACATAAATCACCTCTTCACTCACTGTTAAGCGCCTTACCGTATAGTAGCCTATTAAGTATTTTAAAAGGATCGGACGAAGACAGACAACCTTTGACATCGAAAGAAAGCAACTTTATTAAAGTCTAGGGTCCGTGCGACCCTCTTCAGTTTTCGCGGTTACACCGAGAAAGTAAGCTACAAAACAAGTCATAAATTAATATAAATTTAATACTTATATAGCGCAAAATTCATTATATCTATATGATCTAAGGCGCTTGAATGACAATCATACAATTTCATACAATCTTTGATATAAAAAAGTTACAAAAGTTTTGTAGAAATGTTTTGGTCGTACAGGAAATCCTTCTGGCCTCTAGAACCAGGCCACACTGTCTCTAGAGGCCTCGCTTACCGATCTCCTTAAACTTCGGCGCACCTTTCGTGCCTTGTAGTCCCGGGGTTGCATTTTGAACTTGCCATTGGTTGTAGAAGATACTTCCACTTTGCAAACACATTTTGGAATTTTCCTGCGAGTAATGTCGTCATTCACCGGCGCTTTAGCCCGGTCCTATAACGAATGAGGAATGTTGTTAGAAAAACTTAACTGCCAAGGCATGCGAAATATTAAGATAAACAGTGGGATCAGACGGCGGATTTTGCTAGACCAGGCAGTATACGTGACAGCTGTTTCGACAAAGGTTGTCCAAAACAGCGTAAAAGCGTACGCGACAATGCCGAAAGGTAGTCTAGGAAATACCCAATTTTTTCCATAAAAGCTCAGAATCCATATTGCCCGCCATCTCAAGTCTTCGCTGTACAGTCGAGGCATTATGGATTCTAAGCTTTTATTGAAATTTATTGAGATGGCGGGCAATATGGAATCTGAGCTTTTATTGAAATTTATTGGACATTTCCCCGACTACCTTTCGGCATTGTCGCGTACGCTCTTACGCTTTTTTGGACAACCTTTGTCAAAACAGCTGTATATCGGCGATCTAGAAACTCATAAAAATTAACTAGACAGCTTCTGCATGGCCTGAGAACGAATTGCCCGTTTACTAGCATTCTCCTATTGCATAAACTGTATGTGGTACTCTCTCTTCTGCCTCACTCTGTCTAACTTCAATCCTACTACTAACATTAAACTGTCTTGATCAACGTTATATCGGATCCCTCTTGATCTTGCCTCTGTCTGTATCTCTCCGTCTTACCTCTCTATCGGTCTGTCTTTCTCTATTACACAATTATCTTATTTACACATACCGTCTCAGCTCGTCCAATTCACATTATTACATCGTATAATTATCTTAAACTGATTATGAAAGTTATCGCAGGAGCTCGTTAACTTTTCAGGTGTATTGATATCTACAGAATATGCTTGTGTGATTATTACTCGGGCCGTAAGGCGACACGAGTTAAGGTTTTGGTAGCGTTATCAAATTCTTTTTTATTTTGGGGGTCGCGTCGGGCCGAGAGATTCGAGAGACTTCGGGAAACGAGTTATTGTTCTCGGTCTCGTTTTTTGTACTCGGGCGGCACGAGTTAAGTTTTCTGTCGCGTTATTAAATTCTTCGCGTTCTTTGTACTCGGGCCGTGAGGCGCCGAGTTAAGTAATCGGGGAAGGGGAGGGGACCTTCACAAGATGCTGCAGAATGCTCAGAAAATTCAAAGAATTCCAAAGATTCGAATGCAGACCTCACCGCAAGCAACGAGAATGTTTCACAGCAGAAGAATGGTCATGTCGAATCGAACGATCGATCGCAAGTGCACGTTGAGGAAGAGGGAAAGAGAGAGACAGTTTCTGACTAAGTGAACGCTTGGAATAATAGCACAACAGAGGTGCTCGATGTTTAGGTGAATAGGATCCATTTACCCGTTTTAACTTTCAAAGGTCACCATTAAGAAATGCCGAAATCCACGTTTGAGAAAACTCCTCCTCTTTAGCTTTTATTTTAATGTCCACGCCTTAGGTTTTCATCCAGAGACTTAAAAGTTCGAACTAAGCATAATAAACATAAAAATAGCCCCTAAAGAAAGTACCGCCAATAAGACTTAATTTTCCAATTTGACTATATGGAGATGTAATCGGTGACGCCATCGCTATCGTGTCACACTCATTTCTGCGATGACAATTCTCGTGTTTGATTCCTCCGGCGGAAAAATCCTGAACCTTCATGGGTTATCATGCGTAGCATTTTTATTACGAAACGCGAAACAAAGCACATTCAGAAAAATTGGCGGGCCAAGGAATACGGCATCACGCATGACAAATTATGCGACCGTACTTGCAATTTCGTCAACAGTTTTTGAATTTGTTCAAGAAGGAAACCGTTATGTCAGCAAACTTCTTGAATTTGTGCCCTAGAGCTCACAGAGCTTTGTTTGGCTAAATCATGTTTCATATCGTTGATACATCTGAGTAAAAGAATTTGAGCTTATCTTGATAAGTTGATATTAGAGTGTTTATGTCAATGTATGCTAAATATAGGAGATTTAAAAATTGTCAATTCTACAGAAATTTTTATCCATCGTCGACAAATGCTTCCCCAAGAACCACCCATTAAACAAGATCTTCAACAGGCACACTAAAACTCAGCTGCTCATGCATGCCAAACATGAAAACCATCATCGCATTACATAACAAACAGATACTCTAAAATGTAGCAACGACCCCAAACCAAAATCATGACCCGAGCTGAAACTGCAGGAAGAAAGCAGAATGCCCACTTGATGGTAAATACCTCCAAGCGAACGTGGTCTGCCAAACGGCGGTAACGACGATAACAACAACAGAATTGTACGTGGGACTGGTATCAAACTTTAAAGAACGATACCGAAACGCAACAGACGAAATGCAACGGAACTATCTTAACATATAGACCCTGAAGGACGCAAACAAAACGTTTCGCATTAAATAGAAAGTTCTCGAAAAGTGCAAACCCTACAATAACACTAACAAGAAATGTAACCTATGTCTTCACGGAAAGTTTATTTTAATTAGTAGAAAATATCTTTGTAGCCTGAACAAACGCAATGAATTACCAAGTTAATGCCCCCACAGAAATAGATATGTACTCAAAACCTCTCAAATAACGTAAAGTAACCGTTTGTATCATGGCACGTGAATTGTATCACGCCAAGCGCATTAGTGTTTTATCACCCAGCAAACGCTTTTTTTAAATCACCAGTTCGAATAATTTCACAAATCCATGCCCTCATATCAATAAATATGTACCAAAAACCTCTTGTATAACGTAAAGTAACCGTTTGTACCATGGCAGGTGAATTCTATCACGGCACGTGGAATTGTACTTTATCGCCTAGCAGCTGCTTGTTTTAAATCGCCAGTTTTTGATTACTTTATATAGCCAGCTTTTGAATCTTAACCGGTCATTCGTTGAAGTTTCCTGATGAGTGTGGTCAGCTGCTAACCATACGAAACAGAGCTGTAGCAATAAAACGATGAATCACTTCTGAAGCCTGAACTATTTTTTTCCTGAGTGAATATCTCTATATCTATCGATTTTGGGGAGTTAGCGATGCTGGAAGTTATCACTGCTAAAAGATCGTAGGCTTACGCACCACGTAGTCAAATATGGCCCGAGTTATAAGCTTAAAACAGCTTCTTGCTATTTGCGAAGTTCAGTGAAATATAAAAGTAAGAATCATATATTATTAAGTAAATTTATATACCTCACCTTATGTTCCGAGGAACAAGGACCCTGAGCCAATTCATGAACTGGAAAAAAGTAAATAGCGAGAAAGATAAATTTACTGAGACGAACGATAATAGGAAAAATGTAAAGATTGTAGCGTCCCCTTTTTGGTCCTTGCGTGAATAGGTCTTACTCGATGAAGTCACTAGATACAAGTTTGAAGTGGGCGAGGGTTCATGTAACAAAGAAGATAGCTACACAACCTACCATTTTTAACATCGTAATACATCATCAAAGCAAAAATGCCCTCTTTGAGATCTGAGAAAAATTTAAATAAGGGTTATCAATGTAAACGGAAAGAAAATGGTGAACAGTTATTACTTACTGAATGGGTCTCAATACAGTGATTAGAGTGATTATAGTCATCATACGAAATTTCCCCGGTTAATTAGCTGCAGGTATTATTTGAAAAAAAAAAGTGTCCAATGTTCAGTGAAGGGGTTTGCTATTATTTCAGCTCTTCATTACACACAAAGTGGTAATGATGTAAGCCACATTTCGAAAACGTTGTCATGCACATTTGTTCAAGACACGATTAAAAAAAAAAAAAGATATCCTACTGAAGCTCGTCCCGTTTTATCCTCTCATCGAGCCAATAGAAGCTGAACGGATGTGGATGCGGCCAAGGAGCGTTAGAGCCGACGGGGGTTTTGCTTCGAGAGAAACTGCGGTGCTGCGTCGGTGGCGAGTAGAAACGAATGCTTGGTTTATCAACAGTGATGATAACTAAAGACAAATTGGCCATCGTAAAGAGATTCGAGTGCTTAATGATCGAAAGCTCAGCACTAAAATCTCTTTACGATGGCCAATTTACCTTAAGTGATAAAAAAAAACATTCATAAATCTCTTAAGCTACACTGAAGCTAATATACCTCATGCCAGTAAATTCCGTGGCCGGCCGAGCAGTTCCAGTCTCAGTTTTTACCAAAGCTTGTGCTTAGCATTTATCCCACCAACCCTACCATTGGTCTCCTTGCCTGTACTAATTTAATCGTGTAAAGAACGATGGCTTACCTGAAATTCTTTGGTCCTCTTCATGCGAAGAATCACTTTTTTCCACTTCCTTTATCCATTTTTGGCATGTTTTCTGAGCTGCAATTTTCACACGACAATCATGATGAGGCCCAGGTTTAAGAGAAAGAGGTCGCTGGTCTTTATCAGGCCAGCACCAGTGACTTGCCGCTTTCAGTTCAGCCTGAAAGTTGAATTCTTCAGCAGTGGTAGGATAGTGATCTTTCATGTAGATTATTTCGGCTTGTACCAGGTTGCTGAAGTCCATTAGGGACATTCCTCCACGACACTTTTGGACAGATGTCGGCTCCCATTTATCGATTGTGGAAGTTAGTGCTTCCTTGACTTTTTTGATTTCCTCGTCAGAATATTCCGAGCTTGTTGACCCCTGCGGTAGTAATCCGTGGGAAGATGGTGAGGTCATTAATTAAGTCACATTGACACATTTGAGAGGCGATTGGCCTGTTGGAGGAAGATATAGGGACGGAACGAGAAAATCGCTGCCGTGATCTTGTATCCCGTTGTTTGGCCCTGAATTCACACCATGAAGGTTGGGTTTTTAAATTGCATTGGTTCCAATTTATTGTTTGAACCAAGTATTCACAAGTATTTGACTGAGATTTGTTTCGTTTGAGCTTTTCATCTTTATAACGATTGTTTTATTCCATTCATGTACTTTCAAACCATTGTTAAATGGCTTTTTAAGTGCCAACAAAAATGCAATCATAATGTCTTTATAGCAGCTCTGCTTAAATAATCATGAGAACTTACCCTTAATTCGACGAGGTAGACTCCCTCAAACTTGTGCGTATTGACTGTTAAGATGCCTGATTTGGTAATATTGATAAGGTCAGTTTTCCAAAGCCGAACCTTTGAATTTGCTCTGGTACTCCGTCTTGATGGACGTAAGTCTTGTTGAAGGGGATAATACAAGTCTGGGTTTCCAACCAGCCAAACTGCATATAAGAAAAAAATAGCGCAGTTTTTTCCTCAAGAAATGTTTCTGGGCTACAAAAGGGCTAAAAGCTCTAAATTGGTTGACCTGAGTGACAAAAGATGCAAATATCCCAGAAGGTTTTCCCGGCACCGTTCAAAATGGAATCAACAGCAAAGAAAACACTTCTCATTGCATTACTTAAGATACTAAAAGGTGTTCAAGTCTTACGGCCAGTGAATAATGAAAGAAATACACAGAAAGATAGATTGTGAGAATGTGAGGTAGTCCTCTGAAAGGAAGTCCTGGAAACGCCACCTGCATTTCCAATACAGTAACTTTTTCGGTGGATATTGTAACAGGTAAGGAAAACATAATATACTTTCAGGGACGAAAGGTTCACTGTGAGTTATTGGGAGAGGTTTCTGACACTATGTACCATGTGGGTTCAACTGAAGTAGTTTATTACTGTATAGATAACTTACACGAACAGCACTAACTGATAATGCGATTCACTAAAAATGCCGTAGTGAAAGAGCACCTTGGAGTACAACTTTCCTCTATGTAACCTTTTTAACTCGAATATTTTGTATTTTATATTTGTGTATGTATTATTTCTAACATCTAATATACCTTAGTATACCTTTGTCGATTGTGTGTGTTACATCAAATGATGGACGTGTTTCTGTTCCAGCCCTGTAAACAATTCCCTTCTGTCTATGTGACATGTCTCTAAACCTTTGAAAACGTTTCTAAAAGTAGCGAAAACAGGTGGAATTAGTACGTTCTTCGCTGACCATAGCGGGAGCTGTTATTTTATTTATTTTTATTTTTTACTTTTAGCCTTGTATTTTAGATCAGTATGACGCAGAAAGAAATGAAAAGAATATAATTTTCAATTTCAGATTCTTTTAATTATACTGGTCGAAGTTTCTGTATATAATCTAATCTGTTTGCTGATTGCTGATACTAGGCCTTAAAACAGTTTAAATAATTTATAGTGATCACTAAGGCCTGGTTCAGATGTCGTACATCGCATGAGCCGAATCGAATTTAATGAATTAAGTTCATGTGAAGCACGGCGTCTGAATCAATTCAGAACGGCCGATCTAATACGGATCGGCTCAGCAACTTTTCTCGCCTGGCTCAGCCGGGAATAACGGCTGTGGACCGGCTTTGATTCAGACGCCGTAATTCACATGAGCCAAATCAAATACAACAATTAAAACAAATCCCCTTTTTCGTTCAGTCATAATATGCTTCAGTGTATTAATTTCGACTGAATTAAGTTCAGCGTCTGAATCAGTTCAGCCGGGATTAATAACTTGGGTTGGTATAAATTGGAACTTGATTCAGCTCATGTCAAGTACAGCGTGTGGACCGGGCTGAGATTGCCATCATGATTAAGTTTATGATTACTATTATTAACGCAAAGTGTAGATAGGACCAGAAGTTCGTACAAATACTTTCTCTAAAAATGTTTATGTTGTTGACAGGCCTGTAACAAACGGTGAGCTTCAACAAAATAAAACATAATAAACACCAGGGTAGATTTTACACCATGTACCTTGTAGAAATATCAACATAATCCTTAAAAGTAAATAAGTAAATGTGTATTGTAAGTAATGCATGGCACGATTCATGGTATAGTTTTTTTTTTCATTCATGGTATAGTTCATGTAGTGTTCAAGCATGATTATGCACCATTATTGTCCGATCGGGATAAAGCTATTACGATTGTAATATATTCATAAGTGAGGTGCGAGTTAACGGTCGAGTTGTTGTCATGTAATGTTCTGTGTGAGCGGGTGAATTAAAATACTGATCTTAGATGCTGGCGGTCCGTTTCATCTGAGAACTTGTACCAGCGTTTTACTTTGGCGACGAGGATTTTTAATTCAAGGATTCGAGAATCGACGTTCTTCGGTAATGGTTTCGTTGGATGTCGGCTCGTTGGTGTCGTTCGATACGAAAGGTGATCCGCTCAGTTTAAGTAAACGTGGAGGAAGTGGAGGCGTTCGTTTAAGTTATATCTAACAGGAAAGGGAGTTACAGATGACGCACAAAAACGAGCTCTATTGTTGCATGCGGCGGGTGTCGACGTCCAAGAAATATATTTTACACTGGTCAGCGAGGACGAGATTAGTACTTTCGAGGCCACGATGAAAGCAATAGATGATTATTTTATCCCGAAGGCAAACGTTCCTTTAGAGAGACATTTGTTCAGACAGATTGTACAGAAAGTGGGCGAAACGGTTGATCAGTTCCTTTGCAGACTTCGCCAACGCGCGGCTAGCTGTGATTTCGGGGATAACGAGGACGACTATATTCGCGATCAAGTCATCGACAAGTGTCATTGGAGTGTTATCCGTCGCAAGGAGGGAGCGGTGAGTTTAGACGATCTGTTAAGGATTGCGAGGTCACAAGAGGCGGTCGATCGCCAGATGAAGGTGATGGGAACAAACGTAAGCGCTAATCATGTGAATGCAGTCGGTGGAAAGTCGAGTATGAATAAACATTCTGCTAGGGTCAAGATATGTTTTGGTTGTGGTCAAGATGGTCATTTTCGTGGAGATTAGGAGAGTCCCGCGCGCGATCAAGATTGTCGAAGGTGTGGTGGTATTGGGCATTTCATGGTCAAGGTCGTACTAGGGGTGAGTTTAGACGTTCTACAAGTGGAGGCCGAGTTGTTAGTGGTCGGGGCAGAGGTGCGGCCAGTGGAGACGGAGGTCAAACCCGTGGAGGTAGAAGTACTGCTAGTGGAGGAAGATTTAGACCTGGTAAAATAAGAGAAAGAAACCAAGTGGTTGGTGCAGATGATGGTGAACAATTTACCGGACCAGTTCAGCAGAGTCCTGAGTATGCATTCTTGGTAGAACAGTGCAATGAACAAGTGAAACAAGATAGTGGTTTTGTAACTCTGATCATCGGAGGAGTGGATTTAGCAGATGTCCTTATCGATTCAGGAGCTACTTGCAATGTGATGAGCCAGCAAACCTGGGACTTGTTGAAGCAGAGAGGAATCAGGTGCGAGTCTCCCAAGTCAGCTAAGGCACTTTTCGCTTATGGTGGCACAGAACCATTACCAACTCTGGGCACTTTCACTACAGATGTTATGCTCTCGGGCAGCAGTAATGGTTGTACGGCTGACTTCGTGGTTGTCAAGGGCAACGGGCGAACGCTGCTAGGTCGTGGAACCGCAGGGAAACTTGGTGTCTTACACATCGGTCCTTTCCAGGCAAAGAATTTGAGCGGGCGAGCGGAGTGTGATATGCGTGAGAGATACAGCAGTTTGTTTTCGGGCGTTGGTCTCTTAAAGGGGTATGAGCTGAAACTGCACATCGACGACACTGTGGAGCCTGTAGCACAGCATGTGCGTAGAATTCCGTTTGGGTTGCGGGAAAAGGTCGATAAGAAGCTTGACGAACTACTGGAGCTGGACATAATAGAAGAAGTACCAGAGGGCCGTCGGAATGGGTTTCACCTTTGGTAGTTGTGCCTAAAGGAGAAGGAGCCATGAGGGTCTGCGTGGACATGCGCCGTGCAAATGAGGCGATTGTTCGAGAACTGCATCCGATTCCAACGGTGGAGGAGCTTCTACATGATCTAAACGGAAGTACCGTCTTCAGCAAGATTGATCTCAAGTGGGGTTTTCATCAGATTCTGCTCGGTGAAGAGAGTCGACACGTCACAACGTTTGTCTCGCATCGCGGGCGTTACCGATACAAGCCGTTTATGTTTGGTGTGACATCAGCACCGGAGAAATACCAACAAATTATCCGTGATGTTTTGAAGGGTTGTGCGGGGGTTGCGAACATTGCTGACGATCTCATCGTTCATGGCAAGGACATAGAGGAGCATGATGTACGTTTGTTTGCAGTGCTTGACAGGCTGAGTGAAGTGGGCTGACTGTGAATGGAGTCAAATGCCAAATTAGACTGGCAAAGATCACGTTCTTCGGTCATGAACTGACAAGTAACGGAATTAAACCAAGTGAAAAGAAAGTGGCTGCTATTAGAGACGCAAGACCTCCCAAAGACGCAAGTGAAGTTCGATCTTTCATGGGTTTGGTCCAGTATTCAGCGAAGTTCATGCCAGACCTAGTATCCATAGCCAAGCCCATTCAGGAGTTGACCAGGAAGGGCGTTACGTTCAAGTGGGGTGCGGAACAGCAGAGATCATTTCAAGAGTTGAAGAAGCTTATTACACAAGCCGAGACACTGGCTTATTGTCAGGTGGGCTGCAGGACAAGAATTGTTGCTGATGCGTCCCCAGTGGAGTTAGGGGCAGTTCTGACCCAACAGCAGGGAGGTGTGTGGAGAGTCATTTCCTATGCGTCCAGAGGCTTGTCTGACGTGGAATGTCGTTACAGACGATTCAGCATGTACGTTACTGGTGAAACGTTTGAACTGGAAACAGATCACAAACCCTTAGAGCGCATATATTCGCGCACGTCAAAGCCTTGCGGGCGAATTGAGAGATGGGTGTTGCGCTTACAAGGATTCAACTTTACAGTGGTGTACCGACCAGGGAAGACGAACTTATCCAGGTTAAACTCTGTGGGGTCATGTGACGGTGGCGAAAAGTCTGACTTTGTCAAAACCATCGTAGAGAACAGTGTGCCTGTTGCTTTGTCACCAAGAGAAATTGAGGAGGCGTCTTACAATGATGAGGAAGTGTGTCAAGTGAAGAACTGTGTACGTTCTGGTAACTGGGAACGTTGTACACTCTCCTCGTACGTTCCTATCAAGGACGAATTGTGTCTCTATGGTGAAATTTTGCTTCGTGGTACTAGGATTGTAGTTCCCAGGATCCTACGGGACAAGGTCGTGAGATTGGTGCACCAAGGCCATCAGGGGATAATTAAGACGAAATATCGACTTCGCAATAAAGTTTGGTGGCCGGGAATGGACAAGGACGCAGAAAAGGAGTGCAAGGTATGCCATGGCTGTCAGGTTACTTCAGGTTACGACCCACCTGAGCTGATGTCTCGTGTGCTGCCTCCTACTGCCCCGTAGCAAGATTGCAGTGCGGACCTGCTAGGTCCCCTGCCCTCGGGAGAAAGTATTTTGGTGGTGGTTGATTCTTTCAGCAGATTTCTGGGAGTGGCTATCTTGAAGTCTACTACGAGCGCCAAGATTATTGAAGCGATCTCCCCGATGTTTTCGAGATTTGGTGTTCCGTTTTCCCTGAGGACAGATAATGGTTCACAATTCGTGTCCGAGGAGTTCGAGACATTTCTACGTACTAGTCATGGTGTTGGACATCGAAAGACTACTCCATTATGGCCGCAGGCCAACGGCGAGGTCGAGCGTCAGAATCGTTCTTTGCTCAAGTGTCTGGAGATCGCACATTTGGAGAAGAAGAATCTGCGCACTGAATTGGTTACATGGTTGACAGCGTACAGGTCTACCCCGCAGGTCACAACCGCGGCCACACCCTTCTCTTTGATGTTTGGAAGAGGGATGCGGTCCAAACTACCGGAACTGAGAAGAGAGACGGTAGATGTTTCACGGGAAGAAACACGCGACAAAGACTGGTCGAACAAATTGAAAGGGAAGACATATGCGGACGACAAGAGAGGCGCTTTCCCCAAGTCAATCAGAGTCGGCGATGCAGTGCTTCTAAAGGCAGAAAAATCGAACAAGTTGCCAAGCAATTTTCTTCCAAGCCCATTTAGGGTCGTTCAGAAGACCGGAAGTGAGGTAACTGTCAGGAATGACGTGGGAGTGGAGTTCAAGCGCAACGCAGCGTTTGTCAAGAAATACAATGTGCCGGAGGGTGCGTCCGCGTTCGTATCCAGTGATGCGTTTGTTCAGCTAATCGTGAAGGAGATAGACAGGAGCCAGGGCCAGCAGACACAGCTGATCGTGAGGGAGACAGACAGGATCCAGAGCCAGCAGAAAGAGACAACGGACGAGATGAAGGACAAAATGGACGTAAACTGCCAGAACCGGAAGTCCGCCTGAATGTTGTTCGTAGGTCTACTCGCCAAGTTCAAAGACCTTCGCGGTTCAATGACTTTTTTTTATCGTTAAGGAACTAGTTTGCGGTTCAAGGACAATGTTATAGCATTAAGTGTTTATTCCTCTTATATCGTGACTGCTAAGCTAGATTTTGTTTTGTTTTGTTTGCTTGTAACGAATCTAATTATAAGGCTTTCGTTTTTTTGTTTAGCCCTGATAGGTAGGGTTGATTAGGTTTCGTTTAAGAAAAGGAGGGATATAGTGTTCAAGCATGATTATGCACCACTATTGTCCAATAAGGATAAAGCTATTATGATTGTAATATATTCATAAGTGAGGTGCGAGTAAACAGTCGAGTTGTTGTTATGTAATGTTCTGTGTGAGCGGGTGAATTAAAATACTGATCTTAGATGCTGGCGGTCCGTTTGCATTTGAGAACTTGTACCAGCGTTCTACACTTCGGTCAAAGCTTCTTTAAGTATAGCGATTTCGTTGATGACACCTGTTAACCAAAATCTATCTCCCTACATGCGTTGAAAACATTTCAAATTAGGCCCAGTTAATTAAGGTCTTTAAAATTCAACTATAATTCCTAAAAACGTCGAACTTTTGACAACTGCTAATCAGAATTAAAAGTTTAAGGGTTAAATTTATCAGGGTAGTAACATTTCTTTAGAAACACTATTTTGAAAATATTGAATTGAGTCGATTTGAAAGCACGCAGAGCAAGTATTTTTTCAGCAGTGGGGGGCCCGCTGGTAATGTGAACAAAACAATGTGTTGTTTTTAAAAATTGATAACATTCTTCAGCCAGATCACGTAGCCATGAGAGGTATGTGTCCTTAAGTTGTCCTCAGGTGATCACTAGAACGCGGCCTTGGATAATTAGCCTGCATAACAGGCATTATTTTGTTAGAGAAAAAAAAATTGTTCCTTGGACCTGTCATAATATATCGAACAAAAAGATGGAAAATTTATGTTGAAATAGAAGCTTTCGATTCCCTCTCGGAATCTTTGTCTTGTGGTGTTGTACTTTTTTTCATATGATTAAGTTGATAAAACATCACGTGACGAAACGTAATATATTTTTATTTTGTTAAGCGTAATTTTGGCGTGAACCGATCGCGAAACTTGAGGCGAAAGGTGCACAGGGAGAAGTGATACTTTCCAGCCGCAAATCCCCCTAAATATACAAAATTATCTCAATTTTTAGTAAATAAGCAAATGTGTATCGAAAATAATGTATCACAAGATCCGTGGTATAGTTCAGTCAAACCTTCTTTAAGAATAGCGATTTCGTTGATGACACCTGTTAACCAAAATCTTCTCCCTACATGCGTTGAAAACATTTCAAATTAGGCCCAGTTAATTAAGGTTTTTAAAATTCAACCATAATTCCTAAAAACGTGGAACTTTCAGATGAAAAAACCGAGAAAAACTTCTCTAGTTAAATTTGCCCTTTAAACTAAAAACGACGATAATTTTCTGTTTTCAGAACAACGCAATCTTCGTTTGAGGGTTTTCAACAGACAACTTTGTTTCATGGAAATGTGACATGAAAAATTCTTTTGTCCAACTTTCCTAGTATTTTCCGAGAATTGGTGAGGCCTGAAAGAGTAATCAAGAAAAGAAAACGAAAACATGGTGCTGGTTAGTGAGTCGAAATCTTAATAATATTTGACGTAGGAAGAAAAGAAAAACATTACTCCGAGAAATCTACGCGATGCATTTTTTCACAAAACTGTCTCCCTGTTGGTAAGTTGGGTAAACTAAGGTGCAGCACACTCCGGAGAATAAAACAAGTCGTTGATGCAGCAAAAAATATTTGTGTATCAGATCGGACCACCGGACGAAATTAAAATTAGTGGTTAGTAGTTTGTAGTTAGAAGAGTCATGAAAATTTATCGCAGACATCGGTATTTTGTCTGGTTAACTCTTTTGTTGTTTACAAATAGAAACGTATCCAGGTGAAATGATACCTAATCGCCTAAAAAGTTCAAATTATTTTGATGCTATCTTTTATAATTACTATTCACGTTTCTGACAAACTTCAATTGTAAGATGTGGACACTTTTCCTATAAAGATTATAGAATTAAGATTATACTAAACGCCCATATTCCACGCGGGCAATATTTGGTTTCATCAGTATCAAATAACTTTGATAACGGAATGAACTATATTTGAGGCCACGCAAAACAAAGTTCATAATCAGTGATCGGGGGTATGACTATCCTAAAGGACTCACCTGGAAGCCAGCTGGGTGCACGTACACGTTGTTGAAATGAAAATGAAATGAAATGGGGAATATACTCAGTTTTAAAAGTTTGTAAGCCGCATAGTCTGTTTCCCTCTATCAACTGAGCTTGAAAGAAACACTGCCTGCAGTGAAATGAAAATTGAAATGTTTAACTTTGCAATCCACACCAAAACAACGAAAGAAGAATCCAGCAAGAATTCCGTAGTAATTAATAATTAAGCTTGCCGCCAGTATAATTTTCCCTAAGGCAATGGAAAGAGAAGAAAAAAAATACTTTCTTAATAATAACATAAAGAATAAATATTCAGTTTCATTACTACCATGGCGGCAGTGGGACCTCAAAGACGTGATCTCAATGTGTTTGAAATGCACTTTAACCAAATGATTCTTTTGGATCAACTCATAAGAAGTGGAAATCAGATAGAGCCCGTACACGCTAATCTTAGGGTTCATGATCCTGTCGAGGTACACGAAGCAGCCATGAGAGATCCTGATGGGTCTGAGCCGGAGCGAAGTGACTTTTATGTCGATCAAGACGGTTTGATTGATCCGGAATTGTCATCAGGTAAGAATTTGTGTTCACTCTGAAAAACGCTTAAGGGTCCTCCCTCCTTCCTTCCTTCCTTCCTTCCTTCCTTCCTTTCTTCCTTCCTTCCTTCCTTCCTTCCCTCCTTCCTTCCTTCCTTCCTTTCTTCCTTCCTTCCTTCCTTCCTTCCTTCCTTCCTTCCTTCCTTCCTTCCTTCCTTCCTTCCTTCCTTCCTTCACTGTAAGAAAATTACCTCCGTGAACTAAACACGCATGAAAAACTAAGAAAAAGATCGGGCTCCTACACCAGTCTCCCATTCCAACTGAGTCATCTCATACCTCCCTCTTCTTGTATTTTATTGCGCTTGACTAAGGAAGAGCGGAAGACGCTTTCTAATCTGATGGAGCAGCTGTGATTTCGTTGGCGTCCTGTGTGACGAAGGGGATCTTTTTAGGAAACATGTTTGAGAAAAAAGAAATTATTGTCCAGACAATAAAAATTTTATGCTGCCCCTCGGTTAATATTTAAACTGAACTACATGTAGCTATACTGGCTAGGGTATTCCAGTAGGGGGTGTAACATATTGGAACATTCTGGGAACCCTCTAGGCGATCTATCCTTCCCATGTGGTTTTGGACTCGACGGCAAAGAAGCGTTTGATCGTCTAGTACTTCATTTTACCGACTCCCCCCACCCTTTTCCTAGCCACACATATCTTTGAATATTTTATGCGGGTTTTTGCCCTCACCTTTGCTGGGTAGGGCTTCCTTCATTTGTTTGTAATTGACATTGAATTGAAATGATTATTAAAGCGGCTATGTGGTCAGCCACATAGCCAAAGTTTATCCAAAATTGGAGAGTTTGTCGATATTCCTTGTCAAACACCCTTCCCACCAAACAGAGCAAGCCCAAACAATAGTGTTTCTTGTTTTGATATATAATTTGGAGAGGGACAGGATAAATTATTTTCTCAACTGCACTATGCACTGGCAAAGCAGAAGAACTAATCAATTACGTCCTCGACTTGAGACCGTACAGTTGCACATGTTTAAGGTTAAGACTCTTTAAAAAATACATCTTTACAGGTTCACGCCTAATCTGACGTTATAGAGCAACTCACCGTACGAAAAAACAAAATTTACACTGTACCAAGATGATTTGACAGCTCTTTCTCTTTCTTTACTAGTTAGGGAAATTTTGAGACTTTTTAAACGTTTTAATTAACGTTTCCCCTCAAAACAACAGTAAAATGTTGTGGACTAAAACTTTGATGCCGAGTGATCGGGTAATCCTGAACGGCAAGACAGCTCGATCCTCCCAATCGGGTATAACCAACCAATTATCAGTGCAGAATTTGATGCATCTTCCCCACTCGCGGAGCCAGCCATAAAGGTCCTGTCTTAGGGGAATTGCGGGCCTGACACATCCACAACGTAAACTGCAAGGCATCGATAAACATAAACATAAACATAAACATACCCTCATGGCTACAGTTAAACGAAAAAGAATTCACCACAGTTACGGCCACGTCGTTATCACAACGAACTGTGATGCGAAGTCCTGTCCAACGAGCTCCCCATAATTTCAAGGCAACAATAATTGTTAAAAGTTCCAAAGAACTGATGTCAAGATTCTGTTCAGAAATAAAAGGCGGAAAAAAACGCATGGAAATACTGGTCATCACACACTCCGCCGCAGCACGCAACTGAGCAAGACACGCATCGGTCGAAAACACCTCATCCGGAGAAGTACACTTGGCAATGTTAATCATGGATACGCCGTTATACTCCCGAAAGAATCGGCGCCACCATACTAAGTCTTTCCGAAATTCTGCGGTTAGGGTAGTGTGATGATGATTATGCTGAAACTTGCCAAGGAGAGCAAGCATTCGGGCGATAAAAACTCGACTTTGACGAACGCACTTGGAAATGAACACTAATTTGTTAACGAGCGACTGCAGAGCTGATTTGGTTGCAGTGCTCTTAGTGAGCCACTGATCCAACAATTGTTCAATCACAGAGAGACGCTCGGAACTCACGGAAAGCGTAAAATTGTTCGTGTCTAGTTGAACGCAAAAACAAATCATCACAGGCGAAGGCAAACAAGATTTTTCGCTAGACTCTTACTGGCTGCGTAGCAGTCGTTTTCGTTTCCTGCCCTCGCGCGCTTACCCCGCTCGGCTTGAAGGAAACGAAAACGACTGCTACGCAGGCTACTAGACTCTTGAAGCTCGAGTGTCGTTAACAAATCTTCTAGCGGTTGAAAATCAGTAGCGGCCGTATGAGGAGGAGATACGCCGATAAAATCATCCAGATTATTGAACAAAGAGCGCCCCTTTTGGCGAGAACTGATCCAGGAAACAGCTGAAGTAGATCGCTTACAAGCTATAGCCGCAGAAAGTAAGCCCATAGTAAGGATCGTATTAAAATAGAGTTGATTGTCCCAGGTGTACCCCAGAAATTGACGGTACGCTTTTTTGAGATCGCGCTTGTAGAGAAAACAACCTGGACCCAGAGAAATCACTGTATCCACAGTAGCATCAATGGTCGGTACGTCAATGAAATGGGCTCGCCTAGAAATGAGTCACTCGCAATTCCATCGTTGACACAGTTGTAATTAGTTTTAGTTTTTAACTTAAGCTTAACTGATGTTTTTCCGTGCATAAATAAAGATTTACATACATACATACATACATACATACATACATACATACATACATACATACATACATACATACATACATACATACATAAATTTAAGATAGAAAATGTAACACAGTTACTCGAGTTTCACGCACTAAGCGATCATCAGACTGTACCGTTGGAGTTTCTAGAGTTATAATTTAAGGAGGGCGGTTGGAGCGATCTTGCTTCTGATTGGCTGCGTAGAATTTATTTTCATGCCTTCATTTTGTAATTAACTCAGATCGTTTATTGAGGTGGGTAGATTTGTCAGCAGATAGGATGCAGAGCTTCTCAGATAAGCACAAATTGCAGTGCGAGGAATGACGGAGCACACTTTCAAAACGCGATACAACAACCACAAGCTTTCCTTCAACCACCGCAAACATTCACATGACACTGTTCTCTCCAAATACATCTGGGACCAGAAGGATAATGGCACCGGTTACACGATCAAACGGTCCATTATCAAACGAGCAAATCCATATCACGGACATCCCTCGCGCTGGGAATTCCGGGAAGGGTCCTGAGCATTGACAACAACGTGCGATTCATCCTTTCCACTTGTCCATTTCCTTGGGGGTGGTACGGCGTTGTGCGAGACTTGAAGACACCAGTTAACTTGTTTAATTGACGCAGGGGCTGATTTTCAAATTCTCCACCCTGGTCGCTATGGAGGCGAGCTGGAAACCCAAACCTCGGAATGTAGTTTTTGAAAAGTTTTTCGGCTACAGTACGTGCTGTCTTGTTTCGAGTAGGGTAAGCCTGAGCATACCTTGTGAAGTGATCAACTACGAGTAAAATATACTCAAATCCTCTTTGGCTCTTTTCCAGGTGAGGAAAATCGATCGAGACCATTTCAAAGGGTGCTGTAGTGGTGATACTTTCCATAGGCGCCCTAACTGATGTACTTGGTTTCTTGTGCCGAATGCAGCTGCACCTGTTTGTAATGAAATAAGTGATGTCCTGTTGCATGCGGGGCCAGTAAAACCTGGTCCTAGCTAAGTCCAACACTCGGTCAACACCCAGGTGACCCATCTCAGTGTGTAGCTCCCGGTAAACGAGTTGTCTGAACTTAAGGGGAAGAACTAACTGTTGTCGATTCTTGGTTTTGCGCCACAGAGTTCCGTCTGCTGAAATGTGAAGATTATTCCATTCTCTTATATAACAAAACATCTCACTGTTCCTGGTCCTGCCGCCTGTCAACTTAGGGGGATATTCTTTTTGTTTGAATTGCATGATTTGTGAAATGACTGAGTCTTCCCGCTGAGCTCGCTGAATTTCTCCCGGTACCAATTGTGTAAGAGTTAAGTCGCTGACAATGGGCTCTTGGTCTGCAATACTAATATTCGCAGAGACTGCAGTTAACCACGGAATCTCATCCGCTCTCTGGTGTGTTAGTCCCTGGATCGTTGCATCAATGGCTTCCTTGTCCATTCCAGCAGTACAGCTATCCATGTACTCTCGGGGGTCTATCGGTGGGCGAGATAGTATATCTGCATCAATGTTAGTTTTCCCAGGTCTATATCGCAGGCAACAATTTAAGTCAGCTAGCTCTGCCACCCATCGATGTCCAACAGCAGACAGTTTCGCGGAAGTTAATATGTACGTTAAAGGGTTATTATCTGTATAGACGTCAAATGATGGAGCATAATATAAATAATCCCGAAATTTTTCAGTCACAGCCCATTTTAGAGCCAGAAACTCCAGTTTACCCGCATGCAAGTGATAGTTTTTCTCTGCTGGGGTTAGGGTCCTTGATGCGTAACCGATAACTTTCAACTTCCTGTCCTGCTCCTGGTATAACACGGCGCCCAGGCCTTCATGAGAGGCATCCGTATGCAGTACAAATGGTTTGGAAAAATCGGGAAAAGCCATCACTGGTGGTCTTGTTACACAGTCAACTAGCAAGTTTAATCTCTCCTGGTGATCGTCTGACCAGTTGATCCTGTGGCTATTTGGTAGCTGTTGTTTTCCCCCGACTGTAGCATTAGATTTACCACCTTGATTAGCGCTCTGCAATACGGCCATAAGGTCATAGAGGGGTTTGGCGATGCGTGAGAAATCTGGAATGTACTGTCTGTAGTACCCTAGGAATCCGAGTAACTTGCGGATGTCCCCCTCAGTGTTTGGTTTCTCACTTTTCAACTTCTGAACTGCCTTTGTATCCTCCGGGTCCAAAGAGTAACCATCAGCTGACACGATCCTACCTAAATACCTGACCCTTTGCTGGAAGAAATTGCACTTGGATGGTTTTAATTTAATCCCATGTTCCTGAAGTCTGCGCAGTACTTGCTGAACATCTCTGACATGATCTTCAAATGTTCGGCTATAAACTAGAATATCATCGAGGTATGGAATACAGATATCATCACGTAATCCGCGCAAGCATTCCTCCATGCATCTCTGAAAGGCTGCGGGGGCATTCATTAAACCAAATGGGATCCTGTTCCATTGATATAGCCCCCAAGGGGTGACGAATGCGGTAAGGGGTCGGCTCTTGACTGCAACAAAGCCCTGGTGATATGCCTTCCCTTGGTCGAGAACAGTAAACCACTTATTACCCCCCAGCCCATTCAGAATATCCTGTATCCGTGGGATTGGCTGGCGCTCAGGGTAAGTTTTCCTGTTAAGTTCTCGATAGTCAATACATAATCGTAAACTACCATCCTTCTTCCGAACACAAACCATGGGGGAAGAATATGCCGAGTGGGACTTGCTGATCCAGTTGCGATTGATCAAGTCTTCTATATACTCCTTCACTTCTCGGTAAAGAAAATTTGGGATGGACACACAGTTCTTTCGCACAGGCTGGTCATCACTTAGATTGATTTCCAATTCCAAATTATCAATGCACCCAACTTCATTCTCGTCTCTGGCCAATGCATCAGCCTCTTCCTGTAACATTTGGCGAACAATGGATTGCTGTTCTTCTTCCAAATGGCTAAGGCCAACAGGCGGGTCCCACAATTCCTGTGCTTATTCCTCTGATGGGGAAACATCAACTGAATCTCCTTCCTGGACGTGCTCCTGATCTGGCGGCTTCGGAATAGGTTACGCTGACTTAAACATTTGAATCTGACCTAGTTCGGTTCTTCGTTTCAGCAGGATGTCCTTATCGATGTTGTTATGTACTAAGATTGTAACCTGGCTGGATGTTCCCGGGGCTATCTTACTCAGTTCCTCAGATAATTGAAGTCCCTCCGGGAGATCGCCTTCTTCCTTTGGCTCAAATATTATCGGCAATTCTTCTGCAACAGGCCCGAGGTGGACACGACACTTAACTCTAACTGACTGTCCCTTTGGAACCATAACATCTTTCCTGCCAACCCTGACTACAGACGTGCCAGCATCTTGAGTCCTTGTGCGAACAATATTGACAAATGTCCCCAATTTGGAATAGTGAACTGAGGGGAAAGATTGTCGAATTATATTGTCAGAAACACCTACGGGGTCTCCATTGTGTTTCTTCAAACTCTCCTCTATCACATTGAATCCAATAATGGGTAACTCCTGTTCCTGTTGTCCCACTAGCACTGGTACGGTTAGCTCATCCGAGTCCCCAGATAATCTAAATGTGACTTCGATCCAGCCATCGAAGCGAATGTCAGTCCCATTCATAGCCTCCAAACTCAACCCCTGCCCATCTTCTAACAATTGACCAACACGTTCTAATCTTTCCAGGAGAAGGTAAACCTCCTTCCATGCCCGCGATACCACACAAACCTGGGACCCAGTGTCCCATAATGCCTCCACCTCTATTCCTTGCATACTACATTTCACTATGCACCTCTGTCCTACCAGTTTAGTTAGGCCTGCTTGCTGTTTTGGAGTTAGATGGCAAGCGAATGTCGTGTTTAAAGGTACATTTTTAGCTTTATCTTCCTGTCCCCTTTCCAGTTCCTGTATGGCCATACAAATAACTTTGTGCTGTGGCCAATGTTCTTCTTGGCACCCCTTGGAACAATATCAGCTGGTCTTACAAGCTGCACAACGATCGAATGATGCATGGGCACCACCCACTCTTCCACAATAAACACAATGGGACTGGTTGTCCTGTAAGATCACACCCTGTCCCCCGGGCGTGACCTCTGTCCATTTCCCTGTAACCCTGTACCCCATTGACGAGATCGCGTCCGACATTCACGTGCATAATGGCCACTCATTCCACACTTAAAACAATGATCGCAAAACCCTTCAACCCCATTTTGTTGACAAATTCTGCACTGTGGGGGTGACCTCATAGGTTGCTGTGCAAAAGGCTGTCTAGATACTGGTGATGGGGAGGCAACCCTTTCCTTGACAGCAGCAATCTCTGCTTTCAGCTCTCTGACCTCCTTGAGTAGTGCCTGATCCAAACTGGTCACTTTCCCCCCCTCTTTGACTCGATCAAGCAGCAGCCTCAGACTCTTGCGCTAGATTCACCTTGGGAGTCAGTCGCGAGCCAAGTTTTTGTAATCTTTCCGTCTCGTTGCTGACACAGACATTCAGTGCTTTAAATAGCTCTTCATCACTGATGGTGTCCTTTTGTAAATGGGACTTCATATCTGACTTTATGTTTTCACTCAAGAGGCCAATGGAAAAACTATGTAAAAACATTCCATGAACTAAAGGTGGGTCATACTTTAACCCTGACTCGGATTCTTGTGATGCAAATAAAACCTTCTGTTTCAAATCCAGTAGGCGGATAAGAAACTCTTGAGGCTTTTCTGTAACTTTTTGAACGGTTGAACTAAGCTGGTGATATAGTTCTGTTGCTGTTCTCTCTTGATAGTGAGAACGCAAGATTCGCCTCATTTTTGCAAGCGTCAAATCCGACTTTCCCTCTAAATAGCTCCTCAGACTTAAAGCAGGGTTTATGGCTTTTATCACGGCTTATTGGATTTCATCCTCTTTGTAATCATTTCTTAATCCGTGTTCAATCTGATGTGCCAGCGTCTCTCTTTATCTTAGAAATCGATAGGACTGGTTGTTGTTCCGTTTTTGAACCGCTTGCTTCGGAAGTGTCGACTGATTCTGCTTTCACCTTGGATTCTGTCGTCTTCTCCTTCATGCCTACATACAACGCCAATTCCTTGAGTTTGTTTCGTTCAGTTCTTCGGTCTCGAGATACTTATTTAGTGCTTGAATAAACACTAGTCTTCCTTTACTTCCCGGCGCCAAAGTTATGTTTACTTTACTACAAACATCTTTCAATTTTTCTTCGCTCAGGCCACAAAACGCCACTTGCAAATTGTTTTGAAGAGCCTCAAAAGTCTCCATAGTCTATCAAATCAAAACTTCTTACTCACCAACCACTGACACACAGTCAAAATTTCTCTGCGGTAAATAGAGCACCGCTTCGTGTTTTGCACAACTTCCCAGGTCAGAGGTAAAACACGGTCCAGTTATCGCCGGTTACGCTGCAAAATTAACGATGCTCGACGATTCAACGTAGACAAAGCTCCCAACAGTCCTGGAAGGGTCGCCAATGTTACACACTCCACAAGCGTAAACTATAAACGACGTTTTATTACAAGTACAAACTGCGTACTGTCCGATTACATCAGCCATGAGCACATGGTTCGTCCTCGCTCTTCCCGGCATTCTTCATGGTATAGACAATCTCGCGTCACGCACCACTCACACGCGTGTCACACGCTCTACACATACATACATACATACATACATACATACATACATACATACATACATACATACATACATACATACATACATACATACATACATACATACATACATACATACATACATACATACATACATACATACATACATACATACATACATACTGAGGTCATCCGAATCCCGTTTTGGCACGGTATTAAGAGGCGAAACCACAAAGCCGTCGGTGAATGGCACGGCGGCAAAAGGACCGGCGACTCTGCCGATAGAAATTTCCTTTTGTAAATAGGCGGTAACTTGTGCCGGACATTGAAGTGCACCGCGATGAGTGCGAAGGTCAAAAATGGGTAAAATCGTGGGCATGAAACCAACTGGCCAGCCAAACTCTAAAAAGTCGCAAACAACACGGTCTTCGTAATCCTGGTATAGTTCGCGCCAGTTGAAATATTCAATGCGGATGGGACAGGAACCCTAGCGACTAAATAATTGGGCTCACCAGTTTGAGCCACGAAATCATGAATATCCCGAGAAGAATAACAAACCGCACGAGGCGAAAAATATTGGGAAAATCTCGACTGTAAACTAGAACTTGAACCGCAAACAGACTCGGTACAATCAAGGGGGGTCGCTGCAGCATGAAAAAGGTCAGGGCGAGAAGATAAAATGTCATGTTCAACATCCTCTGAAAAACAAGGAACACTTTTTTATGCACAGACTTAGCGCGGTGGACGAAGGTGTTCAAAGTAGTTAGTTTTTTGTCTCAGAACTTGCAGAAGTAAAGTTACATTTGGACGAACCAGCGCGATGTTGCGATGTACCCAGCAGTCGGAGCAAATATGTCGCAGCCACTATTGTTCGCCGCGAAGATAGCCATAATGGGCTTGATTAAAAGAACATTGCTGGCATTGAAAATCTCGACAATACAAGACTGGGGTTGAAGACGTTGAAGATCCTCCACTGGTAGACGATTTTGGCGTCTTAGGACTATTGTTCGCCGCGAAGATAGCCATAATGGGCTTGATTAAAAGAACATTGCTGGCGTTGAAAATCTCGACAATACAAGACTCGGGTTGAAGACGTTGAAGATCCTCCACTGGTAGACGATTTTGGCGTCTTAGGATGCCCGTAGAGAGTACGGCTCTCTATATGAAATAAGGAATCGCCCCACTTGAGGAGGCCTCTCTCGATCCCCAGAAAAACAACCCCGTGAAAACTGAGTACGGCTTGCCACTCGTACTGCTGGGCCAAATACATGAGGGACACCAAATGCTTACGCCGAGCGGAACGCTCGCGATCCTCAATGTCAGGGGATTGGAGGATTTGTCTGTAACCAGCAACGAACTCCTCTAAAGTCAGGTCATCATATTTAATATCACGACGAGCATTCGTGAAACTAAGAAAGCTATGGGGCCATAACTGGGGATAAAGGACGGTAGTCGTAATTTTTGGACTCCTTACCGGTTACTTCCATCAGTTGCCGCCTTGTTGTCTTTAGCGCGGATGTGCGTGAACGGCTCAACCTCGTCGTAGTCCGAGTCACTATCGCTGGAATCTGCCAACCCGAGCTGAGCGACGTGTCGATCGGCTTGTTGCGACAAGTCTTGCATTGCGCGCAACTCCGGCAAAGTAACTCCCGAAGCCGTCGCCCCGCCAGTGCTTGTAGATGGAAAGGGAACTTCCTTTATCGGCGACTGGTTAGTGAGGAGGGCACGCAGCTGCTAGTTGTCAGCCTGGACGTCCTTTAGGCCAGTGGTAAGCGATTTAATCGCCCCTAGTAAAGAAGTGAGAGTGGCCTCTATAGATTACTGTGCTTCATCGGCAACTGGAATGGACTGCGAAGGAGGGGCGGTGTCTTCTTCAACAACAGAGATATCAGGAATTTGTTCTGGTCCAGTGCAACTCTTTCCCGACTTTCCAAATGTATGCTCTGAGAGTGGCGTCTTGCAGCCAGTACAACGACGAGTTCTACCCATAATTAACAGAGAAAACTTTCACGAGAGAGAAAAACTACACGAAGTAGAAAAACAATGTGACCGCTTTGAGAGTGATAGAAAATGAAACGCAATACAGCATACCAACAATATATAAAGCAGTAACACCTATGAATAGAGGGTTTGTCGCGTGCGGTTTCAATTAATCTCTTTTGAGCGGAAACGCCCGAAAGGAAACAATGAGTTACTCGTGTCAGAAATGCCAAAAGAAGAAAAAAAAATGGAGAGACACTGGCTTCGTTTCGGAGGACAACCCTAGTTTCGAAAAATCGGTCTTCTTTACTCCATACGACCCAGTGTCTGTTTGTCTAACAATATTGCAACTGAATGATCCCTATAATGCAACTTTCTATGACAAATTTTGTATCAGTGGGTCTATTCAAATTCATTCAACTGGTGACGTCCGTCAAATTAAACATAGCCTTAAACAACTATATTTGCAGACCACGAGAAATGTCACGCGGGTAGAAGAAGGGTGAGATTTTAAACTTCCTACATTGATGTGTGGAGAATTGGAAAATGAAATTATCTATCCAAACAAAAGTAGGTGTCATCGACATTTGGGAGAGTAAACTGCTGGCAAAGTTAACACCACGGCTACCAGTCCTATATATGGTTAAATTCTAAGTATGTAAGCGAGCTCATGCATGATGTAGTTTTACAACACGACATGAATTACGTGCGCGGTAAGAATGCACACACACACACAAAATAGATAAATAAATAAATAAATAAATAAAGTGCGAACGCCCTCATAAGTCCAGAAAACGAGCTCGCGCAACATAAAATTAAACCATAATTTAAGTGTTATAGCTAAACTTTCTTCCGATTCTATCCTTTTGGACGCGTAGAACTACTCCAAGTACGGCGACGCCAAGTACGGTCAGTATTCAAGCCATAGTCACACTGATGGAAGGCAAACACTCTTAAAAGTGTCATGGCTCATTTGACCTCTTTTGTTTAAAAATGTTGAAATAAGACCTTCACTAAGCTACAAAATAATTCTAGAACAACGAGAAGAAAAAAATCAACTCAATTCTTGAAAGGAACAACTCATGATCTGTTCCAGCGCATTTTGAAAACAAAATGCGAGAACTTGAAAAACATCAGCCCAGCATTCTTCAAGTTTCAATCCATTCCGACCTTCTCTGTCTCTGGCCAGACGTGCTAATCGACAGTTTTATTGCACTGGGGTGATAATGTATAACAAAACTAGCCAGGTATATATTTTTTGTTGCTGGTGACAGAAAACATTTTGGGGGCTTGGAATGACATCAAATTAGCGTGAAACTTGACCTTTAAAGTCAATGCGCCACCTAACTTAATTAAAAAGTTATTCATTTTCTTGTCTTTGTTTTTTCCAACAGGATTTAGTCTCTTTACAAACGAAGGAGCCTTTCCGCCTAATTTTAACCTCGATCCAAGAAATCTATGGAATCTTAATAAAGAGACTCCTTTTCCGGTCGAAATGGAAATACGGCGGATAGGCCGTAATCACTATGGTATTATTCCTCGAGGAGGAGTTAGACCAGATACATTTAGAGAGGTAACATATTTCTGCATGGTATGTAAATCGGAATGTTACAAAAACAACAGAAACAGTATTACGTCAGCAGAAAAGTTTAATGTTTTGAGGAAAGTCTCATACAGTTACTCTATTTTATATTTTTATTGGAGCTTTTTGCAAAGCACTTTAGAGCTTACTATTATTGCTATTGTTGTTGCTGCATTTGTTTTTTTTGTTGTTGTTTATCACCACCACCACCACCGCCACCATCATCATCATCACCATTAGTTTTCTTAACTAGCTGAACAATCAAATATGACAAACTATGTAGACAGACTGGTGAGCTCAATTAAGGCTCAATTAAGAGCAAGGGATAATTGTTAAATCGGTTTAAACTGTACATAGTGTAATCCGACAGCTCAGATGTCGGAACATAAATTAATTTTTTCTCATTTTCAGTCAAATGTTCTCCTATTTTAGATGTTGAAGTGTCTTCCATGGGTGAAACAGCAACAAAGGCAGCAGCAAAGACAGCAACGAAGACAGCAACGAGCTTCACGACGCTGATCATAAAGGAAACAAACGGTTACAAAAATGAAGAACATTAGTCTCGAAGAAACTAATGCCGAGACAAATTAATGAAATTGACTTTCTGCTTGGCGAACAAATGTCATTAGGATCACATTTATTTATTTAGGATCTCGGATACGACACTCTTTCAAATATGAACTTTTTATGGTAAAATGTGCTAGCGTCGATTAGTTTTCGATGGGTTAAAATAGCAGAGGCGAGAGAACTAGAAAACCTTTAAGGGGCACAGTGTTTCACATTTGCGTCGTTTTTGTGACAAATGCCGCGTTACTTGTATTATTTACCTCTCTTGACGCCAGTAAGTTTGTTTTGTAAGTTTTCTTTTTCTTATTATTTCCACACAACAGGCTTCATATGTTAATTCTGATTTGTTTTTCAAGTTTTGTGCGAACTGCCAGCGCGAGGATCACTTTCATTTCTTACGAATGTTTTGTTGGCCATATAAGAAAGCCTTTTGTGGACTGAATTTTTGAGTTTTTTGTGGTGCAAAGCCCAATGATAGTTGTTCAGATAGAGAGTGGCCGAGTATAACAAATTTTTAAGCCAGTTTTCAACTAATTTTACATCCACTGCTTTCATGTATCCGACAAAACGGCTAAACTACTGTGACAAAAATGTTTCATTTCTTTTTATCTTCATTGTTCCAACGGGAAGCTTGATTTTTTTCAAGCGTAATTTCCACAATTGTCCGTGAACCACGTGGAGAGTTGGGCGGAGTTGAATGTGACGTCATGTTATCCCTTCACTTATAATCATCCCCTTCTACTCGCGTTAGAACGGAAATCAGAGCCATATTCCTTAGAAGTAGGGGACAAACTTAAGCATTTTTTGACTGCTTTTCCTTTTCGGTGCCGCCAAGATGATAAGATGATGTTACGAGAGGAAAGCTGGTGCACAAAATTTGTCGGCTCAAGTAGTTGCTGTTTGAGTAATGGCGGACGCATTTTACGTACTTTTTAAGGGTATACTTTTGTAGAGGTTAAGTTGGTCTGAATTATATTTTTTCTTGTTTAAGGTCTTAATATTACCTTGAAGCCCAAAAATTTTGTTAAAGAAAATTCCATTTTCGTCGCAGTAACACTTCATGGGTTTTGTCCCTAATGTGCTCTTTTATGAGTTCCAAAATACTTGAGTTTTGTCTTCCCTACGCTTTTTGCGGGATCAAATATACCTGGAATATGGTATCCATCCAGCAGCCCTGTTTGGTGCCAGAAAAAGTGTATCTGTCATTGGCTTGTACACTACGTATAATCGTAAGTAAGTATACCGATCACGATTAATAATGATTGTATTCTCTTGCACATGTATTACTATTTTAATAATAGCAGACTGTTAATAACTCTAATTTAAATTTTGCAACCTATGCAGGATATCTTGGTTTACATAGAAAATCGCAAAAGTGAAACCGTAACTTTTAACCGTGCTTGGGATTGAGGACTATTATGATGACGTCCATTCTTTAATATTGAAATTTAATGCAAATAATTATTGTACCCTATAGCTATGTTTTTCGCTACGTGTTTCGTTTAAAATTGCATGTCTAAGTCTTATATTGTAGTGATATTGCAGCAATGTTGTTGTCTTTTAGCTGTAATACTTAATTTTTGTTTATTACTAATCATTGTGCTTAATAGCTATTTGTTTCGTTTACAACTGCATATCACAGTCTTACGTTGTGGTGCCGATGTTGTAGCAATATTGTAATTTTTTAAATTTTTGTCTATTACTAATACCCGCCAAGATTAGCTAATGCTATACGCGGGTTGTGTAAATTGTCTTTACATATTTGTTGAAAATAATAATGAAAGTGTAAAGTGTAAAAAAATTGTTTGTGTTTCAATAGAGTAGTTTATTTAAGCCCAGGGACCAGATTCCCGAAGCCGTCCTAAGTTAAGATGTATCCCAAGTTTTGTTTCTTAACAATAGCCTATTGTTGGCCTTACAATAGACTATTGTTGGACTAACAATACTCTATTGTTGGACTAACAATAGCCTATTGTTGGACTAACAATAGCCTATTGTTGGACTAACAATAGTCTATTGTTGGACTAACAATAGGCTATTGTTGGGCTAACAATAGCCTATTGTTGGCAAAGCAATAGTCAGGCTTCATATTAACTCCGGAAGGCTTTGTGCATCTGGCCCCTCGCACGTTTGTTTAAGGAGTGGATAACTCTTTAATCCAGCTGAAAGATTTTATATAAATGCGTCATCGTAGTTATTTGAACGTAGCCTAGCGCTATCCAGCTTATCATATCAAGTGTAGAAAACTGTCGGAACATAAAGATCAAACCTGGGTAACAAAGTCCTTATTAGAACTATCCGAAATGCTGTACAAGAAGCTATAGGAGAATCCGTACAGCTGCTCCTCACCTACCGCTGCGCTGCCAGAGATTAGAGTCAAAGATGTTTCGCCATTTTCGAGAGTAGGATACCGGAGACTGAACAAAACGTCCTAATGTATATCTACTGATCGGGTTTTATTGTTGGCTTCGTCAAAGGAATTAAAAGAACCACGCCTTGTTTGTCGTTGTTCATATTGAGACGAGATGTTTGGACGTTCTTGAAAAGGTCCATGGAAAGCTTTCATGGAGAACAACAATGTTATAATTGAACCCTTGACACATTTCATCTATCGTTTTAAATTGTTCGCTCATCAGCTCATGCTAGAACTGGCTAACTAAATTAAGGGTCTTAATGACCCTTGATGAGTTAGTGGCATTTACGGTTAACGGTTAAAATTTTGGTCTTTTTACGGCTAACGGTTTTTTCTCTTCTTTACGGCTATTAAAAGAAATCTTAAAAATTAATGTCATTTGTTTTTCAAAGTTAAAAATTAATTTCCACTGTTGTTAAACTCATTTAAGGTTTTACTAATGACCATTCTGGGATGGAAATGTCTTAACAAAAGACCTTTACACTTTCAAATGACAAATCGTGGATAAATTTTTTTTACGGTTAACTTTTTTTTTACGACTACCGGTTAAAATTTATCGATTTTAACGCCTAACAAGTAAATGTTTAGCCGTTTTACGGCTAGCTGTCAACCCCATCAAGACTCTCAAGATTGAAAACACGTTTTTAACAAATTGTTAACTGGTACGCTTTTGTTTTGCCAAATAAAAGAAACTAAAGGGGGATATCTTTTTTCCAACGACGTTTCGGCAAAACTGTGAAAGTAAATATATGAGGTACGGTAATACGTCGTATATGGTATTTTTTCTGAGCCGAGAGGCAGCATAAAATTCGTAATAGGCCATTTTATATTTGCGTTTAGTGACCTGGCCTTGGATTGCAAGCGAGGCTAGGGGTGACCTTGTTTTGATTCAAAGCTGACTGTTTTTCATATGTATGATCAGCACAATCTACATGTGAAAAGCAGTGAAATTTGTATCAAAACAAGGTCACCCCAGCCTCGCTTCCAATCCAAGGCCAGGTCACTAAGCAAACAACTGTAAAATGGCCTTTTCCCAACCTCAGGGGAGAATAGCCTTTGTTATATCCAATGAATGGGTTTTTCTCAATCACTCCCCCACCCCTTCCCTGGGGGGAAACAACTGACAGGTGCATTATTATAAAGGAGCGGCGTTTTTAATGTGGTTCTCAGTGGAATGGTTGAACGTCTGGTGGGGATCACGGCGTCAATTTGTGGTGTAAGTGCACACTTTTCGTTTTAAGTATTCTTCTTGTATGGAACTATGAAACCGATGACCCAACAGAAAAATATTGGCTGGTAAAAGCTATTGATCGGTACGTTTCATTGATACTGTTCGGCTTTGATTTTACCTCAACTCGACGTCCGACCACATCTGCCAAATAACCCACTTTGAAAATGAGTGATGGCCAGGGTCGAGAGTAACTTCCCAAGTGATTGTGGGATTGTTTGGGGGGGTCGATAATAATAGCCAACGTCCCCCAAACCTTCCCACAATCGCTTGAGCGGCTACTGTCGACCCAGGCCATCATTCTTTTTCAAAGTGGGCTATTTAACATTGACACGTACTCAGGTTGGACATTTAACCCAGATGAGGCGTTTACTTATATTACCTCCGTCGTTATTTCTTCTTTTTCAGTTGGCACCGGATCGTATAATCTGTGGCTACCAGATAATTTCATTGCCTTTTTTCAAATCAAACGGAAAATAACATGAAAAATTATAGTTTTAGATTTCTTCGGGGAGGATATATTCCTAGTACAGTGATTAGGGAGGGGTGAGTGCCGGATGCTTAGTTTTCTACGTTAGGGTTTAACACTTGCACTCTAACTGAAGCATGTAAATGCTGAACTTTAGTCGGTTGTGTAACCACTAAATACATAGAATTCCTTTGATTTTAGTAGCGGAGCTCTGCGCGCCGGAGGCGCGCTTGCGGAGCCCCATAGCTAAGAGATTTTGGTAAACCCATCTGTGCGAGAAATTTTGGTTTGGTTATGACGTCACATGCGTCCGTCCGCCCGCCCGTACGTACGCAATCCCACAATGCTAATGCGCTCGTGTTTGTTTGGCGGGAAGTTGCATGGCGAGATGCGTTTACAACAGAAATGCTAAAGAACACAAAATACAAAGTCAATCTATATTTTTTCGTTGGATATGTTGACAAACATGGAAAGAAGAGAAAGAAAGAGAAAAAGAAAACAGAAAAGCGGGACGATTAAGCAAAGTTCAACGTGAAAGAGAGCGATAAATAGCAAGTTAAAGCAGACCGGCCGGAAAAGTAAGTTTAAAGAAGCCTCACGTTTGTCTATATCACCCGTTCGTGATCAGTTATGGCAACTTTCAGAACTCTAAAATAGCTTTACATAGACACTTTAATCGCTTTCGATTTTACATATATTCGAGGAGAATTTAATTATTGAAAAATGTTTCGTGGCCGCGTTTTTTCATTCGCACCGCATCGCCCTCATGTGATTGTAAACACACACAAGTTCCAAAGCTCTGAAATAATTCTTCCAAACACCAAAGAGCCTTCATTTTTTTGTATTCACCTTTTCTTAACGATTATTTAGAGACTACAATTATTAAAAATTAGGAGCAGAATTGACACAGTTTTGAATTTCCAAACATTTTCCCTGTGAGCTATTTTAAAACTATAAACTTGCTCTCGCAAAAAATACCATGTTTACGTGATTCCGACGGCCGTTTAAACAGATCATTTGTAAACGAAAATATTTTCTTCCAGGCAAAAATCGATGATTTATTATGCTACGTGTTTCAAGCTTTACACAGATACTTTAATCGTTTATTAAATTCTCGATACCATCGATATTCGTGTAAAATTAATTCTTGAACATTGTGTTTCGTGGCCGTCACGGTTTTTTTTTTCATTCGCACCGCCAGCTCTCATGTGTTTGTAAACTCACACAAGCTTTTAAAAAAAGCTCTGAAATAATTGTACCAAAAGCCAAAGACTATTTCCCGTATTCTCCATTTGTTGATTTATTTAGAGACTAGAACTATTACTATAGGAGCAGAATTGACACTGTTTTGAATTTCCAAACATTTTTTCCCGAGAGCTATCTTGCTCTCGCAGAAATGTAATGTTTACGTGATTCGACGGCCGTTTATAGCTCATTTGTAAACGAAAATGCTTTCTTCCAGGGAACAATCGATAACTTTTCTTTATGTTACGTGTTTAAAGCCTAAACGACAGATGCTTCAATCGTTCATTAAATTCTTGATACCATCGACATTGGTGTAGAAATTCATTTTTGAAAAATAGTTTTTCGTGGCCGTGCTTTTTTCATTCGCACCACGCGGCTCTCATGTGTTTGTAAACACACACAAGTTTAAAAGCTCTGAAATAATTTTACCAAAAGCCAAAGACTATTTTCCAGTATTCTCCACTTTTTAACGTTTATTTAGAGACTAGAAATTTTACTATAAGAGAAGAATTGACCCAAATTTGAATTTCCAAACATTTTCCCCCGGGAGCTATCTTGCTCTCGCGGAAAATATCATGCAGTACGTGATTCGACGGCCGTTTACAAATCATTTGTATACGAAAATGCTTTCTTCCAGGCAACAATCGCTAATTTTCTTTATGTTACGTGTTTAAAGTTTTACCGACAGATGTTTCGATCGTTTATTAAATTCTCGATATCATCGATATTATTTGGTGTAGAAATTAATTTTTGAAAATTATTTTTATGTGGCCTTGTTTTTTTCACTCGCACCACAGCTCTCGTGTGTTTGTAAACCCACACAAGTTTAAAAGCTTCAAAATAATTCTACCAAACACCAAAGACTTTTGAACTGGATTTATAACGACTGGATTTATAACTATAGGAGCAGAATTGACACAGTTTTGAATTGCCAAACATTTTCCCCCGGGTCGCTCAGTTGCTATTACACCAAAAATATTATCATGACGTGTAATTTGACGGCCGCTTACAAATCATTTGTAAACGAAAATGCTTTCTTCCAGGCAACAATCGGTATATTTTTTCTTTATGTTTCGTGTTTCAAGCTTTAGACAGATACCTAACTGTTTCGATACCACCAATATTCGCAGAAGAAGTACTTTTTGAACATTTTGTTTTGGAGCCGTGTACATGCAATGCATTTGCGCCGCTCCGCTTGGACTGTATAGACACGCACAAATTTTAAACGCTCCAATATTTCGAGTCACAACCAAGCGTAAAGTGTTTAAAACATTTTTTTAAGGGCCAGAATTATTTTAGTAGGAGGAATATTGACCGAATTATGATTTTTCAAACATTTTTATCCGAGCGCCAAATAAGTGTGGAACCCTGTTAAGCTACGACGACGGCAGTAACAACAATTAAACAAAAACAATCGTTCCGCATATTAAATTTTGGTACATTTCTTTGCCGTCATCCGGAAAACAACAACGTGAAATGACCTAATTTGAGAACATGAGCAAACGACGGCGAATTGTTCTTTCTCTGTTAACTTGAACGCAACCTACCAATTTAGGCAACTTGCTAGCCGTTTGCTAGTCTAATGCGTTTCTGAGCAACAATCAATGTTTTTTTCCTTATTTTACGTGTTTCAAGCTTTACAAAATTAATATACTTCAATCGTTTCGATAGGACAAATATTCGTAAAGAAACTAATTATTGAACATTTTGCTTTGGGGCAATTGATTTCGTTCGCACCGCACGGTTCTCCAACCAAGAACAGTGATTTCTCCCTGTTCTCCTTTTCTTGGCGTTTATTTAGGTTTCGGTAGCAGCAATATTGACTGAGTTGTAAATTTTGCACATGTATTGAAGAAAGAATACAAGTTTAATACAGGAGTAAACTAACAACGATATGTCAGGCATCAGATTATTGTTCACCTGCGCTATGAAGCTTCTTACCGCTTGAAAATCAGCGAAAATAGATCGATAAAACACAGCAAACGATGGATCTAAAGAAGGAACTTACCGAGTCATTTCTTCTACTGAATTTGACCTGCTCCTTCTTCCCATCAAAAAAACACTGTTATACTCGGTTATCATTCGTTGTAAGAAGAAGTAGGGAGGTGAAAGCACTTGGTCGCCATGACTGATTTCAGTTTCTCAGCTAAACAAAAGTCAATCCGATCCCAATTTTTAGCTTTGACACAAATAATCTTTTGCTGTTTCTTGGCATGAAAACTTGACGTTTAGGAATTCCCTTTCTAGCTGCAGCACTTGATTTCCATGTATTTGTGGTACAAAAAACCCGGCTTAAACAGTCGAACTCCAAAGAACTTGAAAAAACTCGTTATTTTTGGACACAAAATGAAGAAACCAACGAAATGTAGAACTGACGTGCTCAGCCAATCTGGAGCGAGTATTTTCGCCGCTCGACCTATCAGGAGTAAGTAATTTTGCCCTCGGGGAAAGGAAAATGAAGAAAAATTGCCTTCTGTTACAACAAATCGGCATTCCAAAAAACTTTGCCCTCTCTATTACATTGTTGTTGTTATTGTTGATGGGCAGTTTGCTGCATATGCACTAAAAATATATATAACTTGCACAAAGGATGGAAACTGGTAAGGTTATTACGCTCATACGCTAAGCAGATAATTCTATAAATGCTATGAAAAAAATTGGAGCTCCGCTTTTAGGCTTGGCTAAATATATATATATTACAGTGGGCTTGAATTAGTTTATTATGAACAACTTGTCACTGAACTCCGAGCCATCTTCGTACTTCGTACGTAAATTCAGACTAAGCACAGGTCAAGTTTAATCTTCGCTAACGGTTTTCGTAACGTTTCTTAGACACCAGTTAAAAGAACTGCCATTTCTGAGCTGACAGTTAAAATTTTGACTAATTCTTAGCTATCAGTTAACCCCGTGTATATAGTTAGCTATAATTATTGGCAGGGGTGGGTGGGGTGTTCTTCTCAATGTACCAAGATATATCCCATGGCCTTAATGCTTGTTGTTGTAGAATCTGGATTCCACTTAGCCTCGTTTCCACAGGTGTTGGAATCATCATGGTTTCCCCCGGTACCAAACCCGATTCTCGAGTCAGAATAAGCGCAATGCTTTTGATCGTCAGCTACCAAGCCAATTCTTGCCTTGGGTTCCGAATTTTGGATCCAGACATTGAAACCTTCTTTGTTGCAGTGTATTTGTAGTGAGGCCTGTGAGCCAATCAGGGACTTCCATATGTCACGACCAAGTGAGGTGGCGGTGTAATTCCCATCCGAGATCAAAGCGAACAAGGAGTCCGCGGTCTTGTTAAAGACAATAAAGCGGATCTGTTCACCAATCTTCATACCGAGGCAGATCTTGGAGAAGGATGTGTTCCAGTAAGTTGGCAACTTATTTTCTTGTAAATCAAATCCAGTCTTTCCTCCAGGAATGTTGTATGCATCTTTATTACTCCAGTAGGCTGAGTCATAATGAAAAGTCCTCTGAGGAAAAAATAAGACAAACTCTTTCTAACTAACGCTACATTAACATAAGACACGTGAGCTATTTCCCTTATTTTTCTAAAGACTTTACTATCGTCGCAGCTGGATTAGCATCCGTGTACGTCACTTCTGTCACTCTCCCGCTGTCTTCTGTAAACGTCTCGTAACTATTTTGTCTTCAATGAGTGGATAGACCTAATTGTTGTCGCCGTTGTCATTCTGGGCTTTTGTATTACTGTGCCCAGTTTCTCGAAGCATGGTTAGCGCTAACCCGGGTTAAATACCATGACAACCTATAGGTTTTAATACCTCTTAACCAATGGTTAGCGCTAACCATGCTTCGAGCAACTGAGCCCTGTTGTGAGCCCATGGGGAGTGTGCGATTCACTCTGGTCCGACGGTGCTTAACGATGCCGCTTTAGTCGCGAAATACTAATTCTAATTTCGGATTCAATCCCACGAAGCCGACCTCTCACAATTTCGTCTCTGTCATAGTTTGCTGAAATAGAAAAAATTACTGTGTACTTCAGTATAGTTGAAACGCCATCATCTATCATTTTTTTACCAGTTACCGTCATGCCTCGGGTAACAAAAGTTTTATTTTCACACGTAATTTTCACCAAGTAGAGCCAAATGCCCCCAATATATCTGAAAACGCTATATAGTTTAAACAATCCTCAATGAAAATGAGAAGAAGGAAAACGAATTGGATTACTCTGAGTTGCTCAAACTTGCTTTTGAACAGGTTTTCCGAATTTCAGAATTCAGATCTAGACATTTAGATGAAATTAAGTGTGTTTTTCTCTCATATCTTTTTCCTTTTATCACACCTGATGTTCTATTTTCCTACTTCAAGCGAGATAACAAAACAAGACTATTAATTAAGCCTGTTTCTCGTCTTACTTCAGAAGAAACGACATAATAGCCCCAACTTATCAGCTCTTAGTTGCCAAAGCATGAACCTTATCTTTAATGGACTTTTCTTACATTTGACCGCGGTTAAGAATTACTTTCAATTGTTTATCTTTATGAACATATTAATTATCATTTAAATAGTCATACAGATGCCAGCCCTCAGTACACATTCCCTCGCATGGCTGTTAAAAATGTTTCAAACATGGCTTATTGTTCTTTCGTTTTGTGAAGGTCAAATTCATGTGGGACACGTCAATCTCCTTCACAAATTTCTCTTTCTCTAATCTTGCCGTTTGGGACCACAAAGCGGTTCATTTCCAAATTTTCGTCAAGTACCCTATTACTTTCAGATGGAAGACCTCACACTTCACCCCACCTCCAGCGTTCTTCGAGTTAATAATTGGATCTTGCAATTTATGTTGAAAGTCACCGTGACTGCCCACGATCTTTTGTTTTAACATTTACACCACAACTGAACATATTAATACTGAACGTCCCTGTCGTTGAATTGTTCCAACATGCACATTTTTAAATCTATTGTAGTCTGTGCACGGTCGATGTTAACAAAAACATCTAGCAAAGAAGTTTGGGTGGATTCAAAACGATTGCCTTTTATTAACGTAAATGGTTTGAAGTTAAGTAGGTTGGGCCTTTCTTTTTCCATTGCGTTGTGTCTTTACACTTGAAAAATGTTTTGTAATATTGTCGCTGTCTGCATCAAGCTGCATGAATGCAACTGTGTGCTTCTACGAAAACTTAAACATGTCGTGCGGTTAACCTTTCTGTCATCTGACGTTTCGTCTTGGAGGACGACGATATAGAGTTATCAAGAGTCATAAACTTCGTTAACGCCGCTGACGCTCATCCAACCTGTGCGGGGGGTTTGACAGAATTAGGACCAGCGACAAGTGCGATACTCTGATTTACCTCGACGATACTCTGCATTACCTCTACGATACATGTACCATTAATAACCTGTCATTATATTTATAAGCAACTGCAGGTTTTCAAGGGAATTTCAGAATATGCCATTAAATATTGAACGACTAGTAAAATAACTAGAGCCAGAAACATCGTAAGGACTTAAACAGTTAGGAAGACGTTTTATGTGAGGTGTTCAGATAATATATAAAGATTAATTATAAAGAGCCACAGAAATATGACTTGCATACCTTAATACTTCATAAACTTCCTTACATGACTTAAAAACTGAAAAAGAAATTAGCTTTCTTAAGAACTATTAATGCTGCAAGAGATGGTGTTATTTTTAAATCAAAAGACAAATTTTAGGAGTCGTTTCTTCTATCTGGACAATTACAAGATACGAAGAAGTTCAGTTTTTAGTTTAAACTAGAGGGACTGCCGATTTTAACTCCCCCTCCGGCCGACAATTACAAGGTACGAAGAAGTTCAGTTTTTAGTTTAAACTAGAGGGACTGCCGATTTTAACTCCCCCTCCGGCCGACAATTACAAGGTACGAAGAAGTTCAGTTTTTGGTTTAAACTAGAGGGACTGCCGATCTTAACTCCCCTCCGGCCGAGAATTACTACCTACTTAAGGCAGTTTTGTAAGTCGTCACACTTGCTTATCAATTGCTTATCACGTTTCTGTGTCCAAGGTCTGAAGAAGTCAAGGTGGTACAGTTTTTATAATTTGGGGATGTTTTATTACGTTTCTTTTCTCGTGGGACATGCACCATCCGATTATGTACGTGGCAAAGAGGCATTTACAAACTTCGTTTTCTTGGTCTTGTAACACTTGCTAAAAGCATTTCTTTGTTAAGTTACCAGGTTAATGCATTTTTCAGCTATTTCAGGCCAGTAGCTGTACTTAATTTGTCGTTTCTTTTGGCAATAACTGCCGGGAAGATTTTCGAACTTGATAGGTAAAGCGGTCTTTCAGCTGTTTATCTAGCATGTTGAAAGATAGTCGCAACACCGAAAGTGGCGGTAAATTAAAAGCAAAAAGGAGAGCACAATACTGGACCTGTCCGATCTGCCACCCTGAAGATGTTGTTAATTCATTTGACTCGGATGTGGCGGCGTGGCGATATTTGGTAATTACCAAATTTTCCCAGAAAGTAACTTAATTTTCAAACCTAATCATCGTAAAGCTAGATAGATAGATAAATCGTCTATTGAAAAGAACACCTCGCACTCCGAAGACCGAATTACGTGTATAATGTACCAGAAACAAAAGCTATAATTAAATTAATCACAAAGGTCTATGATAATAAAAAAAATGTACAATCTAATAGAATCATAACACTGAGAATGACCTTGTGTTAAGAAAATACACATACATAAAACATATTTATTTACATTTTTAGGCTATGGCTAACAATAAAAGACTTTTTAAAGCGCTCCGTTTTGCACACTGGCACGTTGAACTTCCTATTGCTGCGCAGCTGGCTATGGTAATTAGCTTTAGGTGGGAGCAGACCTGCGAACTTGTGATTAATGTCAAGAGCAATGTCATTAAAAAGATCAAACGATAATGACGCTCGTCTATCGTAAGGAGAGGGAATGCCTGCCTCTTTGAGCGCGCTGTTGTAGCTTGCATAAGGAAAAACAATGCGCAAGGTGCGCTTCTGAATACGTTCCAGCTCCTCAGATTAATAGGGCGGAAGGCTGAAATGAAATACTTGACATGCGTATTCTAAAACCGATCTTATGGTACTACAGTAAAATAAGACAAGGTCACTCGCACAGATACCAGCTCGTCTAAGTTGTCTCAGGAGGTACAATCTTTTGGCAACCTTTGAGGCCAGTACATAACTTATTTGCCTTCTGTGTCTTGTTTTAAATTACATTATCCTTTAAGATATGTTTTTTCAGATACTTTTTTAAATGGATCGTTTGTCGAAGTGAATATTGGTGTATTCTGTTAACTATTAGAATAAAAGGAAGAGATCAAGGCCGCGCGTTTTCATAACACCCTCTCTGTTTTGTTGTTCCTTAAGCTTTTTCTTCTCACCTGCCCGCTCACAATAATCTCCAGCAAAAGGTCCTTCACAGATGCATTCAAACTTGTCACTGATATAATTCGCCAAACAGGTTCCTCCATTTTGGCAGGGAGAAGAAGAACACGGGGACTAGAGTAAAGAAAAGATTGTCATCATTATCATCATCATCATCATCATCATCATCATCATCATCATCATCATCATCATCATCGTCGCTGTCGTTATTTTCATCACCATAATCGGTATCGTCATGTCACGCCTCATATCCTCTCTAACATCCGCTAGCTTCATCTTAGGTGTCAATCAATCAATCAATCAATCAATCAATCAATCAATCAATCAATCAATCAATCAATCAATCAATCAATCAATCAATCAATCAATCAATCAATCCATCAATCAATTAATTCATCAATCAATCAATCAATCAATCAACCAATCTGCATATCTGTAAATTAACGAATTTGCTAGTCAGTTTATCCATCAATCAATGCAACAATCCATAAACTCATCAACCAGGATGTATCAGTTTGAGTAACAAAAGGAATACATCCGAACTCAATTGAAAATGTTCTAATAAACAGGTTTCTCTGTACCTCCATGGAGAAATGGTATAAACTGTTGTGCAACCTGTACTCCTTGGGATTGCTGTACTTGTCAGCAGATAGCAACTCACACCAAAGTTTTCCATCGGCTCCTTTGGAGGCAGCCAGATTTAAAGCATAGCATAAAGAATGCGTGAGGCATTCAAAGATGCAGTCCATGAAGTCGTCGACTGTAAACTTTCCAACGGTAGGCACATTTAGATGATGAAAAGCGTCTTTTATAAAGTAATGGCTCCTAAACGTTTGTCGGTGAGGATAGGTTCTCTGGGCTGGTTTTAACATAGTTGATACTGAGAAAGATGAAATACATTTGTAAGAGAAACAATTAGAAATGCAATATAATTCATTTATTCGAGTAACCTGCGATGCTTGTCATATTTTAGTTGAATGGCTTCTCTCAGCTTAACATCACGTGACAGATAAACATGAATAAGTTTGCAACAATCCGAGAGTCCCAACACTATTTTTTTAATATACATTTACAACTCTGGTAATGAAAAACTTCAACATAACAAGCATAAAATCGTTGACAGAACAGAAAATCATTTAAATTATCTATCAATAGAATTATAGCTCCATGATGTTTAATGTTTTATAACTTTTTTAAAAGCTGCATAAATATCAATCTTTATTGACGCCTCGGCTTTGCGAGGTACCTCCACTAGTTTAGTCCACACGTTGTTGATTTTATTCTTGCTAGGTCCAATATTGTGGTGCCCCTAAGGTTGTACGGAGTACAGCTAATCCGTATTAAATCACGCAAACTGGCTGGTCTAGTATCACTAGCTAGTATTTTTAAAAACCGTGGACACAATTTTCAAATGTTTGTTCGTAAAGACTTTGAAGACCAGTACGTTTTAATAATTCGTTGTATGGCGTAGAATTATTCCCTAAAAACAACTTGTTAGCTGATTGCTAACTAGAGAAATGCCAAGTTTCGAAACAATAATTAAAAATGTGGCAATACAAAGGCTTTATATATGCCTCTTGTAGTTTCCAAAGGCATCAGTTTCTGCATCCGTTTAAGAACAGCAATCTGTTGACTCACTTTTCTGCAATTCATGTAGCAATTTGCACCACTTTTGTTGAACTTATTTATTTAACTCTTTCTTAAAGGATTAGGTTACAGGGCATTTACAGAAAAGGGGAATGAGTATTTCTTGGTCCGTTTTACACAAGTAGCAAAGAGCTGTTACAGATGTTTCAATTGTTAAAGAGGTTGCTGCTATACATATTTTAGCAGCGCAGTTAATTTCCGGTGATTCCAAGAACTAACCAATCACATTTAAGGCCAAATTTTGGCCTCTGACACGATGTCTTGTTGGAGAGATTGTAAGCCAGGCCCATTCTTTTCAAGCGATCAAAACAGAGCAGGCAAAATTTTGTCCCAAACCTGATTGACTGTTGGAATTTGACAGAAAATGTGGTTGGCTGCTGGATTTAGCAGCGAATGTGATTGGTTGTTGGAATAAACAGATGCAAAACGTACTGCATGTTCGCGGAGTTCCCTACAACTGAAACGCCAGTTAGCGAAGAGGAAGCTTGTTGGAGGTTACTGAAATCCTCTCAGTGTACGTTTTGCCCAGTCTGAACGCAGTGGTACGTATTTTGTTTATGTACCATAAAAAATCAGATACTGTCCATATCTAAGCTAGATTCGCTTTCTCCGTGAGGAAAGCGTAGCCGGAGCCATAAACCGAGTTTGAACTGAACCCATTTAGTTGTTTCTCTTTCTTGTTCTTAATTAGGATAGTTTCCTTTGTGTTTGGAAGCCTTGCAACACTACACTATAGCAATTGAGAAGCTCAAGGGCAGTGCCTCCTTTTGTTACTGCGCACACGTCCTGTGCATCACAGGATGTCAGGCTTCTAAAGAACGGCGCCTTCTAAAAGAAAGATTTTTTGAGCGCAGCGACTACTTACGAGCCCAGCGAGTGATAAAAATATTGCTCGTTACACGAGAAAATAAATTCATATGTTTTTATTCTCCATAAATTATGCTCCACATATCCATATCTTCGTCCTCCATATCCTACTAGTGAGGATATGTATAATACACAACTCCTGTCCCGGATGTAGTATCGTATGAATTTTCCAGTAAAAAACTCGTGTCTATATAATAATGAAATTTGTTTAACTACCTTTGCAACCGTAGAGCTCCATCCTCATTGTTATATAGGATTTCCAGGTTAATGGAAGAAGACGAATGAATTGTGCTGTGATCGGTGGGTCAAGTTCTTGATATACAACAGTATTCTTGTCTGTATTTGCAGTAAATTCCTAAAGAAGTGAAATGAAAAGTTGTTGAAAGAAATTTTGTCTGATAAATAAATAAATAAATAAATAAATAAACAAATAAATGAATGAATAAATGAATAAATAAATACATTAGATAAATAAATAAATAAATGAATAAATAAATAAATAAATAAATACATTACTATGTAGACAGTAAAACAATTAAAAAGTCGCGGCGTAACTTATTTTCCTGGGCTTTCCAGCGTCCAGTCGATTGGGATTAGAAATAAAGTAAGAAAGTAGAGTTCTATGAGTTTTTTTTAAATACAATAAAAAGAAAAACATCTGATAACGAAGGATTTGGAAAAAAAATTCAGAATAAAAAGTAGCGAGTTTAAAACATGGCGTTTTTTAAGCGACAACACGTCACCATTATCTGATGTAATTTATTATAAGTTCAGTAACATTATATAAAGAAAGGAAGGTGTGAAACTACATTAGAATAAAACGAGATGCAGTAAAACAAAAGAATGTGCAAAATTAAATGAACAGTTTTGCTGGAATTGAGTCTTTTTCAGTGTTAAGAGTCGGTCTCTTTTTCCTTATTAGAAGCATTTCGTAAATAAGGCACTCAAATTTCCCGTAGCATTTCTTTAGGATGGCAAACTGCTAGTGAAGATTGTTCGGTCTTTGATCGTGTTGGTCTTATCTTGATCTCACTGAACTTATAATAATTTACATTTGATAATGGTTACTTGTCGCCGAAACATCATGTTTTAATGTCGCTACTTTCTATTCTGAAAAGAAAAACAGACCTCCCAACCACCACCCCAATACTCAACCATATCGGAACAAGGAAAGAGTCAAGGCAGGGAGGGCCGGCTGTCCTGTAAGTATGCTGTATGTTGGTAAAACTTAAACTGCTCTAATGTTTCACGAAGAACCCTTTTTTCTAACATCAAATTGCTGTTCAAACATCGGGAAGAAGCTATGAAGGGATTTACCCTAGGTAGAACACACTATCTGAAGAGAAATTAACAAACAAATGGCCATTTTTTTCATCGTGGACATCCGTAGTCTAACATAATTAATAGTAGTTTCTACGCACTAAACCATGATTTTGAAGATTCCATCGATTCAAATATGTTTTTGAGCTCTTCAAAGTGACGCAATAAATAGGCGGGACTCCCCTTTCGGAGCTAGAAGATCTTTTCATTTATCAAATAGACAGGAAACCACTAGGCAATGTCGGAACTTGTCAATGAAAAGTTTGATTCGAATTATTTAGTTTTTAAGCTAACTGTCAAACAAATGCTTTTGAAAAATTCCATTCGACAGAGTCTACTTATGGCATTTTACGTTTAGAATATCTATTTCACCTTTATTTTGGATTGTCCTCGTTCCTTGTAATACTGGAATGTCACTCCATTGTCACTATACTGTAGCTTGTATTTACGGACATACTGGAGATTACCGGTCTTTCTTCCCTGTGTTGCTACACGTGTTACGTTTATGTGAGGACTTCTCAGATCAACCTGAAACCATTGATTGACATCGCTGCTACCAGCTGCCCAACCTCTTGAAGAGTGTAGTCTGCCTTCGGTGACTCTGTATCCGGAGTAAGTTGAAGACGCACTGAGTTGTTCATCTGAGATGGCACCGTTCTCCATACCGAGGGCATCCTGACAATCTAAATGAATTTACGAAAGTTAATGAAATATATGAAATACATATATTCGAATCGCGAATGAATAATTGACAGACCATCGCAGTTATGTGGGAGTTGCGAAAAGAAAGCCTGAAAAACAAAGGACTCCAGGAATTGGAACCCATGACCTTTACGATACTGGTGCAGTGCTCTACCAACTCAGAGCTATCAAGCCAGCTGGGACCTGGGTCCAATATAATGAAATGTGTACAGTTATAATTTAAAGACTGGACCCTACTCTTAAGTGCAAACACAAAAAAGAACACAATACAGATCTTTAAAACGAGTTTAATAATTCCCATTAAAGATGCCTCTCAATTGCACCGGCATTGCAGAATCCTGTTTTTCAGGCTTTCTTTTCGTAGCTGCTTAAGTTGCGTTCATAACTGTGATGCTGTGTCATTTATTCATTGAATGAATCCATTGATGCCAATGTAGCGTGAATATAAGCCGAGGCTTCAAAGGAACAATGCACCGAGAAACATAATTTAATTTGTGACCTTGAGTCTACTACTGTGTGAATGCGAAAAAAATTGCAGTTATATTCATGTAACTCTCTAAGGGGGAATGTGATGAAGACAGAGCATGCAACTGTGCATAATTATCTTTATGGCGACGATAATTCCAGCAATAAGTCGAAATTATCGCAATGTCAGGAGACGTATTGAAGTTTAGTGATCACACGATGAGGATTTGCCACTATAATCAATCATCAACTGAATAAGCTTGAACTTTTAGTGAATTGTTGCGCACTCAGCGTGAGAGCTTCACAGAGTCTAGCAAAAAAAGTCAGCCATTTTTGTATTTCAAATAAGAAAAATGGTATTAAAGGAGGAAAGCATCTCTTGTTTAATCTTTATGTGCTGTTTAAGAGGTAAGAGGTTATATAAATTAACTGTCTAAACACAAAATGATTCACTTTAAAAGATACCTTATTAATTCTCGATTGTTTTCGATAATAACAAACAGGTAGCACTGAAAAGCTATGCTGTGTTCGTGGACGATGGGGAAAATACATTTCGATTAAATGAAGCCTAGTTTCTCTTCGTACACTATTTTTGAAGCAGTGTTCTGCTTAAAATAGTCTTTTTGGTAAGAGAGCCTTTTTTGGAATCAGAGGCCTGGGAGCTAAGTTGCTGGTGTCTTTTTTTTTAGCCACCCCCACCCCACCCCCCTCTGGCTGAAAGTTTGTAAGATGTTTCTTCATTGAACATGGACAGCTTTAGGAGCATTATAAAGGAACAAGAACTGACCTGGATACAAGGTGTTCGAGAGTTACGAATGTTTGATTTTATCAACATAGTTGATAAGTAATTTGGCCACCGTAAAAAGATTTGAGTGCTGACGGCCTTTCCAGCGTGAGCCGTTCGTCAGAGAGAATCCAAATGGTGGAGAGTTAAGGTTGAAAAAACTGACAGCACTCCTGTAACAAAAGTTACAGTACTTGAGCAGATAAGGGACTAGTAAGCGGTAAAGGAATAATCATGGTGGACGGTGAATTCCTTTCAATGTTATTGACCTATCTTGTTACACGACAACTTTAATGAAACTTTCAACGTTTTTGTTACGATGCAATTAGTAAGAAATGATAAGTTTTTACTTCGTGGCGAAATTTCAAAGCGATAGTTATCTCATTTCTTGGTTTGCTACTGCCTTTCGTTGATGACGTGTTCGATAGAAATGTGGTCGTGTTAGTCAAAAGTGATGACGTTTACCTCTCACTTAAACTGTATATCAGGCAGAAACTGGATTGCAGACGAACATTTTAACAGATTTTCACAGACGATGGATGGAACTTTCCACAGATATGTAGAAGAGCCTGTGAGTACGAGCAACTTTTGCAATTTATTCCTCTGAACTTGGGGTCAATAGCATGTTGCGATACTGAAATGCTCAAAGTATATAAACTTTGTGTCTTCAGATTTATTACAGTAACTAAGGCTTATGATTGCAAATGGTCATACCATTAACACGAAGGATTATTGTTTATAACTAGTTAATTAGGGGGTTTTGAAGAATCTGTATTTTCCAGAACTAACATCTGCAAGTTCTGAAATATTTATAATCTCGCCGCTGGGTTAACTTCGAATTAGAAAAATTTAAGAAAGTTACATTTACCCGATCTTACTTCATATTTTTTTGCCTACCTGCCAAGAGAAGTTGATGGAAGAATTATCAGCGAGTTCTATTTCTTGATGAAAATTGAATATGAGGATCTGGGAAGGAGCTGAGAATCTTAGAGGGAGTCGTTCTTAAAGGGAGAGTATCATGGGCTTTTGGATATCTTTTGTTAAAAATGATGAAATAAGACCTTCAATCAGCTGCCCAATAATTCTAGAATGACAAGAGGAAAGAAATCAACCCAATTTTTGAAAGGAACAACTCGAGATCTGTCCTAGCTAGCGCATTTTGGAAACAAAAATGCGAGAACTTAAAAACATTAGCCTACTACCATACCGACCTACTCTGTCTCTGGCCGGAGGCATTAATCGACAGTTTTCTTGCCCTGGGGTGATAATTTATAACAAACTTCTTGGCAATTATTTCGTTGTTTCTGCTGACAAACAAACATTTTTGGGTTTGAAATGACAGCAAATTTGCACGATACTTCCCCTTTAATTAAGTCAATTTTAAACACCCATGCTGTGTTTTGCTGTCGATCACCGCCAGTTTAGAGCCCCACACGTTAAAACTTCCTTCTTTATCACACAATATACTTGGCTCGGAGTTTCGAGTATCAAAGGATATTTTTAAATATTTTAAAACGTCGAACTTTATCAAGTCTTTTCTGGCAGAGTCTAGTTCAATCGTCGAACTGCAACCATACTTGTTTATAGGTCGAAAGATAATTCTTTCAATGAAATGCCAGTCCAAGAACATCGACTGGTTTACGAGCGGTTTTACACCAGCATTTTTTGGTCACATTTCTTAACAAGTGACATTTATGAAGTTGATATTGATACTGATAGACAACGATTGCGTGACTGTGCTTCGTTCCTGGAAAGAAATTAAACAATCCGCAATTTTTTTCTTTTAGGTAATTACAAGTAAATGTCGCAGAATTCTGGTTGAAATTATTTAGCTTTCTGTTTCTGATAAGCATATTCTACAGATTCTATTTTCAAACTCATTGATAATTAATGAAGAGAAAACATAGGAAATCACTACCGTGAAGGAGGTTTGGAAATGTGATCTTAATTATCATAAAATTTCGTGACTTTTTGCTTCATATTTCTCCAAGAATTATTAATGATTTGAGAAACTATATCATATCCTCGAAAAAGTGTTTCATCCGACTTCCAAACCTCGAAGTTAGTTAAGAAAAACTCGGCTGGACCCACACATCTCAGTGTTTGCAAATCGGATGAAACCCTCTTCCTCGTGTTTATACATTGCGTAAAACCGGATAAACACTTTGGCGTCCTAGTGCTATAATTGGTAGTAAAATGTTGTGTGAATGTGGAACTGATGTGGAAGCACGATCCGTAGGTGAGTGTTTTAGTGTTTTATTTTGTTTTAGTTTAGGCAAACTAAATTGGTTTTTTATCCCCTTTCGTGAGAGAAAATTATCTCTTCATTTACTATAGATCATCTTCTAATTATTTATATTATTCTAACATTATTTATGTTTTGTCACCGCAGGTAACTAAATAAGCATGGGGATATAATTGTTGACTACTGATAAAAAGTAATATATCCATCTAAAAACACCTAAATGCTCCATGAAATTTTAATAACTTATGATCAAAGCAATACTCGCTTCGATTTTCGTTTTGCCTTTAGAGCAACTTTTGATTGAAACAACCTGCAGGTTCAACATGTTTAGCCAACACGGTACATTAATTCAAATATATCTGTGACAACCAACGGTTCGATTCGTTTAGCTAAAATATCTATTCAGGAAGATATTACCTACTTCCAAAATTCGGAAAAAATTGGGAAGAAAAACTAGCGTTATCTATGGTTGAAGGACATCCAAAACTTTCGCAACGCTGAAAACGAATGCCTTCCTTTTTTTGAGCGGTAAATGCGTCGTAAGTGCGAATAAGGCCAGATGGTATTTTCTGCAAGCTAACAGCACCTTGTAGATTCGGGGAATAAGATTCCAATTACCTAGAATGTTCGACAGTTTTAATTTTTAGCTAAAGAATCCGAACAGATCAAGTTGTGTTAGATTATTTTATACCTTTTAAAATTCCATAAAATTTTTGCGGAAATGCAGGAAACAACTTTTATCCATATCTCTTTAATGTTCTCGATGGGTTCCCCTGATAAATTAAAAGAAGATCATTGTTCTCCGATTTGATTTTCACGGAACACAAAAATCTGAAAGTTTGGAAGTAATGACTATTGAACACTTTCTCAACTTTTGAAAGACTGAATATAGCTTCAAACGTGTTCAGTCTTAATTTGTTCTTACATGTGTAGATTAAGTATCCTCAAGTACGGTAATTCAGCTGAAAGCTCCCGACACCAATTTCTTTGTGAAAAGTGTACTATTTGCACTTTAATAATTAATAAATGTTTCTTTAAAAATTTCCCTCCCTAGAAATAGGACGCATTTGAATTAAAAATGTTAATGCCTGAACGTTTAAAAATCAGTGAACCAAAAACTTATTGATCTCGTTTTCTTCAGATGAAAGCCAAAAAGGAAGATCGTGTTTTGAGTTTTTCCACCAGTGCTGCAGTTGGTCTGACTGTTACCTTCAGCAAAACACCTTTTATAAATATTACTATAGTTAAGAATTCGTGATTCTTTGGAAAGGAATTTGTCGAGATGAATAAACTGCTTACCTTTTGCCTGGGTTGCCTTGGGCATCAGAACAGACAAAATAGGGAACGCCACTGTTGTAAAAACAAGAGTCAAAATCATTGCCAGTTAAAATAGGAATTTTTTTTGGAAGTCGGCTTGGCTGTTGCGTCTTATCATGAAGTCAAGCGAGCAAAACAGAACGTTAACTTTAATTTATTTCCAGAAACATCTGTTGCCTTTTTCATCCAATGGGTATATCTCTGAGGCGTTTTTCAACAAATTATCTTTTATTTGTACAAAAAACAAAACAAAACAAAACAAAAACAACCCGTTCCCTTGTTTGCGATTAATAATCTTCACCTATAAGAGGAGTGTTTGAATGAATCGTCAAAAACAAATATTTAAATAAAAAGTATCGAGTATTACTTTTTTGTTCATCATGTAAGGTAGTTCCTTCTTTTGAGCCAATGAATTAACGAGGTGTTTCTAACTAGTGACGTGAACCCGTGAATGAAACGCTAAAAGGTGTTGCATCAAAGACAACATAAATTAAACCGTTATAATTATTTTATGTGGGATCATCACAACTTCACAAGTTTACGCGTGCAATTTCTTTCACGTTCTTTGGAGAAAGAGTCTCGTCAGTCCCCAGATCTGAAGGTTAATTCTCCTGACTATCTGGCATACCTTTCCTAACGTGTTAGTTCTAAGAATTTGAAGTCACATCATTCAGAACAATATCCCCAAGATCCCTTTATCTGCCTGCTTCACAACGCATTGATGATGTAAGAAGAAACAAGATTTTGATCACCCGTGAGCGGAGTCAAGGGATAAAAGGCTGTATTTATATCCTTTAACATGGGATCCGATGCAATTTGTATTAAAGGAGCGTCCTCTGTGATCTAATTAGAAGTAGCACAGTAAGTAATGGAAAAATACGATCGATATCAACGCTTAATTATCCGTTCATCTCAACTATCTCAGCGGGTATCAGTTACTTTCAGGAGGATTTCAATTTTAACTATTTATTATTCCTCATTGATTCTTTTAAAGGGTCCTGCAGAAATAATTTTATTCACTGATAACAACGACTGGGTTTCCTATGGAAGATGCCTTCTAATAAGCATCTCAGATAAGGTATCGGTATAATTACTCAGGTGAATATAGCGATTCAGTTGATCTGATTGGTCGAGGATTGCGTCATATCCTGCTGTAATCACCTCGCGCTCAGTAAATACCTCAGGGTCAGTAAATATTGGTGAATATTCACCAATATTTACTTCGCCTTCGGGGAATGATTATTAAATAACCCCGCTCAGTTTACACTGGTTATCTGTGCACTGTTCTTCTGGTTGAACCACAAACTGAAAGTGTCAAAAACATCTGTCAGCACTACGCGGAAAGCTAAGAGTGTTTTTCAATGTCAGGGATTTTGTTGAGTTTTATTTCGGCACTATACGTGCATCTGCTTTGTTTTATATATAGGATCTGTTTGGCCCTTCGGTCGCATTTTCGGGATTTTTCAGGGTTTTTAGTTCGAGTAATGTTTATGCAATTTCGAAAACTGTCACTGCGTGGTACGCAATTGGAAAGAAAGGATTGTTTGAGACAGACAGACAGACAGACAGACAGACAGAGAGACAGAGAGACAGAAAGACAGACAGACCCAGACGGGGTTAGATATACGTGGGAGACTGTTTTATCTCAGTAAATCCAGTGAAGGGAACGGTATAATTACATTCAATTCAATTTGATGAAGAGTTCACTTGACAACAAAATTCAACCCTTAAACTTCAAGAATATGTAATAATTAATTATCTCTCTAGCTCTAGTACAATAAATAATTAAAACAAATTGTCTCAGTTATAAGGAAATGTGTCTGAAAGTTAACGATCCGCGTCGATTACCACCATCACGATAGAAAACAGGCCAAACAGAGCCGCTATAGAACTGAATTTTTTCGAAGCACTTGTAGAGGATATAGCAGACAACGCAAGGCGGAGTGGGGGCGCACATCTGGTAGGTTAGAAACTTCGGTGGCTTTGTATTCTATTAACCACACATCCTTTCCTACAACAACAACAACAAAAGTCAGAGAAAGGCGTGATTTAACGTAACAAATAGATTATTTTCACGCTTTTTAAAATTTTGAAAGTGTACATATTTGAAATTGTCTTGCAACTCCAGAAAATGCGTACCAGATAACTCTCAAAAATTGTTAAGTTCTCTTTTGACCATGCACCTCATATTTTTTATTGGAGTAGGAATGGGAACTATTCTCTTGCACTACGATATCTTTATGTGGACTTATATAGGTATTTTTGTTTTATATTGAAGTATTTCCCCAAATCCTCTTTTGATTTTGAAACATATTAAGTAAAATACAGCGCCATATGCTTAGTATGTACATTTTGGTTGATTAGATCTTTCACAGATCTTTTTTTTTTACCTTTTTCAGTTGCGGTACGTTAGGGCAAGAAAGAAAATTCATTCTTAGGGCGTTATTTGCACGTAAAAATGATTCCCAATGGATTTTTACGGCACGCCGAGATCCCTAGGGATATAAAGGAGTTAAAAATGCCGACTTCAAAATTGGTCATTTTTGACCTAAGACCGTGGACTTGCCCCTTGGAAAAAAAGTCGATTTTTTGGACGGAAACAAATATTCTTCAAAAAGCTTCTAATCGAATCAGTATGTCCGTAAACGTCCCCTGAGGCACTTTTTAGGTTCCTAGGGGAGTTTTAGCTACGCAGAGTTCCTTAGGGACATAAAGCAGAGAAAAATTGCGACTTCAACATGTCGTCATTTTTGACCCAAAACCGTGGACTTACCTCCTGGAAAAAGGTAGATATTTGAATGGAAAACAAATAATATTTAAAAAGCTTCCAATCGAATCAAGGATTTATAACCCTCAAACGTAAGAAATCTAGTGTGGTCTAAAATGTCCCCTGAAACAATTTAAACGTTCCCAAGGGCCTTTAACGAGAGGCCGAGATCTGTAGGGACTTGAACAAGTGAAAAATGCCGACTTCAAAATTTGGTAATTTTGGGCCAAAAACCATGGACTTACCCCTTGAAAAAGAGCCGATTTTTGGACGAAATACAAATATTTTTTTAGAAGGTCCCAATCGAATCATTGTGGCTGAAAATGTCCCCTGATTCACCTTTAAGGCCTCCTAAGGGACCAGAGACAAAGAAATAGCGCATAAAAGATGAAGGCAAATTGACACCGAAGCGGCCAATGCCTTGAGGTCTGTCAACAAGCCAAAACATTTACAAGGACTGTTCTCCTCGCAACCCTTATTTCTGCCTTTATCGTTCCCTACGTCTTCTATAATTGTAATGTAGTAATGTGCGATTTTGAAAATGATTATTAATTTTGGTTCGTCATTCTACTGCTGGCATCGGATATTGTATCATCGTATTGAACGTCATAATTTACTGCGTTCAAATGAAAGAGTTCAGAGCGTTTTCAAAGAAACTCTTACGCGGGTTGAAAGATGAAATGAACCAACCTGAAGCCTTAGCTAGAGAAAGAAGAGTATGCTTTCGCGGGGCCATAGACAGACAGATTTAAAGTTCACAAGACACAAATCGTTGTGTTTTGTCGTTCTTATGACTTCAAACGCTGGATTTTAGCGACTTAAAGGGTTTAGCTTAGGCGTTGTCCTCTTATTACGTACAGCCATCGGCCAAAAAATTAAACCCCTTTAAGTCGCTAAAATTCGTTGTTTTGAACCACAAGTCAACGATAAAACAGAGACAAAACACGAAGTTTTAAAAACAAACAAAGATAACAGTGAAGAAGCCACTTGATTAGTTTCTGGAAATAATTGGTCCTCTGTTAATTGTCTCTTTCAAACTTTAATAAACTTGACATGTTTTCCAGAACTCCCAAGTTCAATTGATATAAAGCTTATGGATATAATAGTTTTCATACGGTTAATATTTAAGCTTATTCTGGTTCCAGATCGTCTGCTGACGGAGTCTGGCAGTTGCATTCAAATTAGGTCGTAACTAAAGTGTCCTATTGCTTAAGTGTATATAAAAAAGAGGTTGTCAGTCTCTCTATTATTTGCAATAGCTGAGGCAACTGATGCCCCATAGGTATACTATAAATATTTTGTTGTTACACAGTGCTATCACATAATTATTGAAAGTGCTTGTGTATTTTTTATTTCCCTTCATTTCATTTCAGCCCTGATTGCAGGGTTGACACTACGGGAAAGAGCAAATTTAGTTGGGCCAATATTTCAACTAGCTAGTCACTACAACGAGTCTTTTTCAGGGCCAGAGTTTAAAATTTAATCAATCCTCGGTAAGCTATTGAATGCCATGTAGCTAACGTCATGTGGTAATTGAGCGCCGAGTATCACTGTGTTATCATTTTGTGCTTTGCACACTATCTCTATTCTCGTAGGCTGAGAGCAGCCATTGATTTACGCTAGCAACGAGCTTGTCTCGTTATATCTACATAGGGTAGATACATACAGATGTGGTATGTGATATTATATTATAACGCACAACAAGCCTTTAGATTCTGCGGGAAAAGCTACAAAGCGCTCGAAACTTTAAACTGCCTAACCCCTCTTGCAAACACATGGCAGTCTGTGGCATTTCTCTTCATCATGGTAGCACAGAAACCCACAAAATCTTAATGCAAAAATTCACCTTTAAAATCGGTACTCTTAAATCCGTACATAATCAACGAACGCTTTTCATTTGACTAATTTATTCTTGTTTTTCATATTACCATGCTCCCACCAATAGCGTAGCTCCACAGGTCTCTATATAAACACATACAACCTACAATTCCCGTATTCGCTCTGACGGCGAACGGCTAACGCTCGCCGTAACCTCAGCACTCAAAATCTCTTTATGGTGGCCAATTTTCCAAAGTTATCAACTCTGTTGGTAATCCTTAACATTCGTAGTTACATACATGTTCTAATTGCGATTCTTTGTTTAGATTCTATAAGACGCAGTGCTCCTTTCCATGTATTGGCAAACATCCTGGTTACATAAATGACATCACGCTTAACCAATAATAATTATGATAAGTACAAAGCAGAAAAGCCTTGACAAAATGATAGATTGTGGTGGGCGAATAATAACCTCTTTAAACATTCTGCAGAAAGATGCTAGATTCTTACCCAACAGCTCAAACGTTAAAGACAATTCTCAGCTATTGGCTAAGATTTGGGCCATTTCACGGCATAGGGTAAAATATGGACTGGACCATTGGACCAATTTTTGGAACAATATTAATTTTGAACTCTTCCCTTTTTTTCGATGCTTAGTGTTCTACGTTAGGGTTTAACACTTGCACTCTAGAAAGCATATAAATGCTGAGCTTCCGTCGGTTGTCTAACCACTAAATCCATAGAATTCCTTTGATTTTAGAGCAATGTGGTTGAATTAGTTTACTATGGACAACTTGTGACTGATCATGAGCTCCGATCCATCTTCGTTAGCATTTGTTTCTCCAGGCAGCAACAACACAGTTTTTGTCAAGTCTTTTTGCAAGTAAAATTCAGATTAAACAAAGGCCAAGCTTATTCTTAGCTAACAGTTTTCTTAACGTTTCTTAGACGTTTCTTAGACTGCCATTTCTCAGCTGACAGTTAAAACTTTGGCCAATTCTTAGGTAACAGTTAACCCCGTGTTAGTAAGCTATAATTATTGGCAGAGGTGGGGGCTGGCGTGGCTTGATAAACAGGTTTGAATTGTTTACAAGTGTTCTTCTCAATGTACCAAGATATATCCCATGGCCTTAACGCTTGTTGTTGTAGAATCTGGATTCCACTTAGCCTCGTTTCCACAGGTGTTGGAATCATCATGGTTTCCCCCGGTACCAAACCCGATTCTCGAGTTAGAAGAAGGGCAATCCTTTTGATCGTCAGCTACCAAGCCAATCCTTGCTTTGGGATCCGAATTTTTGATCCAGACATTGAAACCTTCTTTGTTGCAGTTAATTTGTAGTGAGGCCTGTGAGCCAATCAGGGACTTCCATATGTCACGACCAAGTGAGGTGGCGGTGTAATTCCCATCCGAGATCAAAGCGAACAAGGAGTCCGCGGTCTTGTTAAAGACAATAAAGCGGATCTGTTCACCAATCTTCATACCGAGGCAGATCTTGGAGAAGGATGTGTTCCAGTAAGTTGGCAACTTAGTTTCTTGTAAATCAAATCCAGTCTTTCCTCCAGGTATGTTGTATGCATCTTTATTACTCCAGTAGGCTGAGTCATAATGAAAAGTGCTCTGAGGAAAAAAATAAGACAAACTCTTTCCAACTAACGCTACATTAACATAAACCTCGTGAGCTATTTCCCATCTTTTCCTAAAGACTTTACTATCGTCGCATCTGGATTAGCATCCGTGTTGTTTTTAGAATTCTCCTCTCACTTTACTCTCCCGCGATCTTCTGAAAACGAATCGAAACTATTTTGTGCTGAATAAATGGATAGACCCTGTTGTTGTCGCCGTTGTCATGGTGGTCATTTGTATTACTGTTAATATAGTATTGTGCGATTTACTCTGGTCTCAATGCTTAACGATGTCGCGTTGGTCGCGAAATGCTAATTTTAATTCCGGATTCAATCCCACAACCTGTCACAATTTCGTCTCTGTCATAGTTTGTTGAAATTGAAAATTACTGTGTACTAACAGTTGCAATGCCATCATCTGTCATTTTTTACCAGTGACCGCCATGCCTCGGGAAACAAAGTTTTATTCTCACACGTAATTTTCACCTAATAGAGCCAAATGCCCCCAATATATCTGAAAATGCTATAATGTTAAAACAATCCTCATGGAAAATGAGAGAAAGAAAAACGAATTGGATTTCACTGAGTTAATCAAACTTGCTTTTGAGCAGGTTTTCCAAACTTCAGAATTCATATCTAGACATTTAGATGAAATTAAGTCTGTTTTTCTCCCATATGTAAGAAAAAGTGTGATGATTTAAATATATTTTCTCCGCGCGTTTTTAAATTCTTAAAGAATCGGGCAAAGGCCAGCTTATCTTGATTGTATTTTAAGTTTTATTCATAAGAACATTGTAAATATTTTCTTTTCGTTAGTAACAGGTGAAGAGCCACCACGAGGAAACCCTGTTAATAAACCGATTACTCACTTAGTTACTTATTACATATTTTTCCTTTCATCGCCTCTGATATTTTATTTTCCTGCTTCAAGCGAGATAACAATTGCAAAACAAGGCTATTAAGCTTGTGTCTAGTCATGCTCCAGAAGAAACGACATACTAGCCCCAACTTATCAGCTCTGAGCTGCCAAAGCATAAACCTTATCTTTAATGGACTTTTCTTATTTTGTTACATTTGACCGCGGTTAAGAACTACTTTCAATTGTTTATATTTAGGAACATATTAATTATCATTTAAATAGTCATGCAGATGCCTGGCCCTTAGTACACATTCCCATGGCTGTTAAAAATGTTTCAAACATGGCTTATTGTTCTTTCGTTTTGTTAGGTCAAATTCATGTGGGACACGTCAATCTCCTTCACACATTTCCCTTGGATCCTAAAAAGGAATTGAATTTCTCGGAGCAGTTTCAGGAAAGCGCGATCTATCTGCGAGATCTGATGTAGTTTCTAAACACCATACCTTGTTGCCATTAATCTTCATAAGCGGCGTCCATCCTCCATCTCCACATCCAAAATCACCCAAGTGACAGAGAACAGTAACTGGTGGGTCAAAGTTAAGCGTTTTAACCAGGCTAATGTTTTGCCTGGTGAAAAATGAAAAATAAATAAATAAATAAATAAATAAATTAATTAATCAATCAATCAATCAATCAATCAATTAATTAATTAATTAATTAATTAAAAAAATGACAGTGACAGATGGTGATTAGAAGAGACTCCCAACTTGCCATTTGGGACCACCGAGAGTTTACCTGTTACCTTTTAGGGTACAAATATAACAGAAAATTTCAAAACAACCAACCGAATCAGTCCCACGAAAAAAAGAGGTTCTAGTTCTTCTGAGCGGTTCATTTTAAAGTTTTCGTCAAGTGCCCTATTACTTTCAGATGGAAGACCCCACACTTCACCCCACCTCCAGCGTTCTTCAGAGTTAATAATTGGATCTTGCAATTTATGTTTGAAGTCACCGTGACTACCCACAATCTTTTGTTTTAACGTTAACACTACAACTGAACATATTAACACTGAACGTCCCTGTCGTTGAATTGTTCCAACATGCACATTTTAAAATCTTTTGTAGTCTGTGCACATTCGATGTTAACAAAAACATCTAGCAAAGAAGTTTGTGTGGCTTCAAAACGATTGCCCTTTATTAACGTAAATGGTTTGAAGTTAAGTGGGTCGGGCCTTTCTTTTTCCATTGCGTTGTTTCTTTACACTTGAAAATATGTTTTATAATATCTTCGCTCTCAGCATCAAGGTGCATCAATGCTACTGTGTGCTTCTAGGAAAACGTAAACAAATGGTGCCGTTAACCTTTCTGTCATCTGACGTTTCGTCGTGGAGGACGACGATATAGAGTTATTAAGAGTCATAAACTTCGTTAACGCCGCTGACGCTCATCCAACCTGTGCGGGGGTTTGACTGAATTAGGACCAGCGACAAGTGCGATACTCTCATTTACGTCGACGGTACTCTGCATTACCTCTGCGATACATGACTGTACCATTACTAACCTGTCATTGTTTTTATAAGCAATTGTAGGTTTTCAAGGGAATTTCAGAATATGCCATTAAACATTGAACGACTAGTGAAAGTAACTAGAGCCAGAAACATCGTAAGGACTTAAACAGTTAGTTTAAGTCCAGAGTTTTCTATGAGGTGTTCAGATAATATATAAAGATTAATTATAAAGAACCACAGAAATATGACTTGCATACCTTAATACTTCGTAAACTTCCTTGCATGACTTAAAAACTGCAAAAGACATTAGCTTCCTTAGAAACTATTAATGCTACAAGAGATGGTGTTATTTTTGAATCAAAAGACAAATTTTAGGAGTCGTTTCTTCTATCTGGACAATTGCAAGATACGAGGAAGTTCAGTGTTTGGTTTGAACTAGAGGGACTGCCGATTTTAACTTCTCTCCGACAGAGAACTACTACGAACTTACTTAAGGCAGTTTTGTAAGTCGTCACACTTACTTATCACGTGTGTGTCCAAGGTCTGAAGAACTCAAGGTGATACAGTTTTCATAATTTGGGGTTGTTTTATCAGGTTTCGTTTCTCGTGGGACATGCACCATCCGATTTTGTACGTGGTAAAATGGCATTTACAAATTCGTTTTCTTGGTCTTGTGACATTTGCTAAAAGCATTTCTTTTTTGTTAAGATACCAGGATAATGCATTTTTCAGCTATTTAAGGCCAGTAGCTGTACTTAATTTGTCGTTTCTATTTTTTGGCAATAAGTGCCGGGAAGACTTTCTGGCTCGATAGTTAAAGCGGTCTTTCAGCTGTTTATCTAGTATGTTGAAAGATAGTCGTAACACCAAAAGTGGCTGTAAAAGCAAAAGGGAGATCACAATTGGATCAAAACTTAGACCTGCCCGATCTTCCACCTAGGAGATGTTGTTGATTTAATACATTTGACTCGGACGAAGCTACGTGGTGAGATTTGGCAATTTACCAACTGTTCACATAAAGTAACTTAATTTCCAACACCTAATCATTGTAAAGCTACTCCAAAGTTATTTGCCTTCTGTGTCTTGTTTTAAATTACATTCTCCTTTAATTGAGATATGTTGTCGAAGTGAACATTAGTGTATTCTGTTAACTATTAGAATAAAAGAAACAGAGCAAGGTCGTTTTCATAAAACCCTCTCTGTTTTGTTGTTCCTTAAGCTTTTTCTCCTCACCTGTCCGCTCACAATAATCTCCATCAAAAGGTCCTTCACAGATGCATTCAAACTTGTCACTGATATAATTCGCCAAACAGGTTCCTCCATTTTGGCAGGGAGAAGAAGAACACGGGGACTAGAGTGAAGAAAAAGAAAAGATTGTCATCATTATTACCATCATCATCATCATCATCATCATCATCATCATCATCATCATCGGTATCGTCATGTCACGCCTCACGAAAAAAATCTTTCCTCTCTTACATCCATTAGCTTCATCCTAGGTGTTAACACGTCAATCAATCAATCAATCAATCAATCAATCAATCAATCAATCAATCAATCAATCAATCAATCAATCAATCAATCAACCAATCTGCATATCTGTTAATTAACGAATTTGCTAGTCAGTTCGTCCGTCAATCAATGCAACAATCCATAAACTCATCAATCAGGATGTATCAGTTTGAGTAACAAAAGGAATACATCTGAACTGAATTGAAAATGTTCTAATAAACAGGTTTTTCTGTACCTCCATGGAGAAATGGTGTAAACTGTCGTGTAACCTGTACTTCTTGGGATTGCTGTACTTGTCAGCAGATAGCAACTCACACCAAAGTTTTCCATCGGCTACTTTGTAGGCAGCCAGATTTAAAGCAAAGCATAAAGAATGCGTGAGGCATTCAAAGATGCAGTTCATGACGTCGTCAACTGTAAAATTTCCAACGGTAGGCACATTTAGATGATGAAAAGCGTCCTTTATAAAGGAATGGCTCCTAAAAGTTTGTCGACGAGGATACGCTCTCTGGGCTGGTTTTAACATAATTGATTCTGAAAAAGATGAAATACATTTGTAAGAGAAACAATTAAGAATGCAGTATAATTCATGTTTTCAAGTAACCTGTTTTCCCTTTTGATATTTTAGTTGAATGGCTTCTGTCAGCTTAACAACACGTGACAGATAAACATGAATAAGCTTGCAACAATCCGAAAGTTCCAACACTATTTTTTTTATATACATTTACAACTTCAGTAATCAAAAACTTCAACATAACAAGCATAAAATCGTTGACAGAATAGAAAACCGTTAAATTTATCTTTCAATAGAACTATAGATCCATGATGTTTAATGTTTTAAAACTATTTTTAAAAGCTGCATAAATATCAATGTTCCTTGACGCCTCGGGTATTCGAGGTACCTCCACGAGTGCAGTCCATACGTTGTTGATTTTATTCTTCACCACAGGTAAGTCCTATATTGTGGTGCGCCTAAGGTTGTACGGAGTACAGCTTATTCGTATTAAATCACGCAAGCTGGCTGGTCTGTGTTCGTAAAGACTTTGAAGACCAATACGCTTTAATAATTCGTTGTATGGCGTATAATGTTTCCTTAAAAACAATTTGTTAGCTGATTGCTCACTACATAAATGCCAAGTTTCGGAACAATAATTAAAAGGTGACAATGTAAACGAAGGCTTTCTTATATGCCTCTTGTAGTTTCAGAAGGCATCAGTTTCTGCATCCGATTAAGAAAAGCAATGTGTTGACCCACTTTTCTGCAATCCATGTAGCAATTTGCACCACTTTTGTTGAATTTATTTATTTAACTCTTTCTTAAAAGGATTACGTTACAGGGCATTTACAGAAAAGGGGAATGAGTATTTCTTGGTCCGTTTTACACGAGTAACACGATTCTACGGGGTATCGAAAATACACAAGCCTAATGTCCCACTTAGACCCATAGTGAGCAGTATAGTATCGATTACCTACAACTGCGCAAAACATCTCTCACATCAACATCATGTGAAGAACGCTCAGCAGTTCTCACAGCTCGTTAGGGACCTCAAGGTAGAAGAAGACGAGGTGCTGTGCTCGCACGACGTATCTGCCTTATCCGCCAGTGGCCAGTAGATAAAGCCCTTACGATTATCGGACAACGTCTAGAGGAGGACGGAACACTGGTGGACAGCCAGCCCAGTGACATCACATCCCTCCTGGAACTGTGTCTTAAGTGCTCTTATTTTGTGTTCCGAGGTGAGTTTTACCTCCAAGTTCATGGCGCAGCCATAGTTTCATCAGTATCTTCGATTGTTTGCAATATCTATATGGAAGAGTTTGAATGTAAGGCCCTCACAGAGCAGCAAACCTCCCGAACTGGTGGTTTCGCTATGTGGATGACACATACACGAAGCAGAAGGTGCAATACGTGCAAGAGTTTACAGACCACCTAAACTCAATATACAATGAAATTAAGTGCACCAATGAATTGGAGGAGAACAATGCACTTGCTTTTCTTGACACGCTGACCGTTAAGAGCCAGATGGAAACCTAAAGGTCAAAGTGTACAGATAACCTACACACACGGACCACTACTTGAATTTCAAATCCAACCAACCATCAGAGCACAAGCTGTCCGTTGCACGCACATTACATCATTGAGCGGACAGTGTTGCATGGACCCCGAAGACCTGCGTCAGGAAAAACAACATATCAACAAAGTTTAACATGAGCGCGGCTTTTCCATCATGGGCAATTAACAAGGCATTACAACTCAAGCCACCAAAACAGGGCGCATCCAACTACGGTCGAGGAGGGACCTCAGAAAGAACAGCGGTCGGCATCCCCTAGCTACGTGAAAGGCACGACGGAGGAGATCAAAAGAGTGACCAATTCGTACGGCGTTAAGTCATACATCAAGCCAACAAGAAAGCTTCAGGAAATCCTGTGTAAGCCGAAGGATCGCCTGGAACAGAAAGAAGTCTGTGGCCCCGTTTATAAGATCATGTGTGGAGGAGGCGGAGGTGATAAATGCAATGAAACCCACATTGGAGAAACAGAAAGATCACTCAAGGTACGTTTCTTAGAACATAGAAGACTTAGCTCCACCTCGTCAGAAGTTTCTCGACGCAATAACAAAGACAAGCCAAAACACGATGTTCACATCGACGAGGCACGGATTTTGGAAAGAGATTCAGACTGGTTTACGAGAGGAGTTCGTGATGCAATTTACATCAGAGCCCACAAGCCGATCCCAAATAGCGGGGGAAGATACAACTTTCCAGCCATCTGGACAAGGCTGGTCAGATCACATGTCACGTGACCTGACCAAATCACCGTGAAAAAGACTCTAGCAGAGTCGAAAGCTTAAGATTTCACTTTCATACAGTATAGAGTCAAAAACGAATAAATTCAACCGAAATTGTTTTGAAGTTTACTTCTTTTTCAAATTGTTGTTGCTTAATTATCTCTTAAAAAATTCGTCGTTACCCCTAATTTTCTTTTTGAGTCCCAACATTCCTTGTTAAAATCTACTTTTCCTTCATAGTCATAAATTGTGCATAAATGCGTTTGTATTAGCAGGCACCGTCCTTAATTAACTTTACTGTTTTGTATAAACAGGGAAACCAATCGAGAAAATTTAAGTAAGATACTTAAAATGGTCTCCTGTGTTCCTAGATCTTTTTGTGTAAACTAATACAGATTGGTCCTTTCGGATGCTTTATAATTAGCTGAAAATGTAAGTTTCAGAAAGTCTTAGCGAACGGAATTTGATTTTAGCTGCTTACTAGCTGTTTTTGGTTTTACTAAATTCCAGCATTTTTAAAGGAGATAGTTCCCCTTTTGAAAACGAAAGTATTTACTTTATACGTGTGATTTACCGGCCGGGAGGTAAAAACAATACTTAACTAACGAGCGCAGCGAGTGAGAAAAATATTGCTCGGAACACGACAAAAAAATTTATATGTTTTTATTCACCATAAAGTAAGCCCCATACTCGGCAAATCTTCGTCCTCCATATCCTACTAGTAGACTGCAAGCAGTCCCTTTCTGGATAGTCGAGAGGTCGCGCGAAATAGCCGAGCGCGAAAAAAAACTAGAGCGAACAAGCGGAAGGGGGCTTGGGGAGAGGCGGAAAAAAGGAGAAAGGAAAAGAAAGGGACTGCGCTCTTAGCTGTAACAGACGCGTTCATGGTAACTCCGCCCACAATTCGTTAAACCCATAAAAAATCCAATTAAAAATGACAGCTAACAGATAACAGCTCCGCATTGTTATTCAATGACCAGAACACCGGGTTAGAACATTAGGAGCGAAGGGGAATAATCGTCGAGCTTCTTTGAAAAGGCCAAAATTCGAATTTTTCTTCAGGGGTCATGCAGAGTAAAAGAAATCGACGACACAAACGCCCGAAGTGTAATTAAGAGCGTGGCTCAAGACAAATGGAAAGCTGTTGTTAATATCATTTTAAAGCATCCTGCGGTGAATTCTACTGACAAAGCTTGTTCCGCGGGGTGTTCCGCAGGGAGGGGGGGGGGGGGGGGCAAAATTACATTGTACTTGTTGGCACAAATGTCTTTTAATTATTGCGGAATCTTCTTGAAGGCAACTGCTTTTAAATCAAAGTCTTTTGACTGCAACTGGTCTTGGAATATACTGCGAAACGGAACAACAACCACAATCGAGGCCCTGTCGGCAAAGTCGAAGCTTTGATAAATAATGGATTTCCCGAAATCAGTGGGAAGAACGGCCATTACATCTTTTCCGAGACAGTGCTTCTACTGCTAGCTTCTGTTCCTCTTTTAGAACTAAGCCGCCGAGTTGATCGCTTAAATTTACGAACACATCGCTGCTACTCTCTCTCACCGACGCCATTTTCCTAGTGATCTGAAGCGTTGACATCATACGTGTGAAGAAGTTAATTACACATCAAACTTGTCTGACAGCAGCTATTGTTTATGGACCAATCAGAATTTTCCGTTGCTGGAGCGACGGGAAATTCGAACGCGTTTGTTACAATTAAGAGCGCAGTCCCTTTCTTTTCCTTCTCTCATCCAGTCTCTTCTCGTTTATTTCTCCTCGCTCCAGTCTCGCTGCGCTATAAGAACACCATCTCGACTAACCAACCAGAAAGGGACTCCTTACAGTCTAATCCTACTGGTGAAGATGTGTATAATACTCAACTCGGGTCCGGATGTAGTGTCGTATGAATTTTGCATTAAAACACTCGTGTCTATATAATAATGAAATTTATTTAACTACCTTTGCAACCGTAGAGCTCCATCCTCATTGTTATATGGTCAGTCCAGGTTAATGGAAGAAGACGAATGAATTGTGCTGTGATCGGTGGGTCAAGTTCTTGATATACAACAGTATTCCCATCCGTATTTGCAGTAAATTCCTAAAGAAGTGAAATGAAAAGTTCTTGAAAGAAGTTATCAAATAAATAAATAAATAAATAAACAAATAAATAAATAAATAGATAAATAAATAAATAAATAAATAAATAAATAAATAAACAGCATTGAGCACTTTATGCCAAGGTAGACTCTACCCCCACATTAAAATGAATATATATACACATTACAATAAAACAATTAAAAAGCCGCGGCGTAGTTTATTTTTGTGGGCTTTCCAGCGTCCAGTTGATCGAGATTATATTACAAATAAAGTAAGAAAGTAGAGTTCTATGAGTATCCTTTTAAATACAATAAAAAGAAAAACAACCAGACACAGATACGAACCTCCCAGAACCAGCACCCCCTCCCCCCCAACCAATACTCAACCATATCGGAACAAGGAGAAGAGTCAAAGCGGGACTGTCCTGTGCGATTGTTTATGTTGGTCAAAATTAAACTGCTCAAATGTTTCACGAAGAGTCTTTTTTTCTAACATGAAATTGCTGTTAGAGCATCGGGAAGAAACCATTAAAGGATTTCCCCTTGGAAGAACACACTATGATCAGTTTTTAGAGACTTCTCTAAAATGCACAACTGAAGAGAAATTAAGAAACAAATGCCCATTTTTTTCATCGTGCACATCCGCAGTCAGACATAATTAGTACAAGGTCCTATGCGCTGAACCATCATTGTAAAGATTCCATCGATTCTGGGCTATTCAAAGTGACACATTAAATAGATGAGACTCCCCTTTTCGGAGCTAGACGATCTTTTTATTTACAAAATAGACAGTGAACCACTAGGCAATGTCAGGATTTGAAAAGTTTGATTCCAATTATTTAGCTTTTAAGCTAACTGTCAAACAAACGTTTTTGAAAAATTCCATTCGGCAGAGTCTACTTATGACATTGGGGTTTAGAATATCTATTTCACCTTTATTTTGGATTGTCCTCTTTCCTTGTAATACTGGAATGTCACTCCATTGTCACTATACTGTAGCTTGTATTTACGGACACACTGGAAATGATTGTTTCTTCCCTGTGTAGCTACACGTGTTACTTTTATGTAAGGACTTCTCAGATCAACCCGGAACCATTGATTGACATCACTGATACCAGCTGCCCAACCACTTGAAGAGTGCAGTCTGCCTTCAGTGACCCTGAATCCGTAGTAAGTTGAAGACGCACTGAGTTGTTCATCTGAGATGGCATTGCTCTCCATACCAAGGACATCCTGACATTCTAAATTAATTCACGGATCGAAGTCAGTAAAATATATGAAATACATAAATTTGAACTGCGGATAGAAGTATGAATAAATGACAGACCATCCCAGGAAGTACGCAACTTAAGAGGCTGTCCGCCTTACGATCGACCACTTAATTCGGATCAAAATTTCGATTTCCTGCAAAATTTCTCCACAAAACAAGGTTGATATGCAATGAAAAAAAAAATAAAACGCATTTCTTCGGTTTTTATTCTCGATAATAGTCGAGATTTTGAGGCGAATGTCATCGATACCCGAAACCCTCAAATAGGGCCTTTTACAAAGCCGAAATTAGCCTTCTTTCGGATGCTTGCTGCCAAGCGTATATTTAGCATAGGAACATAAGAATTTTTAAAGGATCTAGAAAGAAGCATACCAGCAAAAATCTTTATGAGAATGACGACACATTTAAATTTACAAAACATGTTTCGGTCGTACAACGATCGTCTTCAGTTGAAAGTAGAAGTAATATGAAGTTACAATTGAATTTATAATGTAATGCTAAATAAAGATAAATAACAAACGTGCAATATTAACAAAATACACTGTTACACGCAAGTCCGAAGCATTTTTTCGATCTTGAAGACTCTTTCTCTTTTTTAATGAGCTTTTTCTTTGCCATATTTTATGGAAAATTGCCTTACTCTGTATTTAATTAAGTCCCACAAGACCCTCTTATCAGTAACTGCGTTAAATTTGGCTAGCCACGCTGGTACACTTTCAGTTAATAATGCTGCATAGTTCGTATCATCAGCAAGACTAGCGTTGAATTTTCAAAACGACGGGCTGTATTTTTGTTTACCAATGCTACTAAAATGCAAAATAATGGCCGCATGATCGGAGTTTATCGAGGATATGATATCGGATTTCTCAATATCTTCTTGACAAACATCGCTTATTAACCAAAAATCGAGACTTCTCTGAATAAGCAGTTTCTTTTGTTTCCAAGTAAAATGTTTCATCCCCGGGTTTCTTATTCGCCAAATATCTATTAAATCAATATCCAGGCAATAGATCTTCAATGGATTTAGCTGAAGATTTCTTTGACTGATTCCAACCAGATCAGTCCCAGACCGGGTTTAATGTGACATTAAAATCACCTCCAACTTCCCTGTATGTCCAGGGTATTGACACGTTCTGGGGGCCTGCCAATACTTGCCAAGGCAGTTTCTGTGTTTTGGGCACACAGTCATTTCTTTAAGGTTTAAGGTTTTTAAGGTTTTTATTATTGTGCACTATTTCAATGGCTTACAACAAAAGGAAATTACAATATATAAGAAAAGTAACATTAAGACAGCATTAAATTACATAAATGTGAAAAGTAAAAAATGTGCGCAGTGACCTGAAAGGAGCGTAGGCTTTCGAGTTGGTCACTGCCACGTGCAACTAACTAGAGCAAAAAAAAAAAAGAATTAAAGAATAATAAAAGTGCAAAAATAGAAACACACTACAATTTTACATAAAAAAACAATAGAAATGATAATTAATAGTAAGGGCAGTATCTTTTAAATACCCAATATTCATTGGGTATTTAAAAGGTACAATTTGTACTGCGTGTAGAAGCTATTTCCCAAATTTTAGACCCTGCAAATGCAAAAGTGGCAGCTCCGTAATTATTCATTATCCTCGGCCAAGGTGAGGTCAAACGGGTCAGCTTGAGAAAGAATTAGGTCGATTTCAGTCACATTCTCGCGTGAAAAGGGACATCTGCGAAGGTGATTACTAATTTCATGCATATATTTGCGGAGAAAAAATGTTTCTTCTTCGCCTCGTTGGTCTGAATTTCCAAACATTTTTCCCTGGAGCTATTAACTTGCTCTCGCAAAAAATACCATGCTTAGGTGATTCCGACGGCCGTTTAAACAGATCATTTGTAAAGGAAAATGTTTTCTCAAAGGCAAAAATCGATGATTTTTCTTTATGTTACCTGTTTCAAGCTTTACACAGACACTTTGATCGTTTTTTAAATTCTTGATACCATCGATATTCGTGTAGTTAATTAATTCAATGGAATGTAAGTCCAATAACATCGCCCGGGTTAGGAGCCATTTAACAAGAGCATTTTTTGGCTCAAATTTCTTAAAGAAGTGACATTAGTCATTGGTACTGGTAGACAAATACTGCGTGTGCTTCGTTCCTGGAAAGAAAACCATTCGCTTTTTTTGTAAATTTTTGGAAATTCAACGCAAATATATCGCAGATTTCAGGTTGAAATTATTTAGCTTTCCGTTTCTAATAAGAGAAAACGCTAAATTAAAATAAAGCCGACACTTTGGCGTCCTAGTGTAATTAGTAGATAAAAATACAAGCAGGTGTTTGGCTGGTGTGGAAACAAGAGCCGTATACGAATGTTTAAGTGTTTTCTTGAGTTCAGGCAAACTGAAATTGTCTTTTTTTATCCCCTTTCGTGGGAGAAAATGATCTTTTCATTTAGGAAATACCCCATGCAAAATTTACCGCCTTTTTGTAATTTGAGATATAAAGAAAGATCGCCTTCAGAGCTAGCGTGTGTTTATTAAAAAGGTATTTTCTAATATTATTTGTGTTTTGTCACTGCAGGTAAACGAATAAGCATGGCATATAATTATTGGCTACTGATAAAAAGTAATGTTTCTATCTGAAAACACCATGAAGTTTTAATGACTTATTATCAAAGGAATACTCGCTTCGATTTTCGTTTTGACTTCAGAGCAACTTTTGATTGAAACAACCTGCAGGTTGAATATGTTTAGTCAACATGTTACATTAAGTGCAAATATATCAGTGACAACCAACGGTTCATTTCGGTGAAAAATCTGTTTCGAAAAATATTATCTGCCTCCGAAATTCGGAAAAAGATTGTGAAGGAAACCTAGCGTTATCTATAGTTAAAGGTCTTCTCCCTCAGACTTTCGCAACACTGAAAACTAATCGCTTTTGTTTTCTGAGTGGTAAATCCTTTTTAATTTGTTTAAAGTGCGAATAAGGCTAGATGGCATTTTCGGATATCAACAGCAGCTCGCAAACTCGGGATTAAGATTCCATACCGTAAAATGTCCGTCAATTTAAATTTTCAGCAAAAGAATCCAGTCAGTTCAAATTGTGTTAGCTTTTTTGTACCTTTTAAAAGTCTATAAAATGATGTGGAAATGCAGGAAACACAAAAATCTCAAAATTTGGAAGTTATGATATAACATAATATAGACTTTTATAAACACTGTATGTAGTTTATTATCAAACGTGTTTAATGTTAATTTGTTCTTACATCTGTAGATTAAGTATACTCAAGTACGGTGATTCAACTGAAAGCTCCCGAGACCGATTTCTTTGTGAAAAGTGTCCTATTTGTGCTTGAATATTTAATAAATGTTTCTCAAAAATTTTCCTTCTTTAGAAATAGCTTGGGCACATTTGAATGTTTGAACGTTTAAAAATTAGCGAACCAAAGAATCTTGTTTTCTTCAGATGAAATACTGACAGCCAAAATGGAAGGTAGTATTTTGTGTCTTTCCGTCAGGGCAGTAGTTGGTCTGACGTTTACCTTTAGCAATACACCTTTTATAAATAACAATGGTTAAGAGTTCTTGAGATCTTTGGAAAGGAAGAAGTTTGGTTTTGTCAAAACGAATAAACTGCTTACCTTTTGCATGGGTTGCCTTGGGCATCAGAAGAGACAAAATATGGAACGCCACTGCTGTAAAAACAAGAGTCAAAATCATGGCCGATTAAAACACATTTGTTTCGAAGTCGGTTGGCTGGTACATCTTATCACTCTGAAGTCAATCGAGCAAAACAGAACGTTAACTTTTATTCACTTCCAGGAACATCTGTTGCCTTTCTCAGCCAATGGGTATATCTCTGAAGCGTTTTTCATTAATTTATCTTCTAATTTGCTAAAAGAAAAAAGAAAACAAGAACAAAAACAAACCGTTCCCCTGTTTAAAATTAATAATCTTCACTTGTAGGAAGAATTTCTGAATAAATCATTAAAAACAAATATTTCAAAGGAAAAGTATTGAGTATTAACTTTTTGTTTATCGTGTAAGACGGTTCCTTCTTTTGAGCCAAAAAATGGAATCCTTACATGTAACTGCAGCGCTGTTTATTCTGTTTTACAATTGATTAGTGATGTGAACCCGTGGATGAAACGCTAAAAGGCGTTGACACAAAGAACAACATAAATTAAACCGTTTTAATCATTTTCTGTGGGATCATCACAACTTCACAAGTTTATGTGTGTAATTTGGTTCGAGTTCTTTGGAGTAAGAGCCTCCTCAGTCCCCAGATCTGAATGTTAATTCTCCTGACTATCTAACATGTGTTTCTTAGCATGTTAGAATTCTAAGAAATTGAAGTTACATTATTCAGAACAATATCCCCAAGATCCCTTCATCTGCATGCTTCACAATGCATTGATGATGTAAGGAGAAACAAGTTTTTGATCACCCTTGAGAGTCAAGGAATAAAAGGCTGTATTATCCTTTAGCATGGGATCCGATGCAATTTGTATTAAAGGAGCGTCGTCTGTAATATAATTATAAGTAGTACAATAAGTAATGGAAATGTTCGATCGATATCAACGCTTAATTATCCGTTCATCTCAACTATCTCAGCGGGTATCAGTTACTTTCAGGAGGATTTCAATTTTAATTATTTGTTATTCCTCATTGATTCTTTTTAAGGGCCCTCCAGAAATTGTTTTATTCACTGATAACAACGACTGGGTTTCCTAAGGAAGATGCCTCCTAATAAGCATCTCATACAAAGTAATAACCTCGCTTTTACACTGGTTATCTGTGCACAGTACTGAATCAATGATTTGACAGTTATCAGATACCTATGTTATGCGCAAAGGATTACGGGATCGCCAGGGAGCAATTATTGCGAGTCGCTAGAATGAAATGTTTGGCGTAAAGTTTTTTTTTTTCGTCAAAAGTTGTGATTTTTGACAAAGAATAACGAATTTTCGCCTCGATTCTGTGAGAAGCGGAGGTGGCTAATGTTGTTGCGTGGAAATTCTAAGATTTTGTGTGATTTTAATCATATTATTATTATCACATTAAAATATGATAATAACTATCGATAAACACTCTTTCTTGAATAAGGTTGATTAATTCATGAATTTACAAACTAATCAGGATACCCTAATTTGGTCACATGCGTGTGTTTAGAAACCCCGATGAAACACCGGACAGAGAATTTTTCACTATACATTGATGAAATATCAAACCCAAGCGCTTGATAAAATGTCAAATCCCACTGATAAAGAGTTTATTCTAATTTAATATTAATGACACAACAGCAACATGAATTGACAAGCTTTATTAATAGCGTGCGGAGCCCCATAGCAAAGAAAATTTGGGAAACCCATGAATGCGAAAAAATTTTGTTTGGTCATGACGTCACTCCCGCTCCTTAATGCTAAGGCGCCCGTGTTTGTTTGGCTGGAAGTTACATGACGAGATGTGTTTACAACAGAAATGCTAGAGAACACAAAATACAAAGTCAATTTATACCTCGTTGGACATGTTGACAAACGTGGAAAGAAGAGAAAAAGAGAGAAAAAGAAAACAAAAAAGGGGAGACGATTTAGCAAAGTTCAACGTGAACGCGAGCGACGGATAGCAAGTTAGAACAGGCCCACCGGAAAAGTAAGTTTAAAGAAGCCTCAAATTTGCCTATATCACCCGTTCCTGATTAGTTATGGTAACTTTCAGAACTATAAAATAGCTTTACATAGACACTTTAATCGCTTTCGATACCACCAATATTCGAGGAGAAGTTAATTTTTGAAAAATTTGTTTCGTGGCCGTGTTTTTTTCATTCGCACCGCACGGCTCTCATGTGTTTGTTAACACACACAAGTTTCAAAGCTCTGAAATAATTCTACCAAACACCAAAGACTATTTTCCCGTATTCTTTATTTGTTAACGTTTATTTAAAGACTAGAATTATTACTATAGGAGCAGAATTGACACAGTTTTGAATTTCCAAACATTTTTCCCCGGGAGCTAACTTGCTCTCTCAGGAAATATCATGTTTATGTGATTCCGACAGACGTTTACAGATCATTTGTAAACGAAAATGCTTTCTTCCAGGCAACAATTGATAATTTTTCTTTATGTTACGTGTTTAAAGCTTTACACAGAAAATTCTTAATACCATCGATATTCGTGTAGAAATCAATTTTTGTACAGTATTGTTTCGTGGACGTGCTTTTTCTTTTTTCATTCGCACCGCACGGCTCTCATGTGTTTGTAAACACACACAAGTTTAAAAGCTCTGAAATAATTCTACCAAACACCAAAGACTATTTTCCCGTATTCTCCATTTGTAAACGTCAATTTAGAGGCTAGACTGAATTGTTACTATAGGAGCAGAATTTATCCCCGGGCCTCTAACTTGCTATCACGCAAAAATATTATCATGACGTGTAATTCGACGGCCGTTTACAAATCATTTGTAAACGCAAGTGCTTTCTTCCAGGCAACAATCCATAATTTTTCTTTGTGTTACATGTTTCAAGACTTCCACAGATACTTTAAACGTTTCGATACCACCAATATTCGCAGAGAAATTACTTTGTGAACATTTTATTTTGGGGCCGCGTGTACATGCCATGCATTTTCGCCGCTCTGCTTCCATGCGCTTGGACTGTATGAAACACGGGCTACAACCAAGCGTTAAAGTCTTAAAATTATTGTAAGGGCCAAAAGTATTTTAGTAGGAGCAATATTGACTGAGCTATCATTCTTCAAACATTTGTATCCGAGCGCCAAATATGTTTGGGAACCCTGTTAAGCAACGACGAACGATGGCAGCAACAACACTTGAGCAAATCGCTCCGCACGTGCATTTTAAGTTTTGGTACATTTGTTTGCCGTCCTCCGCAAAACAACAACGTGAAATGACCTAACTTAAGGTTTTGTGGAGAACATGAGCAAACGACGGTTAATTTTTCTTTCTCTGTTAACTTGAACGCAACTTCTACCAATTTAGGCAACTTTCTAGTCGTTTACTAGTCTAATACTATACCGGCGTTACCGAGCAACAATAAATAATTATTCCTTATTTCACTTGTTTCAAGCTTCACAAATCTACTTCAATCGTTTTGATAGGACAAATATTCGTTTGAACATTTTGTTTCGGGGCAGTTTCGTTCGCATTGCACGCCTCTCATTCACCGACCGTGATTTCGGGCTCATCTGCGCGCACTACTTGAATTTAACCTACCTCCCCTAGAAGGGAATTTTTTGTCCCCTATTGTTCTCATCGTCTTCAGAAAGGACTGACCAATCTTTAATCCACTTACTGCTCATATATTTTTAGGTCTTAGGGGGGCCCAGACAAAAGAACTTTTTGTCTTTAGACAGCGGTGTCAGATTTCAATATTTGTTAATGAATAAATAACAATAAAAAAAGAAATCGACCCGTTTCTAGACACGGGATGCCCTGTAATTAATGCACTCTCTTGCTTTACAAAAAACAATAAAAACCAAATTGTCTCAGTTACAAGGACATGTGTCTGAAAGTTAACGATCCGCGTCGATTACCACCTTCACTGACCAGAAAGCAATTCTGTGAACAAAGACACGATAGAAAACAGGCAAAACACAGCCGCTGCAGGACTGAAATTTTTCGAAGCACTTGTAGCGGATTTAGCAGGCAACGTAAGGCACTCGTCGTATTCATCGAAATCAATTTTCGTCATCCCGCAAATCTGTGCAGTTTTGTAGTTACCGTCACAGTTTTCTCCTCTGGCGCTAACCAAGTTGTAAAGGTAGTACTTGTTAAACTTGGAGCTTTCCTCAGATTCAAACGTCTGCAGCAAGGAGTTAAGGGACTGTGGGCTCACATCTGGTATGTTAAAGACTTCAATGGCTTTGTCTTCTATTAACCAATCAGGTTTGTTCATCAGGTTGGTCTGCGTCAGGTTGGTATAGTATTGCCACACATCCTGTCCAAGAAAAACATCAGAAAGGCGTGGTTTAATGAATAGATTATTTTCACGCTTTTTAAAGTTTTGAAAGTGTAGATATTTGAAATTGGCTTCCAACTCCAGAAAATGCGTATCAGATAACTCTCCATACCTTATAATTTTTTTTAATATTGTTCTCCTCCCATTTCCATGAAGCTGAAGAGGGTTAGACAATCACATAACGAGAATATTTTCTCATGTCGACCCACATCTATCTCCCTCTTCACTCATCCGAACCAACCATGAAAAACGTCCACGCAACGCGAGTGGTCGCACTATACGCGGAGGAGTGGTACGATCTAACAATAACTTGAGATATTTTTATTGGAGTAGGAATGGGAACTATATTCTTGCACTACGACCTCTTAATGTGGACTTATATAAGTATTTTGTATTATATTGAAGTATTTTGTATTATATACTGAAGCATTTCTCCAAATCCTCTTTTTGTTTTCAAACATATCATAGTAACATACAGCGCCATTTACAATTGTCATGACTGCGTTTAGATTTAAGTTTTCTATGCAATATCAGCCTTGCTTAGTATTACATTTCTGGCTGATTAGATCTTTCACAGATCCTCCGTATACCAGCAGCATTTTCGTTCGCGGTATGTTGGGGTAAAAAAGAAAATTATTTCTCAGGGCGTTATTTGCACTTAAAAATGATTCCCAAGGGAGTTTTACGACACGCCGAGATCCCTAAAAATGCCTACTTCAAAATTTGGTTATTTTTGACCCAAAACAGTGGACTTACCTCATGGAAAAAAGTCGATATCTGGACTAAATGCAAATATTCTTTTGAAAGAACTTCCAATTGAATGAGTGTGTTCGAAAATGGTTTAGAAAGTGCCACGTGTTGCCAACCAATCACAGAGCGGAGTAAAGCAAAACCAAAGCAAACGCTAAATTACTTTGTTCAAGTACTTACATAGCATACGTGGGGGACTGGCTAAACCGCGGAGCAATGTAGTGTGATCATTGTTTTAAGGTGGTTTATTATGACATGTTTCTGTCGTCACACGAGATCCCTATTAATTAAGCGATCCATATCTCCACAGGCATTGCCGAGACTGTTGTACATTCCCAGTTACCACAAGGATAGTATGGCACTGGGGCTTGAATGGGTATCTGGCCATTCCGTGTAGAGGTGTAGTGTGACCTTTGCTTTCAGATGGCTTATTAAAGGTGCTACACATACTGGTTTGTTTGTGTTTTTGTTCTCGAGAAAGCACAGGCAAATTTAAAGTTCCTCATTTGTGTCGAAATAAATTCTTTTAATAATTTCGATTTCTCCATCTTCGGTGACAAAAAAAAAAAAAAAGCTGTCACAGTAACATTATTTCCAAGGGCAAAATATTAATTATATTTAACAATTAGATTATGAGCTCGAGATTTCTATCGCGTGATAGTTGATGAGGGCGAAGCCCGAATCAACTATCACGCATAGAAATCGAGAGCGAATAATCTAATTGTTTTAGTATAAATCTACTAGTCGTTCAAAACTAAACAAGTAAATTATCTATTTCCTCATCGCAGACACTTCGAAAACGCGAAGAAGCGGGCGCCATTTTGTTGAAAATCGCTACTCACTATCTAGCGTAGCCAATCAGAGAACGGCATTCGTGATAGAACACTAGTAGATTTATACTAATTACCAATAGTTGTCATCATCATGATCATCGTAATGATAATAACGAGCAAGAAAGGGTGACTGTAAGTTTATACATAGCCCCTCAGTCATTATCATCAAAACTTCTCAAATCAATTAAGTCAACCTCAGTTAAATTAAAGAAAAGTAGGTCCAAATCGGTTGCTTACTTTGCCGGACGTTCCTCAGTTTCAATTATCATCAAGGCATCATATATTCTTGTACTTTAATTTGTTAGATTAAATCAACTTTCAAGAGCTCTGGAATTTATTTCGAAGATCAGGTAGACTAAATATGCCAGCTGGTAGGAATTACTCTTCAAAAGATTGGCGTTAGTTGTCAGACATGGAGAAAATCTGAACTTGGATATTGTGATGGCTGGTTTGTAAACTCAGTCATATATGCACCTATGCAAATCTAGTAAACGACTTGCATTTTCTAGATCATTAAATAATACTTGTTTATTGTATATATTCGTATAGTAAATTGCTCGTTCGTATGATAAATTCACGATAAAACATGCATGTTTTGGCCACTAAGTTACATTTTACCGTTGAAACTTTTCAGTGAACTGATTTTGTGGTTCATCGAATTCCCACTTGGTGAGACTAAAACGTAACCTGATTTAGCAATAAGCATCACGGATGCAGTGTGATTTGCTAACAGACGATTTGAGTTGTTGTGGAAAATGTCCCTATTTGAAGCGGAAAGGTCAAAATTCTAAAAATGCAGCGAAACAATGAGTTCAACCGGACTGAAGATTACGAATGACAACAACTAGCATAATCTGATTGAATCAAACAACACCACAACTTAACACAGACAATATTTTTTTTTGGACCTTGAAATAAACACAGAAAAACAAGGTCATTGCTAGTTTTCTTTTCTGAAAACGTGTGTTCCATCCAAATTATCTTGGTCGTCCTTGCTTTTGGTTGATCATGTTACACCAGTAAAGTTTTCCTGCGAGTAACAACGCAATGATGAAGCTGGTACTGTGTTAAGTTGGAGAAAGCCTGTCCTGTTTTGGTCACAATTTGGGGCATTAAACATCCCTACCAAAGACCGTCCCAGCCCATTCTGGGACTCACTTTAGCTCTTGCTTGGGTCCACACGGATTTCGAACCGTGACATTAGGCGCATTTTGGTCCTTATTCATGAGTGTCAACATTGGCTTCAAAAGCCATTCCAACTTTCTTTAAGACTCATTTTAGCCATTGAAATTGTTGACTGTTTGGACACAAATTTTAATAGAAGAGCAAGTCATTAGCCCTTAAATAGCACAGTATGTTTTTCACAGAAACGGTCCTACAACAGATGTTATGAATTTACCCTGTAGTTAACTTTCCTGTAGCTCACACCGCACTTTTTGTTGCAAGACAAGTTTCGAAGAGGGTATGGTGTACGCTCAACTTGCTCGTCTTACAACAGATCAAGCTGCAGGAAATACAGTCAAAGTAAACAATACCTAAAGGGTCCTGAAGGGGTAAAATGGAACTGTGACTGGTCTGTTTTTGCCCTGGGAAAATGTGATTTAGGTTACTGGGACTGGGATTTGGTCACAAATGTCAAAAATGGGAATGGGATAAATATTTTGTAACCATAACCAGTCGAGATATCACTTATTTTTTTGTTCAAGCACCTTGTTCGAGCCAATTTTTAGCATGTTTTACCAGTGTCCGCACTTTTTACCTCCCCCCGATCGATTTGCGGTCAACAGTATTTGTGTACAGCGGTGCGTGTAAAGCCAAAAGACTACAGAGCATGCGTATTTCTATAATGGAAACAACATGGCGGGAGCAGAGTTGTGGTGCCACCGAAGAAGAAGTTGTCAGCGCTCTTTTGTTTCTGGGCACACGTTCTGCGTATCTCGAGATACTCGGGTTTCCTATTGGTGGTGCCCCTAAATACAGGGATATTTTTGCACTGTTTAAAACTATGCGGAGAAAGCAGAACTTAGCATAGCCAAGTGCTCTTGGTATTTAAAAAGAAAATTAGGGGTAACCATGCATTTTTTCAGAGATAATAAAGCTTTTAAAAATTTGATAAAAAATGCCATACATCGCTTTGTATTCTAGCACTTTTTAGAATTGTTGTTTCTTGATTATCTCTGAAAAAAAAGGCGTGGCTACAACCAATTTCCTCTTTGGATTCCAATAGCCCTTGTAACAAACTGCGCATAAATACCTCTGTATTAGTAGGATCCTTACATCAGAACATCTTCGCATATTCTCGTGAATTTTTGGGTCTTTGTTTGGGTCATATTTAGAAACCGTAATTTTGTGGATGCAAAGAGAAAAGAGCTGGGCAGTGTACCACATTGGGATTTTTTCTGAATTCTGTTAGTGGGAATGGGATTTGAACACTGGGAAGTGGGATTGGGGGAAAAACTGGGCTTGGAAATGGAATTGGTACGACCCCCTTCAGGACCCTCTACCTAATGTTGCACATTGATGTCGCCCTCATTCCTTAATAACATATACCCTCCCCCCCCCCCCCTCCCAAGCCCTAAAAAAAGCAAGGACATCATCGGTCCTTTCATAACTAGACGCTTTTTTAGGTTACGCGGAATGCTTTGGTCGATGTAAGCATCAACGTTGCTGATTACCTGTTGGAGTTAGTTATCAATCGAGTTTCTTAGCTCTTAATGATACCACAAGATAACAGCAATCAGGTACTGGAAATTCTCGTGACTGTTACGAGCATGGATTATAAACCTTATCGTCAGCGCTAATTATATTTTGGCTACACACTATCAGTAAGTTGTTTTCATCAAGAAAACAGAAAGACAAACAGAAACAAATCTTTCCTAAATAAAAACTTGTAAAACTAGTAAAAATTGACAATCAACCCTTTACTTGTTTTGTTAGGTCGAATAATACCAGTAGCGTTTAAGCATCAGTTCGACAAAGTCTGCAGCGACACGCACCAGTGATGATCTTAAGTTATGATCTCTGGTCTAGTTTCCTTCGCATTGAATTATTCGATCTGTTTGTCATAGCGTAATTTCTTCGCCGTAAACTCTCCAATTTCCACCTTTTAAACTGTGGAGTACTACTTAGAAGTTATTGTTTCGATTAACCGCTTTAAGAAAGGTTTGTTTTCTTTCTTTCCGTTTCGGCATCTGCTAGAGTTACCCTACTTATCGTACAAGGAATTTTTTTTTTTTACGATAACCTAATGACCACACACATTCAGGCCTGGTTCACGTTTTCTATTCTGGTTACGTAATGTCAGTAAGTGCCAGATTACAATTGAATTGTACTCGTTTAATCAAGGAAAAAAACAGATAAAAAGCTTTCCAAATTGAAAACTTTTAGTAAAAATTGGAAATCAAACCTTTCATTTTTTAATGAAGTGTATTTCCAGTAGCGTTTAGGCATTAGTTCGACAAAGTGGTGTGATGTGTGTTTAAGCTTATCAATGACCTTTTCTCCTCGCATTGTGTTTCTACAATCTGTCAAAATACGCGTGATTTCTTCGCCAGGAACTTTCCAATTACCACCGTTTAAACTGTTAAGTACTTCTTGGAAGTTATTCTTTCGATTTACTGCTTTAAAGGGGGTAATTTTCTTCCTGAAAACAGCATATTTGAATCTAAAACAATTAGACAACATGGCAGCGAATTTGAAAGACTAGTGGCTATGTGACGTCACACAGATAGGGATGAGTCAATCCCCTCCCTCCATATCCAGATAATTGATTTTGATTGGGCCGTTTTTGTTCAAGACAATGAGAACAATAGAAGACAAATATATCCCCTCTAGAAGAGAAAATAATTTAATTCAGGTTCAATAAATTTATTCATTGCAGGTTGTGACTACGAGGAAGAAAAGGAAGGAACGCGACCGAAAATTTTGACACGGTCCTCATCGAGGGCATCCCGCGTAATTAATGTGCAGATTTTATAGCTACCATGAAGTGCTTTGCATAGTGCTTTGCTCGTTCGTATGACAAATCCACGTTAAAATTAAATATGCATGTTTTGGCCACTAAGTTACATTTTTACTGTTGGAACTTCTCAGTGAACTGATTTTGTAGTTCATCGAATTCCCACCGGATGAGACTAAAAAGTAACCTGATTTAGCAATAAGCATCAAGGATGCAATGTGAGTTGCTAACAGAAAATTTTATTTGTTGTGAAAAATGTCCCTATTTGAAGCGGAAAGGTTAAAATTCTAAAAATGCAGCGAAACAATGAAGTCAACCAGACTGAAGATTACGCATGACGACAACTAGTCTAATCTGATTGAATCAAACAACACCACAACTTAACACAGACGATAAGTTTTTTGAACCTAGAAATCAACACAGAGTTTCTGAAAACGTGTGTTCCATCCTTGGTGGATCATTTTACACGAGTAAAGTTTTCCTGCAAGTAACAACGCAAAGATGAAGCTGGTACTGTGTTAAGTTGGAGAAAGCCTGTCCTGTTTTGGTCACAATTTGGGGCATTAAACATTCCTACCAAAGACCCTCCCAGTCCTCTCTGGGACTTACTTTAGCTCTTGCCTGGGTGCACACGGATTTCGAACCGTGACATTAGGCGCATTTTTGTCCTTATTCATGAGTGTCAACATAGGCTTCAAAAGCCATTCCAACTTTCTTTAAGACTCATTTTAGCCATTGAAATTATTGACTGTTTGGACACAAATTTAATAAAAGAGCAGCAATAGCACAGTATGTTTCTCACAGAAACGGCCCTAATTTGAGGTGTACAACAGATTTTTTGAACTACGCTGTAGTTACGTTTCCCTGTAGCTCACACCGCAATTTTTGTTGCAAGACAAGTTTCGAAAAGGGTAAAGTATGCGCTCAACTTGCTAGACTTGCGACACATCAAGCTGCAGGAAACATAGTCAAAGTCGACAGTACTTAATGTTGCACATTGACGCTTCCCTCTTTCCTTAATAACACTGATATATCCTCCCCGCCCCGCCCCTCTCTCCCTACAAAAAGCGAGGAAACCATCGGTCCTATCATACTGACTAGCCTTAGCAAATGAGCCCGCAGTGACTTAGAATGAAACACTAAAGTTTGATTCAAAACAACTGTGTTCCATCTAGCATCATCAAACCCTTTCTGGCCGTGAGTGCATTGTAATACAGACAGTAAATGCTCGTTTGTAGCTCCTTTGAAAATTTTAGGCACTCTCAGTCGGGCTCTTCGCGACATACACCTTATGCTCTTAGACACGTGGGTTTATTGTCAGGTCCCTCAGTAGTTGACATTAGTTGACAGTAGTTGGCGTAAGGGGTCCTACTGGAGACGTTGCAAACTAACCCATAACCACACAGCTGTTAATGAAGTGACACCTTGCTACGCAAGGATAGGATCATAACAGTGAATTTTCGTTGCTGACAAACGCAGGTTAGAGTAAAACTGATAATTAATATCCCCATTCGACCTTCGTATATCCTTGGGTCTGAGTTTTCGTTCTCCCAGTAAATGCCAGAGGATAGAAAAAAAAGTGAAGAAAAAATACCATGAATCGAGCTTTAGTGCCATTATTAATTTTAGTAATACAGACTGCAAAAGCTTCATTAGGGAATAATAGTACATAGATGAAACTTTGCGGATAAGCTTAAAGAATTTTAAGCTGAGGAAGGTTAACTGAACAGTAACAGTCTGAAAACAATTCATGCTCCGGTTACGAAGAACAGCTTGCATTTCTCCCTGCTTGGTGGCAACGATTGAGGTTGAAATTTCTCTAGTACAGTTTGCAAAAGCATGTGGGGCGGAAACCGGATCAGGCGAAAGATCCAGTTTAAAGTTTCAAGTTTTGATTATGACATAATTTTTTCCAATATCACCGATTCCAAAATGCTGGAAAATACTGCAAAACAGTTCCTTGGTACTTAAAGGTGGTGCTGAGCGTTCCAACCGTAGTCTGAACAGCCCCAGTTCATCGTCACGAAAAGAAAAACCTTCGTTTACCGTCCCTTTGTAAATGTTCATACTCATCTTTCTGCGCACTAGTATAGAAAATATAGATTTGCACGTAGATTTAATATCCTTCCACACATCTTCGAATAATACGAAGTAACATCATACTGATACGGGTTAGCTGTTGAGATTGACACGGGTTAGATTTGAGATTTTTCTGGCATTTTCCTTGGCAACTGGAAACGTTTTACATTGAAGATAGCAGAGACAATAAAGAGCCATATATTCAGTGAGTATACGTAAATGCTAAATATTTCTTTTACCAGAAAGGCTATCCCATGACAGACGGATATATAATTTGTTCGTGACAGAAAAAAGAACTATTAAAAAACGTGAATGTTCGTGAATTTACAATCTAGTAACTCTGGCGGGAATGATTAATCCAGATTGTGGCTCTAAATGTTATCCAGCATTCTAAAATCTATTCGTTTCCACTCCGCTTGTACTCTTGCGGAGGTCAGCGACTAGGGTTAACATTTGCCATTGTACAATAATGCCACCAAATACTATGTGGTTTTCTTCGATGAAAACAACGCAGCAACAAAGGCACCAACAGGAGCCTAGCAGGGTTTCAGGCTATCAGGGAAGTAGCCATTGAAGTTATGTTAAGATGCCCAACACACCTTCGAACATTAAATTGATCTTGTGACAGAGTTTTCGATCCGGTCTTGTTCTTACTCTTGTCTGTACCTGTTGGCTTCATCGATGGTCGTAATAATCAAACCTGTGGAGATCCCAGCTACCAATGATGACCATTTCCGTGACAAAGCTTGCTATTCTTAGCACCAACAGTCCATACATGTTGCTGTGGAGCCGAACCCCTAGCTTTCTTCTCAAACACTACTGTAGGCTCCACACAACGTTTGACGAAAGAATCGAATTAGACGATCAATTTTAGCGGGAACTGACCTGCGCAGTCAATTCAGCTTGAATTTCTGAAACTTTACAACGTTAGTTCAAAATGGCGCATTCACCGTTTGTAGCGGTTTCTTTTTGCCAGTGGATTGGAATGATTACGTATTTTTATTTGAACTCTGCTGTGCCTCATGATCCCAAGGATTGCGGAATAGTAAGTTCTTCATTGTATTTGCCTAATCCTATCGGGGTATTTATCTGAACCATGAAACAGGCCTCACAAAGCTAATTTCCATAATAAGGCACATTTCACGCTGTCGAGGAAGCAAGAAGCATTCTATCAGTCGTGTCTGAGGTCGAAAGCAAAGCATTCCCTTGTTAGACAATTAAGACAATTAAGCTACGTGACTAAGTTAACAGCAACAGATATAGCTTTTAGTTACCATTCATTATTAGTGCTGAACTACCTGCCAGTTTAATTTGAAATAAGTGTTCCAAACGTACTTAAATCTGCAAGGAAGGACATTACAGATCCACAATAAATTGCAAGTCCTTTCGAGATTTTCCGGGTCTTAAGTTCACGGATGTTTATTATTCCGGAATCATTAATTGCCCGGCCCCTGAATATGCCAAAAATCTTGCTTATCAACACTGCTCGATTAAATAATTCATCCTTTCGCTGAATTATTCTCTCATATTTGGTTAGACACTGAGCTTGGAATTAGTTCTTTTCTAATTCTTGCTCTTCCTTCACAAAAAGACCAGTGCCGTAACTGAAAGTGAAGAATAGCAACACACGGCCGCGTTCCTTGATCGCGTGCTACTTAAATTAGAGGCCATTAGCTTTTGATCCCACTGATATACACAACCTTGAGAAAAATCTATGGGTAAAATGAAGTTGTGTTCATCATCATAATTTAAGCTGCACTAATTAAGCTCAGTGAAACGTGGAGAAGCTATTCTCCAATTCAATCATTCTTAAGATTTGCTTGTGGAAATTCCTTTACCGGATGTTCCCGTGACATTCAGTGTGCCAACTTCGCTGGCTATCCGATGATCAATCAGCTTGTTTCGGTTTTCTGGTATAGATTCAACGCAATTATCCATTCGAGCACCTAACTGGGATTTAAGATTTTCTTTCTCTCTGTCTTCCTCACTCTCTATGTATAGTATGTATCGTTAACACAATCACGAAGAGAATGCCATAGCCAGTGCATGAGAGCCTGTTACAATCGTTGATCAAACAAAGAAATGTATGGATACAAGAAGCTAAATTGTCTTCATTGACCGGTCTTCATTGTGGGTTTAAAAACGGCGGTGTCAGTAACAATTCGAGTAAAACTTATGATTCACAACACTACTTAGCAAGATCTTGACTGCTCATGAAATCAGACTAACGCGGGAAAAGTGAGGAAAATGTGCACGGTAAATCGAAGGGCTGTTTTTGGGTAACACCATTTTGTGCTCATGCACTGGAGCATTCATCCACCAAAAGGTGAATATAGCGTTACTGGTTAATTATGTAGAAAGTAAATCGGCTTGCTTGCTGAATTAACTTGGAGTAGTCACTGGTTTAAAAACAGCTGAAGACTTGACGGAATCGCTGACCCGGCGTTGTCATTAAATTCCCTGATCATGTTAGAACTGGGAGACAATACACTCAAGGCGCACGAAACTGAAAGTCAATCCAGTTTGTGTTAACATTGACAGAAACTCAACATTACAACTCCAAGGAGTCGTGTCCATAATTATCTGTGGATTTATCACAACGAACAAGTGTGTTCAATTGATCTAATGGAAGCAAACTTTTACTGCTTATTCTGACAGGGGTACACGAGCTTTAACTTCACTTCGAAAGTCATATGGCATGGGTTTTCAGTAACTAACTGTTACACTGTTAGGAAGGAAGCTATCGTATTTTAACTTGTTTTCTAAAATCTATTTTCCAATTTATGGAGGTTAGTTGCAAAGTTAGAATCTACAACTGATCCTTTTCAACTATCGCACACAATACTATTAATTGAAAGTGATCAGTTCTATTAATGAAAAGAAGCAAACTTAAAGAAAGCCCTCCACCAAGAAAACAAAACAAAACTGAAAGAGCCTACCAGGCCTAGGGTTTCTAGGTTACGAACATGATCAATTTCGTTCTTTCAAGATTGGGGTATGACTTTGGTCTAATTAAGCCTGTTTCAGAACTTCCTTACCAAATCGAACCGATTCGAACATAACGCGATGCCGCAGTGAGTTAACCGACTGCCAACAGATCGTGTTACAGTATTAAACCTTCCATAAATTGGTTTTAGATCCTTTACAATATGACAGTAAGCGTCAAATGCTCTGAAATCTTGATTACAGTAGTTAGAACGCAAAAATTATATTTGAGAACTATTTCAGTTCACAAGGTTTCTCCTTCGTGTCATTGATTATACATTCTGTGTATTCGTTTCCACAATCAGTAATAAACTGTGACAATTACACATGTGATCTACGTATTTTGTACAACAAATCGTTACTTTGATGCTGCAAGTTCACGAGTTTTCAGCGTCTTTCAACAGACATACTATAAAATGAGACACTAATTTAATTTGCTTTTGCAAGAAAATTCTACATTAAAAGATTACTCCAGCAAAAATTGGTGAACTTAATGCGTCTATCTGTAGTTGACCATCAACTTGATTATACGTATGATCACGGATACAGCAAAAGACATTATGATAGCCATTGTCAGACAGTCGACAATGCAACATTTCATAGTCTTTTCCCAGCTGTCATTTTGATCCAGCTGCTTGTACCTAACGAATGTCTTAAATTTTAGAAAGTTCTTGTATCGAGAAAGCTGAAATGTTTAGCTTGTCAAGACGGCATGGGACAAAAAGAAAAGCCTGAAGATCCGACGAATCGAGTCTAGCATACGGTCCTGTTAATGTTTCCTCTATTTGGAGATGAAACGTACGTTTTATTTTCCACTGTAATGTTTCGTGGAGCTCCATGAGAAATTGCCGGCTTAAAATCACGACTACTTTTTGTACATTTAGACGATGTAGATGGCATGAATTTAAATGAGGTAACCAGTGAAAATTTTAGAAAGGCAGCTGCGTAAATGAGTCGACCGTGATGAATAAAGTCATTTGATGACCGCTACTGTACCCCGCAAATTGACGAATATGTCCACTGTCCTTGGGTAATCCTTCCCAATAAAGTGAGTTTTTTTTTTATAAATTTAAAGTCACCTTAACACATTTGGGAAAATTAAACAAGTATTCCAAATTGTGAAATCGAAAGTGAAAGTGGACTATCTATAAGCTTAATTACAAACCATTTGCTCTTGCTGTTCAGGGCCAGCCAGAACGATCGAGTTAGCCTTCATTTACCTTTCATTGTCTATTGAATTATCAAAGTTATTCAATCTACAAGGACCAGCATTGCAAATTGCAAGATCATCATCACGACAAATTTATAGCTTCTTGGAAGCGTCACAACCTGTAGCCATTTTTCCACTGATTACACGTTTTGGATCACGGCTGCGGATGAGGAAGACGCTTACCTCAGTCCGTGAGCATGCATTTATTTCCATGGAATCTTCGTAGTCAGCAGTACTGCTCTACCGGGAAATAGCTTTTTGGTTCATCCTCTGAGTTATCTAAACATCTGAAAAAAAGCGACCCTTCCTCCTTCTCGTCCGTCCGTCCGTCGCTACAGAGGTGGCTGTATGTGGTTCAGTTACGTAGCAGCACTGATTTTGTCGATGCCTAAGTTCGGGCTGTTAAATTTTAATAGTGCACCGCCACCTAAACTACAATAAAATATACTCTACTTAACCAAAAACATCAAGGACTGAAAAAAGCGGCAAGTAAAATAACTTAATTTAACCTCAGAAAAAAGTTTTGACTTAATGGGTAATCACGCGAGCTAGAAAAATGCAGATCAATTATCCAAACAATCTTTCCCTACGAAAGGTGAGTTCAATTAACCCAGTAAGCATCGGGATTCAGTTAGGCTATTTGACCGTGCAATTATACCTTTCCCAAAAAAAATTTATTCACATACAAGAGAGTTAGCTCACATGCTGCGTAAACCAGATGATAAATCAGGTTGTTTGAACTATTTGAGAAATTATAATTCAGCCACACCAATCATCTTGAATAAAAATAAAAATCGTCTCTCTTTCCGATGGTTAACAAGAACAGGTTCTTCGGCATTAAACACATTGCGCATAATTCGCGATCATACAAAAAGTCGATCAAAGATTTACTAAAGTCTGGTTTGGTTTATACAACCTGGTGCTGTCGGAAAATTACCTGTTGTCTGTATACAGAGTAAGGTACAAAAGTCAAACGGCACTCTCGTCAAAATTACAAGATGGTTATAACCATCAATGAAAGTCTTGCAATTTTCATGGGGCTGCGAGAGCGTATATTGCTCTTTGTTTTAGAAATATCTGCTTACCTTTGCGTAGGTTAGGTTTCGACGCCGGACATCTTGCTGTATTTACAACATCCACCATTTTAGTCTTCCTCCCTGTAATAAGAAAGTAAGTGCTTATTGAGTTGAGAAATCTGTCGTCTTTTGTAAAATTGAACTTTGTCCGTCGGATTGCACACATGGGGATGGGACAAGTGACGTATTTTCTGCCGTCGGGTTGTATCTACACAAAGGATATGGAGACCAAAAGGCTCACTAACCTATAATCCATCCAAGTTTCCATCATGCGGAATGGAGGCGACATCGCAGCTTCAGAATTACATTAAATGAATTTGTTTTGTTTCATTTCATTTCATTTTATTTCATAATTGCAACGGAAATATCAAAAGGAAATAGTCAATCGTGAAACAATAATAGATTTAATGGAACCAAAATGCAAGGAAGTTTAAATAGCATTAAGCTACTTCAATTGATGTTTAAATCCTTTCGAAGTCAGATTTTATTAGGTCAACACTTAATGGGCAATCAAATGAATGCAAAACATTGTAATCTTACATACCATTTGTTATATCACGGCATCATTCCGCAGATCGATCTTCAAAGGAAAAATAATGAACTAATAAGGAATTCGTCAATGAAGCTAACTATATCCTAAATCATGGAAAAAAAAAAACTCACGGAGAGCTTCACTGAATGGAATTCTAGTTGGTTCTTCACATCTTCGACTTGAAATCAACGATTGAAGTACATTCTCCGTCCGCGCTTGCCCCTGAATCAGTTCAATTTAGCTACTCTGATAAACAAAGGAGAAACGAGAGATTGAAAGTACGAAAAAATAAATACAAGGGAATTTCCACCCGATCATGAAGATTATAACCTAAGAAGAGTCGTAATTATATCATCCTTTTAGAGCCAGATGATCCTGAGAAGAAAGTTTGCCGTTTTGAGACAAAAGAATCTTCCTTTTCCAACATCAATTGACATGAACTTTGAGCCACGCAAGCGACAAATCATATACCCAACAAACAGTCCTAATAAAAACTATTTTTTTGTAATATGTTTTCCTCCTTCAGGAGGTCAGTGTAGATAACAACGCGCTTTCGCAAGCGACTCATCCTGATTATATGTTGTCATGTCACGGCAGGCTCTTCACGCAGTACTTAGTAATACTTCTTAATATGAAAGTTTCCACCCATCTCACTTTCTATCTAAACACCACTGAACAAGACAATGGGGCATAAACTACCTGTTTTCCTCGCGCCTTAATTTGTGTTACATGGAGCCCGTACAGAGACAACACTGAATATGAAAACGCGTAAATCCCTCTGGGAACCGTTTGAGAGAAAAGCCTCGCTTCTACTCTGGAAACATTTTTAAAAAGGTGTCCGTTTTTAAAATAATTTTTGCGGCAAGGTGTGCGGCAAGGTTCAAATTCTTCGCATAGATATATCCCACATTATACGGATCGAGGGATCCCTTTCACCGTGGTAGTGGATTCCAGGCCATAAATTGGCCCAATTCAATATATGATATAACAAGAATCAACGCTCCGCATTTTGCCGACTATATCATTGCTCTGGTGGTGTTGGTTACGACAGCTAAAGTCGTCTGACTTTGAAAATAACAGCAATATTTTATGAGCAGTCAAATCCAGTGTTCTTTAATTCTGATCATTTTAAATTTCATCTATTAAAGTCATTTCATTCTAAACTCTGCAAAGAGCAAGTAAACCTTACACTTTAGCTATTCGATTGCTTTACATAAAATCTGTCAGCTTAAAATGTAGCATAGCGGGCCAACAAAGTTTTAATATTTTAATGGCAACTGAGTCCAATTAGTTTAAAAACAACTCTTAAGTAGTCCTAATTACAACTCCCTATTTCCAGCATGACATACGCCATGTTGTCCAAAAACTGTCCTCCGGCATTCCGGAAATAGAACTGCTCACCTACACTATCGATTTGTTATGTTGAGTGCTGGGCCAACTGTTTCGAACTAAACTTCATTTTACGGCGTCGGCTAGATCAATGTTTCTTTTGGGCTTCCAGCCAGCAACAAATTAAGTTACAGCACTTGGAAACATTTCTGCTGTGATACTGCAGTGATTCAAGGGATTCGATTATAGATTACACTCTGCTATGCTAACAATGTTAATGTTTCTACAGTTATTCATAAAATCATGACTTTGTTTACATGCTGTATAAAGAAAGCAGGGAAGTTTTAGCCAATAGACCATGTTAAGTTTTCGATTGAGTACAGAGGAAACTTGTTGATTGTGATTCTTTTAGTAGTTACTGCAGCTCACAATCATTTGACTGATTTGACATTTGCAACGCGGTCAGAAGGGTAAACACCACTGATTACTACAAATTCTTCAAATGAAAATTACTATAAAGCGAATAAAAGTTAGCAGTTGTAGGCTGAGATGAAATGTTTCTATCAAACGTGCAACACACCAGCGCAGAAGCAGGTCTCGGTGTCCTAATTATGGCATCACAATACAATATATAAGTCGATGCAAAAATCGCACAAGTATTCATGCTATACACTTTAGTACCAGCTTCTTAAAAAAATATCCCAAAACATTTGTAGGAGTCACCTGACTCCAATAGTCACTGAACGCTAGTACTTGTACAACTGAATATTACCGAAAAATTCGGTGGTCTATGCTTTTACTCCCAAATAATAAACACTGATAATAAAAAAGCATATAATTAATGTCCTTGTGCTACTATGACCCAAACACTATTTTGTAAAGCGTTGGTAAAGTCACAGTCATTTAAATAAAAGTCAACTGGGAAGAATTTATGAAGCCACAAAACGAATGATAAAGTTTAACAGAGTCAGAAAGCGAGCAACAGTCGATACTACAACTGAAGCAAGCTCTCTATTAATAAATCTATCTGCACTTCTACATCCAATTCATGGCATTTAATTTCTTGTAACAGTACTAGCTAATGAAATGTTTTCACCACCGCAAACTTATCTCGAATCGTCCTCTTCTTCCATAAATCGCGTATTGTGAACATAGTTGCTGAAGTTTATTCACAAAAGACGACTGAGAATTCTTCTGTAGCTATAATCGGTCGCGAAAAAAGCTGTGCAATAATACCACCCCCCAGGTTTATTTCCCCTTTTTATATAGACCTCCGGCTCGGCCTTGTACTGGCTGTAGAATCAAACTTAAAATTCGATAATCAAACAGCAAATCATATTCTAGAAATAAATACCAAAAAAACTTCTCTAATTTCCATCCATTTGTAAACCTAATATGCGATTTTCATTTCAACGTCTTAGTAAAGTTCCGGGGGAAGCCTTTATTGGAAATATCGCGCAAGTTTGAACTCTACACATATCAAAACATGTTGCTTTTTTTTTTGGCACATACCTATCATTGTTAAACGCATTTAATGGCATCAGTGCTTCAGTGAAGGCACAAACGCAATAGTATAAATAATTCAAGGTTAGGGAATTACAGAAAATCATGATTCGGATCACCATACGACGTGAAAAGATGTAAAGGAAAAGAGAATAACTGTGTTACAAAAACATTTCCTTCAGCATTTCGTCTCGGTTTTTCTTTCAGAGCTCTGTAAATAACCCACTTAAACTCTCGTTCACGACTGTGTATCAAAGAAGCATGCAAGCTGTGTTTGTGTTCCGGTCTTTGTCAGAAGAATTTGATCTAATTTGCGCCCTGTCAAATTTGTCAAATTGTCTGTCAAATTTGCGACCTGTTTTTCGGACTAAATTATAACAAAATCCTTAGCAGTATAAACATGCCAATCACCTCACCTAGTCAATGGCCAGCAAATGGAACAATTCTTCAACAACCCGCATATTCAATTATTTCTGGGCTACCTTCATTTACAACTTCCACAAAACTTGATCTCGATGTGGTTAAAATTATTTTTCTTTTAAGTATGTCAATATATCTCCAATATACACTTATGTCCAGAAATACACCTTACCCTGAATTTGGGTACTTCATAAAAAAACAGACCTTTTTGTCGTTTTCACATTACTTCATGTTTGACAGAATTATTTGTGTTTTAATAAGAATTAAGGTTAGGGGCCACCTTGTGATGTCTATCATACAGTTCATGAGTCTCATTAGCGTGCCTTTCTGGACATTCAATATAAGCATATTCACCGATTACTATTTGTTGTTCTGCGACTATCCAACAATTTATGCAGCAAACTTCATTCCAAGCCGGACGCTTTAAAACAAATATCTTCTGGGCTCTATTTATTTCTACACAATTTCTTGCCTTTAAATATAACGTGAGCGAGAACTGACAACTTCGAACAGGGTCTAAATTCTGAGTTCACGGCCTTCACTGAATCGGTCTGGAAATCTGTGTTAGTCATGGTATAGTTTCAAAGAAAGTGGAGTAACAAAAAGATAAAAAAAAATACTGGTTGATAATTTTGAAACCCTCATACAAGGTCTTTTAGTATTTTAAGAGAGGAAGCTGCAATTTCCAAAATGATCATTAACTCAATATTTTTTTTAAATTATATATTTACTTCATCTTTATCTTTTTATATCATTTTTGTTTTATTTTCCTCTTGCGCTGTTGCTCTGCGAGGTAGATCTCTTCCCGTGAAGCTCGAAACACTTAGTAAATCCTAGTAAGCTCTTCTATTTTGAAAGAAAAGTTGTGACAGTACAGGCAATAGTTTGAAGCTGAATAATTCGGTACTGTCTCTTTTGTGAGGTCATTTCGGTGTCAAGCGGTGATCAGTCATAAATTACTCAGTCACATTTCTAATTTCGGCCACAAGGCTTTGTTTTTCGAATGCCATCATTTGAGTAAATAAATCTGCAGCATTTTGTGAAAGTGTAATCCAAAAACCATGTAGTATGAATTAAAAACTGAGATGAAACAAATAAATTTCACCCATTTAAAACTACTATGGCTACATACATTTGAATGTTAACATTCAACAATTAACAAGTACTGATTGTCTACAAGTGAGGAGAGAAGAAAACGTATATTTGCTTGCTTTACAACAAAATGATGACATGCGGTGACTGTAGCTTCTCTGCTAAGCTTTTCCAAGTTGCATTTTTGTTGCTTTCGCTGTTCCAACTTTCGTGTTCTGTTAGCAGTAGCAAGCCAAGCCACGTGCATTGAATAAACTGATGTCAACCACAACTTTGGAAGTTGCACGATTCTTTCCACGCGATATCTTCAAGGCAGCCAAATTTTTCGTATCGACTAACAGCAAATGCTCCAAATGACTTTAGGCCATGTAGTACTGGCTAGGTCGAGGCAACAGCCGACTTCAGTTGCCATTTCGCTGGCAAGTAAGCTTCCAAAGTAAACATGTAACTTCAGTTAATGTTCGATAGAGCCAAGGTGACTGATTCAGTTGCCCGGCAACTGAAAATCAGTTAATTTGCGCTTTCTAATTGCGCTATCGTGGTTAGCTGGTCAAACCGGCATCAAGCTTACGGCGAGATATACTTATGTGTGTGGACGCTGGGTGTTAAAGTTCTCCCTTCAGTTATCCGGAATACGAAATTCCTGTTACAAGTCTATAAGATCCGTACACTTTCTTGCCCTTCTGAATATGCCATGCCACGTCCTTATATTTGTCGTATATATGACTTTAAGGAACCGTATGACGATCATTCCATGCAGAAGCAAGAACATGCTTTTTGTCGTGGTCCAACGACTGCTCATCGTTCTTTGCGTTCTTTGGGCAGGGCCCCAATAGTGATCAGCATCAGGTTTCTCCCTTAGACATCACTACTTGATCAAACATGTATTTAGTGAGAATGAAAGGCATGATCAACAAACATGAAATGCATGGGTATTTAAGCAAATTCTCCCAACTGGTACCAAAGGGAATATATGTGGAACAATTAGGAGAATTTGGATGTTGATACTGAAGCTTAAGGGGTTAATTTCAGTAGAGTTGACACATGAGAGTTTTACATGACAAGCCGACGCACACAACTGATCGTTTTTTCTGATAATGTCAGTGCCAGAAATTCACAGCCATGACCCGATGTCTTTAAAGTTTCCGTGAGACAAAGCCTTGTTGGCAAGAATCTGCCTCGAATCACGAGACAAAACAGGAAATCAATAATGGATCCTTGCCATTGAACCATTGCTGAAAACATATCACCTAGTGACATATAACATTTATTTTGAAAAGCCACCATCTTGGATCAGCTTACTATCTTACTATCTTGGAAGCCTCGATTTCTTTAAAACTGGAGAAAACCATCCAAATTAACTTAAATTTTATGAAAACCAATAAATAAATGCTAGAAAGGTGATAATTAGGTAAGTAGGTAGGTCAAATAGCAAGAATCCAAATTTTTAAAACTGAGCAGCGATCGTTGACAAAAAAAAGAGAACTACAATGAGGATATAAATGAACCGCTGGAATATGTGCATGTTCCGGTACTCATATGAGGACTACCGGCCAGTGACAGAGCAAAATCCGCTTCGGATAGGGAATTCTTTAGGTCAGCACAGTATGTACTTGTTGTATTACTTATGGTGGATTTGATCCCTATTCAACAAACCAGATAGCAAAAACAAAAGGCATGACCACTCATGCACAAAAAGCGGACCTTTGATCGTCTATGAGTGGGCGTCGAAGCACAGGCAGCTGAAGCTCATGTGATGAGAACGTGCACTGGGTATTGTCTGAGTTAAATTAGTAGGAACTTGACCTTTCCGTGAAAACGATCGATTTAACAAATAAAGAAGCCTCGACCGTGTTTTGTTCTATTGTAAAAAGCACGCAGGAAGCGTCTTGAGCACGAAAGAAGTGTACGTTGAAACACGAGACGTACGTAGTCGAGTGTTTCTCCCTACTTCTTGAGTGCTCCAGCCGCTTCCTAAGTGCTTTACAACAGCACAAAGGACAGTCGAGGCTTCTTCATTTGTTTTATGATAAAGAATCATTTTATTTCTCCACGCATTCACGCTCATTTTCAAAACAAACTTTCTTTTCCAAACGAACAGTAGTGGCGTCAGCGTGCATCTGTACTCTCATCTCCCTCATAAATCACGCTAAAATAAGCCAATCACAATCCTTGTTAGAATGCTTTAAACAATTTCATTGGTTGAACAAGACGAAAACTGTAAAACATGTTGAAGCAAAACATCAAAGTTCACAAACTTTGCCTAGTTTGAAAGTAACGCCAGTGCTTCTTCAGAGTTTTTCCGTTTAAAATTCACGATGAAAAAGTAAAATGTATTTCTTTTTTTTAATTCTCCAGAGTCTCTCCTGGCGAGCAACCGTAAGCCAAAGAGCCAGAGGACTCTGGGCACGAGAATGGGCGCTGGCCAAAAGGGTCGCGGTACTGGGGACAAAAATGATGACATGTTATTGATTGATTGTTTTTTAATTTTCTTTTACAGACTTCTCTATTTTTCAACGCTTTAACGTTGGTGTTAAAAGGCACAAGAATTTGAGATGTTCTCTTTTAAAGAATTATTTGATTGTGACTGGAAGATGGATGTAGACACCACTGAAAATAACCAGCACTACGCATTAATGATTACAAGTGGGACGCCTGTGAAACAGGAAAAAGGAGAGTCATTCTCCCAAGCGACCTATCATCACACCGCTCCATTGCCGCAGGGTCCAAACCCCTATACAGACCCTTTGGGTTGTATAAAAATAACCAATGTCTGCGGATCTTTACCTGACGATTTCTATGAAGAATTCAGCGAGAACCAGATTGATAGGCGCTTTGTTCAACTGCCACCGATGACAGAAGTTGGTACTATGATCCAGGAGCGCATTTTCAGGTCAATGTACCCTGTAGAGATAGAGGTGAGAATCTTATCCAAGTGCTTATGTATAGCTCAATGAAATCACCAGGAACAAGGACCAAGGAACAACTTAAACTTAAGGTCCTGAGATGACAGTGGAGTCCGCCAATGTGTGGCTATTTCTCCAACTTTTTAGCTACCATTTCATTGTAGATATTTTAGCTTAAATGTTTCCCTACAGTGAACAACGTATCATTACCGTTACGTTAGGGTGTTACTGCTCTTGGGCACTATCTCCTCTCCATGCTTTCCAATCCACATCTATCTAATAAAGGATGAGTCACCGGGCTTCAGTATTTTATGGAGCATGAAAATTATTCCCGTATTTGATTGATTGATTGATTGATTGATTGGTTGGTTGGTTGATTAATTTATTGGTTGACTGGTTGGTTGGTTTATTGATTGATTGATTGATTGATCGATTGATTGGTTGGTTGGTGGGTTGATTGATTGATTGATTGATTGATTGATTGGTTGCATGGTTGGTTGGTTGATTGGTTGATTGCTTACTTGATTGATTAATTGATTGATTGATTGATTGATTGAGTAATTACTGATCGATTGGCTTTTTTAGTAATACTCCTAAGGCGTTCTTCTTCTCCATACAACAAGTTATATAATTCGGTAAGACATGTTATGACAGCCTTCTGACAGGTGTTTTAAAAGTACAGTTAAGTGGAAATTTCAACAGCTTAACAAAGAAAAAAAACGCAAAAAGATAAGAGAAATATTTCCGACAGAATTAAAACTGTGGTTTTCTTTTTATGGAAAAACTGCTGTCAACCTTTTAGTGGAAAGCAATATAACTTTATCTATTAAAGTTATCGTAATTTTTCGCGAAAACCTCTAATTGCACAAATGTTACAAGAATGTGAATTTAAGGCAAGAAAACTTTGAGTGTGGACGATTTAATCCAGGAATAAAATTAGCTGGCTTGAACTGTATGATTATAATTTAATCACAATTCAGTTTTCATAATTCAACTGTATTAAGAGTGAGAGAGAAGAGTCTTGACTAATCAATCAAACAATCAATCAATCAATCAATCAATCAATTAATCAATCTGGTACCACCTAATTTATCGTTTCCTGTTTAGGAAATCGTGTCTGAAGATGAAGACGGTCCAGTAAGTCATGTGACTTGTAAAGCCAAATTGCCTCTGTACCACTTAAGTAACCAGATGCAAACAACAAGCTTCCAGATGCAAGGAATCGAAAACAGTGCAGCACCGGCGGTCTATCAACCGTTATATAATAACAGTGGTGGTTACCGTCCACGGGGATACCAACAGGGTCCACAGCAGTTGATTCACGCTCTAATCAGTAACGCTGATGGTAATAACTACAGTTGCCCTGCCAGGTGCCCCTGTGTTTGCCACGTGTCATCTTTAAACGTTTCTTCTGACTTAGCAGTCTTTGATGAGGAAAACCAGCGTCCTTGTGTAATTATGGCGCCCGTGAACCGTGGGAATGAAGCAACCTCGATTGTGACTCATGTCCCTTTACAGGTAAAGGAGCCTAAGAAATTTCTTGTTAACTGTTCACAATGAAATAAAACCAAAGGAACAGGAAGGAAGTCTTGTGACCCAGGACAAAAAATGTTTCACCCTAAACATGTTTGCGTAAAAGCAGAGGTAAAACTATGATTGCTTTTGTTTCTTTGTTGTTTTTTAATTTCTAAATACCAATGTTAAGAAAGACCAGCAATAGCTCTTCAGTAGCTTCCAGCCAACGGTACCGTTAACGACTTTATGTGAAGATCCAACAAAAAAATCAAAATTTGACTCTAAAAGGGGTGACAGGATTGTAACAGTGCTAACTCAGCTATATTGTAAAAAACGTTATTTTAAACAGATTGGTGGCCACCTTTTCAAGCCCTCGGAAATCTCCACTGAGCGGAGAACTAACCAGATGGTAAGTACTGGAAATTTAGATTTTTCTCTTTTCTCTTTCTCTTTCTCTTTCTCTTCTCTGTTTTCATCCATCCACGCTATAGAAACGAAGCGTTTTCAAAAGTCTCCGCTTTCATGGGCGTTTTCGCGCGTTTTAGTGTGGACAACAGGTGAAACCGCATGGAAAAGTATGCGTTTTCAAACGAAGCACACAAACAAAGCAAAAGTTTGCATACATAACATTTTATTTAGGACTTTCCCAAACATTACTTGTTGAATCTCAGTTTCTTCTCAGCTCGAGAGAGCGCCAACTCCGGCCCCTTCGGATGGCTTCAATGTCGGATGATGTTCAATTAAGCGGTTAAATCGCAACAATCGTTATTCAAACCAATGCTGAATACAAATCGAACACTAGAAACAGCTTTCAAGCACTGAACCGGAGTAAATGGATTTTAAAGGACGCTATTTATTTCAAAACCTGAAAGGAAGTTAGTTTGTCGCCCCATGGCACGGGATTCAAAACAAAAAAATGAAATAGTACGATGAAAACATCTTCCAACTATCCACTTACTTCGTAGCAGCTCTTGACCATCTTGACCAAAATCTCTCCCACACCTCTTCGTTACCTGTGACTTGCAGCGCCTTTTCAGACCCCCGGGGGCACTGGCACCATTTGCTTCCTTATATGGAGATGGGCACTGTAACTTCTTACGAGCTTCTTGCGACCGATCGAGTTTGGTTCCTACCCAGGGGGGAATATGAGTTAACTTTCGTGCACTTATCGCCTACGCATGGGACGCTTTGTTACTAAGCCTAAACGAATACTGGCTGCATAGCTTTGAAACAAGTGGAGCGTTTTTCAAGCTTTTCTACCAGAAATATACATGGAGAAACTACTAAAATCGAGTAATGAAACTTTATTTGAGTTTTTTATGTAGTCGAAACCCATTTTTCCTATAGCCCATGCTAGAACCTTCACGATCATGCCCCCCACTCCTTCTTTTTTCCCCTCTCCCCTTCCACTTCCATAAGACTATAAGCTGGAATTGTTGGTAGTCTTTTTTTCTCATCTGTCCTTGAGCGAAATGGAAATTTTTCTCATGCCGGATTAAGTACTGTCGTATGCATTTTTTTCTTTATCTTCTCTCTGGTTATGTACTGTAAAACTTTAATTGTTTATATAATAATACGAAGAACTTTGAAATAAGATGCTAAACAAATAGCCCAATTTTGATATATTAAAATTCAGCCTGAAACAATAACATCGCTGCGGGGCTCCGGGGAATAAATTGTAGAGTTTATATGGGTTTATTCCCTGAAGCCTCGCAGTGATTTTTATTGTTTCAGGCTGAATTTTAATATATCGAAATTGGTCTATTCAAACGCTCACAACTCAACACAACATATTGCATTAACGTGACATGTATTTGTTTGATGACTGGCAGCCAGACCTTAATCCAGTCTTTCTTTTAGAGACAACACTGTCGTAAGCAATCGCCAAAACCTTTCTTTGCGCCCCTGAAATGTAATCAAAACTATTTTTTGAAAATATTTTCCATCAAAATATCTCAGCTGTTATTTCTCGCGAATGGTATTGCAGCTGATATACCATCGCCGCTAAGCCAATCAAAACTCCGGAATTACAGCATCCACTAAATAATTAAGATAAGATTTTCGACATTTAAGCTACTTGTCTCCCAAAGTGATGTAGCGTTCTCATGATGTAACTCTTAAATTTTTGTAGGTATTGGCTTCATTTACCATATTTTGTAACCATTTTTTTTTCTTAACCAGCTTTCATTTGGGTGTCGAAAGTAGTTTCCGTTTGCTTTGGTTTTACTTTACTTCGCTCTGTGATTGGCTCAGCAGAGCAATACGCAGCCCTTAGAGCAGCTCACAGGACTGGCTGACAAAAACAAAAGCGGAGCAATCAACAAACGACAAAGACAATGGTCCCTCACTAACTGTGAAACAATAGAGCTGCGTGATATACAGGTCCAATGAAATTAGAAGTTCAATTCAAAGTCGCACCTCTTTGTAAAGCCATGAGAGGCGATTGGACCAAAACCAATCCCTATTCTGACTCACTGTCTAAGTCTATGTTCACACGGGACCAGTTCCAAATGGTTTTGGTCTAAAAATTGTGACGGATAGGCCTTTTGTTTACACGGGACCTGCTCACCGTACTGTCAATTCGTTCCCGATCAGGTCCGGTAACTGGACCTCCAGAAAAGCAGGTCCAGTTTTGGAACCGTTTCGGTCCCAAATGGATCTGCCACCGTGTAAACACCTGGACCAGTTCCTTTTGGTACTAGCAGCACAGTTAAGCTTGGGTACTAGTTGAATTTATCGTGCTTCGGTCTAGAAGTACATGCATGAGGAGGCAAAAAGCCGTTGTTTTGGTCGGCATACTTCTTGGTTTAACTGCCTTAAGGCAACTGACCGTCGTCCAAATGGCTGTTAATACAATATTCCATCGGAAATCTTGGAAGGATATCTTTCGAGAAACCTTTCAATGATGTCTTCATATTTTCTTTGAACAGTTTCCCAATCTTTTCCGTTTGAAACCTCACAGGCTTTGTAATCTGTAATAACTTTTAAGAGAAGGGATAATTCATCGTCCGTCTATCTGAAGGCTTTATCTCCTTCCTCTATCGAATTAGCCTTATTTGGCGCCAACGTGTATTCTGCGGATGCTTAACTGGTAGAAACAGCTGCTTTTCTTACTTCGATTGAGTAAAGAACCATAACGGACCGGTCCCGTGTGGCCTGACGTTAATAAACGGAACGGTGCCTTGTCAACAGAAGTGTTCTGTTCCAGGATAGGGTCGGATCCATTTGGGACGGTCCCTTGTGAACATAGCCTAAATAACCACGAAAGCAGCCTGCGTGCAACGCTGGTATGTTTGTAACGCCTCGGTGTTTTAAAGTCAATGCCACCCATGTCTCGTGGGACTTCATCTGCCTATTTAAGCAAAATATTCCTGCTCTTTGGTCCTTATCGCCAAGTTACGCCGTTCTGGGATTTCAGAATGTTTCTTCACCCACCCACCTCCCCTTCGGCGACGTGTCCTACTTTTCGTTTCCCTGTCTTACGACCTTCTATCTTCGCAAAATCTCGCCTCCCATACCTTAATTCAGTAAAGGCAGTGAGTGGTTGTAATGACAGTGAAAAAGGTTTACGATTTGCTCCCGCTCTTGCCGCCAGTTACATGTGCTTGCTTCGAATTCTGATTGGTTATTTGCGTAGTAGGTGTCAGAGTAATTGTTTTGGCTTTGGTTTTACGACAATCAATTGAAAACTACTCATTACTTGATAGTTATCAATTTGTGTTCTTTGCTATAGAACCAAGATGATCCAGACTCTGACGATTCTGAGGAAGAAGAATATTTCCGACGGGCCATGAATGGGAAGCTAACCCGATTCAAGCTCGCTAAGGAGGACTGGGATAGGATTCCCCTCAGTACGTTTCCTAGCGGTGGGCGATTGCTAGGTGGGGACTGGACCCGAATCTTCTCCATCAAAGTGAAGAATAGCAACCCATGGTGCGATTTGCGCTTCAAGAACAACCACGTGAGATCGGCCAATTCCCGTAAGAGGCACTCTGCACCGTTTTTCAGAGGGGCTGGTGAATGCAAGCGTCCCGAATGTGGACTGAAAATTGCATTTGTCATTCATGAAGAGAGAGGAAAATACGTGGATGTCAAGTACATCGGAAATATTTGCCACAAAGTTCAGGCATGAAGTGACGTCACTGATTATTAGGAAGGAGCAAGCGATTTGTTGCCTGACTGAACCGTAATCACAAACTTTTAGTACGTTGATTCTTTTTTCCCAATTTGTTATTTAGTGCAAAAATTTTGTTGGTAAAAAAAAAAAAAAGAGAGAGAGAGATTTAGTTAAGCCACAACGTTCTATTTTTGACTGTATTGTCCTTTAAGGCCTTAAAGGAAGAAAATCATTCCTTTTGATTTTTAAGGAGAAAAATATACCAATAATCATAGCCGAGAAGTCAGCCCATTTAGGATAACGGAGACAGATAACATATTGTCTGACCGCAATCAGTTTGTTTTAGCGCAATACAGTATGACGATCAGTTTTACTCAATTGACTGATGTACGCTTTACTAGAGCACAGTATTTTATGATAAGAGAATATGGCAATATAGACAAAGTTAAGAAAATAGTGATAGCACGATTATGAATAAAATAAATAAAAAATAAATACTTAATACTTGTAACGCGCATTTTAACATGGCGTGAATATCGGATCATGAATCCCTTAATTGTTAGCAGTTGTAGTTTTTCATACAGAAATATTTGTTCAGATGGAAGATAACGCAGAATATTGTACTGTCCATGAATGATTTATTTTGTTTTTGTTTTGATTTCTACTCTTAGCTACTTTGCACGGCAATGACGAAAAATTAAGGAAAGGTTCAATTAGGCTCTAATATCTATTTGTATACTGGAAAAGACCACGGTTGCCATTGCTGACCATAACAAGTGGAAGAATAAAGAGCTTCCTAACCTTTCACTATGAAGTTGATATAACTAGTAATTTCCGTCCAATCCTCGCAGACCGGAAACTGGCTGCAGGAATTCCTGACACACCAGGTCGTTTACCGAGGAACAACTGACCCGCCCCGCGCAACAACATCATGAATTTTATTTGGGCGGTTTATTAGGAACCGTTGTTTCAACGCTGCAGCCCATATCATGCAGAAGTGTGGTCCTACGGAATCTTTCGTGTACTTGGTGTCGTTAGTGGGGACAACAAGCACGGCATTGAAATTCTTATGGTTGTTGCCAGGGGCCTTCGATCATCCTATGGAGAGCATCAGAAGCCATTGATACTCGCCGTTACAACGAAGATGGTGGGAGTTCGATCGAAGCGTACAAGTCTCAAAAGTCCCACCAAAGAAAAAAGGGCACTGTGAACAGTGCACAGTAATTAGTGTGAAGCCAAAAATTCTATAATTCAGCTGGCTATTGTTGATGTACTATAGAGCATCTCTGTAGCCTTCAGCCATGTATTTCCCCACGAAGCCGCTTTCTGGGTGGGTACAAAATGTTCGCTGCTCTCCGCATGTTTGCCTTGTTGACAAGCACGTGCATATCCATTCCATTTGAGACAAGACTTTGTAAATTCTTATCGCTTTCCTCTGATGAAGGCTGAAGTTTTGGCCGAAAAGTTGTGTTTTTTCGGTCGTCCCGTAGCTCTTTCAGACTTCTATTTTTACTGGTCCCTACATCCTGTAGCTGCTATTGTTCTCAGACGAGGGTTTATTGTTTCATATCCTATTACCTATTGTTTCGTTTTCCAATCACAGACCTCGCCTGGAACAGCTAAACGGGGTCGTTTTCTTTCTTTCTTTTTATTTTTTTTGTAAGCATTTGATTTTTTATACGTTTACATATTTTTAAGTATTAGATAAAATATGAGCGGGAGATCTGTATGGGCGTTTACAGATATCGATCGGACGCGAATATTTTATCGTACTTGTGAAATGAAACAATAAATTGAATGTATTGTGTTTAGAATTTTAATCAGTAGAGATCTGTAACGAAAGTTAATGAATACTAATTAGTTGAGCAGGGGCTTGTACCAAAAGCTAATTCTACCGTCTAATAATTCATTGATTTGTATTGGGGTTTACAGAGGTGTACATGTGACTTAAATTCTACCGTATTGATTGGTCATAACTTTGATGAATAATTAATGAATTTTACAACCAGAGAAACGTTTTAACTATCAGTTATAAACATTTTTGTTAAAAATGGCTCCATTCAACGGGAACTTGAAATCTGTCCACAGTAGAATATTTGGGTTTTTGTACAAACACTTTTGCGCTATGCTAGCTTCAAGTTTTCCACGGCTGTCGTAATACAAGGACCTCCGCTCTCCCTCAACCGCCTCTTTTTCAACCAAATTCTCGGTGTTTGGAAATGGCTTGAAACACTCTACCTCGTGTTTAATATATTACATTAAAGTCAAACAAGTGCAATTTCACAATGGCGTAGGTAGTTACTCCCACACTAATCACATGCCAACCAGTGCTGTTAATGTTGTTTTTTCTTTTTTTACGCGATCAATATGGTAAACAATGAGAACTGCGAGGGTCTCTTAAGACTATCAAGAGCGGCAAGCAGACACTCACTTCTAACTGTTGTTACTGCAAGTATTCCAACAATACTGTTCTCTATGATTGAAATTCAAATGTTTCACTGACATCTCCTCACTTCTATGGGTATCTTGCCAATCACAAATTCAGAAAATGTGCAGCTCCCAGTATTTTAGGCGTAATATGGAGGATTTCCACGTATGATGCACCCGCATAATGCTGCTATTCCCGCAGCCAGTACTACAGCTCAGTTAATTAAGGTATCGCAGAGTCATTGGTTCGAATCTCGTTCAATCGCTAACGTTGTTAAGGCTTTCTTTTCGCAGCTGTTTAAGTCATTTACAGTACATAACTGCAATGGCCACGCATTTCTAGGTTGTTGTTGTTTTACTGTTAGTGGTGAGTACTACCAGGAGCCATAATCAGGGATGGAGACCGTAAGCATGGGGTCCACGCGTCCCCATGTCTTGTACCAAAAAATCTATTTTTAGAAAAAAAAATATGCGCCACCCTTCACGTCATAAACCCGCGCGGATATACGCAAATTTGCGTGGGGCTACTACCTTATAATTATATGGAAAATAGAAGCAAAAGTCCAGTTCGGTTTCGACGAAACTATATAATTTTTAAATACTTTGAATGCGAAAATGACATTTCATAACCCTGTACTTGTTTTTAAAAGCCCCTCCGTCTAACTTTACTAAACTACAGCTGTAAACTGAAGCATTGGGGACAACTCCAGGAAATTCTCCTGGCTGAGTAGAAAACATTAAACTTTAGAGTACAAATACAAAAATATTCTCTGCAATACTGATAGATATTTACATATTTAAACTTCAATTTTACCCGAGAAGTCAGTTTCAACCATATATTTCAAATTGGTGGTAAGTCCTTGAGGAGACGAGTTAAGATCATCGTTTCAAGCGTTTTTTACGCGCTCACTGGCATGATTGATGAATATTCGGCACTTCCACCAAATTTTGAAAACTGTCATTTTTACGTATTAAACATAAACAAAACATAACTTTGTTATTTATATAGCGCAAAATACATGGCTATATGATCAAATGCGCTTTGCATTACAATTCTTATAATACTACAATGTTACAGCTTTTAAATAGTTAATAAATGGATACTTTAACGGCGTTAATAAAAGACTTGCGTACAAAGCTCCTTTGTTGACTTGACCTTGGTTAATGAAAGAAGTGCGAATCTTTGTTTTGCATATCCACACGAGAGAATGTGAGAGAAAAACCTTAATTCCAGCGTCCAAATTCAACAGGCACAATGATTTATTAGATCCAACTCCATAACTATTGTTAAAATGAACACAATAGAGAGAATCTAACAACTCCAATGGAACAGAGGCTCCTGGCAAAATATATTTGCGATCATACACCTGCCATTATTAATCTTAAGGCTGGTTTCCATATGATCGCAGACGATCGCAGATCGCAGATCGCAAACAATCGCAGACGATCGCAAAAAAAGGCTGTTTCCATATAATCGCAACGATCGCAGAGCCGACCGTAGGCATACATTTTGGTCAGCGAAAAGATCAAATATACACGCGCGTGTAGGCTGAAAAGCAAACAACATCGCGAACGTGGAAGAGCGGAAATTTTGCTGCAAGCAAATTTACTTCTTTTGTTTGTCATGATTAAGTTAGTCGTCGCCAGCTCTAAAACGGTCGGAAACATCGGTTTTGGATTCGATAACGACCGTATGCAGTTCTTATGTTGGAGAAATTTGGCCTTCGCTTCCTCGGCCGATAAATGAATCTTCTGCCCGATTTTGTCCCAATAGCTGGCCTTTTTGTTCTTGCCGTTAAAATCTCTGCGACTGCGATAATAAACACATTTATAACGTAGACCGCACACACGAGCGTTGAATCGTGGGAAGAACTCGAAATATTATGGGATGCGTTTCGATCGCGGATCGCAAAACTTTGCTTTCCATATGATCGCAAAATCGCAAATGATCGCAGATGATCGCAGACGATCGCAGGAGATAGCACATGGTTCTATCTTCTGCAATCGAGTGCAATCGTCTGTGATCGTGATCGCAGGATCGCAGGAGTATGTTTCCATATGATCGCAGACGATCGCAGACCTTATTGCGATCTGCGATCTGCTATCCGCGATCATAAAGAAACCAGCCTTTACGGAACACTGGCTAACCGATCTAGACTCTTCAGTAGGAGCTGAGCTTTGCCCCAATGGTTACAAAATCTTAGATCGCACGAGATCAGATCACCGTAAAGGGGGGACTGGAATCATCGATCACGAGTCGCTGAATGTAAAAATGATTGACGCTGGTGTAATTGTGCGATATTCGTATGAATTCTCAGAATGGATTATTAAATCTGGCTGGTATAGCATTCGCATCGCAATTAACTACAGACCACCCCGTGACTCTGAGAGCCATCCTGTCACTACAAATGTATTCTTTACTGAATTCCCAGATTATCTTGAATCATTGCTGCTCCGCAATGCTGATAGATATTTACATATGATTAATTATGTGTAAATATCAATCAAAGTTTTATGACGCCGAAATCCCTAGGGACATAAACAAGTGAAAAATGCCGACTTTAACTTTGGTCATTTTTTTGCCAAAAACCATGCCCTTACCCCTTGCAAGAAAGTCGATTTTTGGACGAAATACAAGTATTCTTTTAAAAGCTTACAGTCGGATCAGTGTGTCCGAAAATGTCCCCTGAGACACTTTTAAGGCCTCCCAAGGGACCAGGGACAGAGAAATAGCCCACAAGAGATGGAGTCAGGGTAAGGGTTAAGCAGAAAGTTCCTGGTCAGGGCGTTACTTACACTTTAAAATAATCCCCAAGGGAGTTTTACGACACGCCGAGATCTCTAGAGACATAAAAAAGTGAAAAATGCTGACTTCAAAATTTGGTCAGTTTTGGCCAAAAACCATGCCCTTACCACTTGGAAGAAAGTCAATTCCTGGACGAAATAAAAATATTTTTTCAAAACTTCCAATCAAATAAGTGTGTCCGAAAACGTCCCCTGAGACACTTTTTAGGTTTCCAAGGGAGTTTTACGACATGCAGAGATCCCTAGGGACATACACAAGTGAAAAATGAGGACTTCAAAATTTGGTCATGTTTGGCCAAAAACCATAGGCGAAATACAAATATTCTTTTATAAGCTTCCAATCGAATCAGTGTGTCCAAAAACGTCCCCTTAGACACTTTTTAGGTTTCCAAGGGAGTTTTACACGTCGAAACCCCTGACAGTTGATCATTATTTGATTTTTTGATCCTCTAAACACATTGTGAAAATTTAGTAGACGTTTTGTCCAAAAAGAAAAAACCGCTAAATATTTTGATTTTAGTCGTAATGGGCTGTTTAAATTTTCACAATTTTCCCACCAAAAACTTAGAAAAAATACGGGCGTCTAAAATACGCATGCGCCCTTTTTTTAAATTTTCCGTGCTGTTAACATCGCCGTGGAAAACGATGAATTTTCCCGCCAAAATACTTAGAAAAAATACGGGCACTCAAAATACGGATGCGGCGTTTTTTTTTTTAATTTTTAAGGTCAAATTTATATTATTGTGTTTATTACTTAGGCTAGTTAATATATCAATATTGTACATTTACCAAGGAAAAGAGACGATAAAAGTTACACTCACACAAAGCCGATGTTTCAATTTCTTGTCTTTTATTTTCTCATTTTCTTTAGTTAATGAATTGATTAATTAATTAATTAATTAATTATCGCTTACAGACTTGTACTGACAAATACAATTAGAGTATGTGAAAAATATTGTGCCAAAATGTTAGTTAATGTCTCTTTTTCTAATGTTAACATACATCAAATTGTATTTACCGCCACAAGTTTGCAAATCATACACGCCTTGTGATGGTAACTAGTAAATAAAGACTCATGAATGTTCAAGGTGACATTTTGCAATAGGGAAAATTATTTTGATGGTCTCTATAGGAAAAAAATTTTAAATGATTGATTTCGATTATTAGTATTCTTTCCATTAGGACAAACTGTTGCAGAATCGCCCAGATTTTCATGTTGCTTTTTAAGACCTTGTCCAACACTTTACTCCATTTTACTCCAACTATCAGAAACCCTTCAAAGCTATTGATATTTGCTCACAACTGGGATCGAAAAATTTGAATTTAAAAAGGAAAACAGCATCAAAATGGCCTATTGTCCAGAGTTATAATTAACCCGCATAATTAATTATTTATTTGCAGCCAATTTTGTATCTAAATTGTCAAGGAAAGATGTTTGTCACTGAACGTTACTTGATGGCCAATATAAAAAGCTTCTTTGATTTGGTTTTCAAACAGCAACTGAAAACTACTTTTCTTTAGTAGCGTTCCGTTTCTTTATTCTCAACTTCATATTGAAAATAAAATATGCGATTTATGTGTAAATGTCTCGTCCCACATAACACTGAATTAGTTAAACAAGGCTCTGAACACTATTATACATCAGATACACTACAGATGTCTGGTTAAAAATAATGGATTTTACCTGTTTTTTACGATGGAAATATAGGCAAAAGCTTGCATACCTTTGCCGAGACAGCTCAAAAGAATTTAGGTTAAAAAAGGCAAACAAACATGGTACCTTGATCAAAACTCTACTGACCCTGAAAACTGTTCTTTTCATTTATTTCTCATATAGTCTTATTTTACAATTTACTTGGCAATGTATAAATTCAACATTCTGTTGTACCCTATACGATTTTTGGCACAGGCGTACCGAAAACCTTGAACAATTAAATCTCATAGAAATGAAGAATGTTATAAAACCGTTTTTTCAACATCATTTCAACCATTATCTGTTATATGTAAAGAAAACGCAAGGTATTGAAGGAGCGTTTCGTTGTTTCCTACCCAAAATGTATACATGATGAAAGAAATTTGCTAAAATCGTTCAAGTAGTTTCATATTCAAAGCCTTTCTTCTTCAACAAATCGTGTTTCTTGTTTAGACGACAACTAAACAAACAGAAAAACTGAAATTGATATGTTTCGGTAACTCCTTGGCAATGTCCATTTTCCTTTCCATAAGGAACCCCTTTTCAAGCCTTGTGTTCCCTTAACAGCAACAAGCAGTTAAGGTGGAACTGTCAGGTATCATGGAAAATCAGTTCAGTTAGAAGCTGATCCAAATCTAAAGCTATAATCTCATAATTGACGTATTAAACTTTGGCTTATTCAATCAAAATAGAGGGTGCTATTCTCCTCCCCTGCCCCAGCCCCCCCTCCCTTTCTCCCCCCCCCCCCCCCGCCAAAAAGTAAAAACAAATACTGTCTGGATATCAAAGCAATTTTAGCCACATACTCTGGATGACCAAGCGTTTCAAAAAAGAACACCGATTTATATTTCGACGCTCTAATTCCCAACCGGCAATTGGTTTCACAACTGAAAAAGGTGCAATGCTCTTTTTAATGGGCAGGTGGTTTTAGGAAGTTTTAAGTAAAAAAAAAAAACAACAAATATCTATCACATTACAGGAAAATAAGCTTTTGAAGATTGGAGGTACCCTAAATTTTATTTCTTCCCTTGAATATAATTTAATCAATTTTCGATTCGTACGAGATAAAATAGGCAATTGGATAATAGTCATAATTGTTTCTTAAATTTCTTTCTGTATAGCTCATCTAGCAACCTTTCGCATTTTTTATCAGTCGTTTTTTTTTAATCTGTTTTGGTGAGCTTATATATCCAATCTTGTCCATTACGAAAGGGATCACAAAGAATTTTCCCATTTTTGCTGGTTTGTTGTTTTCTTTTTATAAAGTAGCAATCTGAGGCAGAAACACCGAAAGAAGAAGGAAAATTTTGAAAATATTGGAGGATCTTAACAATTTTGTCCTCCAGTCCTCATTTTCATTGATAGGAGAACACCTGCCCCCACTCCCCCCCCCCCACCCCACCCACACACAATCACACCCCCTTCTAAGAAGCTGTCCGTCTAGTAGCTAGTAAAGAGAGCTTTATAACGATTCAGTTTTGACCAATCAGTTCTTTTAAAACTTTAGTAGCTTTTAGTGACCGCGAGCCAGTAAATGTTCGTTTTCGTAACCATAATAGCTAACAGTTCCACCTCAGATTAACAATTGTAATTGATAAGAAACCCCTGCAAACGTTGACATCGAGCGATTATTTGAATGACATACTTACCAATAAAATCAAGTAACTTGACCTATTTAACAATAAACCCTAATTATTAAAAAAACTGAAAAACCTATGCGAAGCTTCAAGTTTTATTGAATATCAAATCCACCAAAAATTCAAAGATGCTATCTAGCAAACTCAGAAAAGAATGTCAGCGTGGAATGGTCGCCCAAAGTCAACGTGCAGTATTTTTAAATTCCCTCTCCAAGATGATGGCTGTTATATTTAAATGATTTTCAGAAAAAAAAAAAAAAAAAGGCGGCTTAATTTTCTAGCTTCAGTATTTTAGGCCTATCAATTTTTCCAGGAGCCAAACGTGCTCAATGCAAAAGCAAAAACATCCAAGACAGGAAAGTATTTTAGAACACATTTTTCGCGAATTGCCATTAACTTTTACGTATACAACCATAATCTATCAAAGGCAATTTTTAAAATAAAACAAATGTTCTTATCTTTATTCCGTTTCCTGCCGCGCCCAAAGTCCATTTCTTTCTCTTGTGCATTGTTCCTTCTTGTGAAAATATCCTCACTGCAAATGAAATAAAGAATATGGTGAGTTTTCTCTCCGATATTAAACTTACAACCAGGGAAATTCTATCTAACCACCACACTAAATTAATTTTACGAAGTGATTTCTTTACACGGCTAAAGCGCTCCAACGAATTCAAATGCAATCAGTCAGGCGATCATGGAAAAATTGGAATTTAGAAACTAAATTTTAATAAAACCTTGTTAAATTCAATTCAATTCGAGTCTGCCGTTTTTTCTCGAAGTGAAAAAGTGCCAGACAAAATAAAATGTGCCATATTTTCATCCCACCACTGGAAAACATCAATGGACCATTTGCAAATTAGTCCGGAGTAAAAAGCAAATGACGATTCAGGGAACAATTGCAAGCAAGATCGATTGAATGTTTTATTTAATGGCCAGACATTTAGTATACATCTTCTTGAACTTTTCTACAGTCTTTTGAAATGTTATTGTTGCAAATTAAACGTTCACAAATTATTTTATATTATATGTGGTAAAATAAAAATTATAAATTATATGTGGTATGGAAAACGCCATTAACTGAACCGCGTCAACGGGACCAAACTCCAGGACGTGTTTGTTAGAAAAGTTTGAGCACTGAAGACCACTGGCAAATGTACTCACCATTTGCTTAACTAAAGCAAGGGCTTCTTCCCAAAGCCTCTCAGTCGCTTCTCGGGAACTTATCAAGAGCACATTCCTTCTTCGCATGTCTTCACTCGCCGGGAAGTTGTTCGGTCTGACGCAAAATCTATGACATAATAAATATGCATGATATGCCAGAAATAGAACATGCTTTCACATTTATCTATAAGTATACTGACGGGACGCATCCATTAAGCCAAAATCCATTTGACACGCAAAAGTTCCGAAATTTTAAACCGATAATTTAAGCTTAATGAAAAGCGCCCCATATTTGCATTAAAATTAAAACTCATATTTCTGAGGTTCTGATTTCCGCACAGTCACACAATAAATCTGTAGCTAGAAAAGGCGTCTCCTTCCGTAGGCTAGCAAGCTGTAGCTAGCTCTTGGAAAGTTTTCGCATCCACAAGTTTGCATAGCTTATCCCAATATGTAACTTTTTTATATAAAAACAGCGATAAATATATTGGGAGGTTAGGAGAAAAACAGTAAAAAAAAAGGTGAAAATTAAATCAATTCCAAACAATCGAGCTTATTTCGCCAATAAAATGACACATGTCAGTTCAGTTTTTACTTCACAATATTTAACACTGTATGTCTACGTCATTTTCAATATACCGGAATTTACCACGAAGAGATTCAGGGAAAACTAATAATCCCCCAAAGTCATATTGCAACGGATGTTCTTCAAGATCAGGACTACAATGAAAGAAAATAACGGTTCCCGAAATTTAAATTCCAAAGGCGAAACGGGCATCAAAATGTGAAAAGGTGGGTTTCACCACACTTTACTGAAGAAGACAATCTGATCGAGTTAATTAACCTGACGTAGACTGCGTTTTTCTATATCTATTGCCTGCATTTACTGCCGATGATATGTACACTCATGCAGGATAGTCAAATCCCAAAAATCTTAGAGACTTTTATCAGGTGTTTTTGCCAAGAAATGGATTCTAAACTTAGCCAGCCTTTCTTAACCTCGTCCCAGGATTCAAAACTGACAGCGCAACATTTGAGGAATGTTAAAATGACCTCAGAATAACGAAAACCTTTTGTAACAACACTCTGTGCTAAAAAAATGCGTACAAAATGGCAAGAAATTTAACAAAACTTACGCAAAGCAGGAAAAATCCGAATTTTCTGTCCCTAGATATAATTTGGAGAATCTAGTGAAAAAAAGTGGTTTGTTCCGCGATATTGAAAACGAAAGCTAGTAACGTTCGAGGGGTCAGTTTGCCTTTCCATCCTGCACCTTAGCCTGCTCGTGCAGCCTCGAAAACGAAGGTAATCAAAAGCTTAGATTTCCAGGCATGTCCCTTTTGTATGTGACCATACACTTGACTTTACAGAAATTACAAGCCAAATATCCCGGTAAATTTGAGTTTAATTCAAAAAATAAAGCATAGCACTAACAAGTTCTCTGACAGACGGAAAGGGCTTAGAGCTCCGATTTTCTCACAATTCGTTTAGCTTAATTTATCAATTTGATATTAGTTTCTGTTCTAGCTCTCTAAATTGCAGACTTAAACCTCTTCTTTCAGCAACCCGCTACAGTATGGAGCTAAGCTAGCACTAAAACTTTCGCAGAAAGGATAATTATAGTTGAGCTACGATGCACCAATTTTGACAAGGCTAGGATAAACTTCAATTTGTCAGTTGTGTTACCCTTTCGATGCCACATTTCTACAGGTCATATTTCTCGAATGAACATGTAGGTTTGTTTAGAATTCTGTTTCAATTAATGAAATTAAAAAAATGAGAGAAAACAAGGAGGTTCATTTTTAAAGGGAGGTATCTGTAACATATTTTCGCTGCATGTGATTGGTTTATTTCTCCGATAAAACTGTGACTTATCATATGATGATAATGATGTATTACTCAGTGAATGACACAGGCATACTCGGAAAAAGGAAATCCGAGTGCTTCTATCAGGAGTCGAACCTAAGACCTTCCAATAACTAGTTTGGATGCTCTACCACTGAGCTACAAGAGACTCGTGGGAGCTAAGCATTAAACTAGTTCATGATATTCATCAAATGATATCAGTTTCAAAAGCTGAGCCGCTGCATACGATTTAAGGCATTATTTGAAAAACTTCAAGATGAAAGAAAGTCTTACTGCTGAAAAGGAAATAAAGAAAATTGTTATCAGCGGTTCTTATCTCGTATTTTATCTATCTATCTATCTATCTATCTATCTATCTATCTATCTATCTATCTATCTATCTATCTATCTATCTATCTATCTATCTATCTATCTATCTATCTATCTATCTATCTATCTATCTATCTATCTATCTATCTACTATCTACTATCTATCTATCTACTATCTATCTATCTATCTATCTATCTATCTATCTATCTATCTATCTATCTATCTATCTATCTATCTATCTATCTATCCAAAATATACTGAACGTCGATATCCTACGCTCGCTTTCAGCAAAAACATTTCGAAGACAAAAACACAATAAATCTTTGCTTGGTTTAAAAAATATGCCTGTTTTTGGACATAATCTGTTCCGCTTAGAGCTCACATTTTTAGTCGAGCTTTTCTGTGGGCAGTCTGTTCGCTTCTAGAAACTACAGATAATCTCCGAATACAAATATCCATGCGAATTTTTGCTTTTAATGACGGATATTGTTTACATAGCATTTGACTGATTTTCAACTATGTCTACCAACCATTTTTTTTATACTCAAGCTTGAAATTAATTACGAAAACATTAATTTTATTTCAAATTCGACAAAAAAAAGCAAAATATAACTGTACAATTGTACACACAAAAAAAATTATTAAAACACCATTTAAACGCCCCTAGTAACATTTGTGCTGGAGAGGAAAAGATATGACCGAGACAAAGCGAAAACATTAGGACACAAAAAACCTCAACACGAGGCAACGAAAATTTTACTGTAGCTTAACACCGATATAAACCAAAGAAATTTGTTACAGTTTATCACCTTAAACTGTTCGACAGAAGTTAGAAGTTGGATACATCTCTGCTTCGTGTTTGTCTGATGCTTTTAAAATTTACCATTTCACCCGAAGGAAAATTAGTGTCAGTACTACTTACATGTAATTATTTTAAGGCTTTCCACGGAAATGAATACTCAATCAACTCGATGAGGGAGGGAGATACACGAGAGCGTAGCTCAAATGTATAAGGGAGTCATCGTTAAGCCTATGAAGAAGTCGGCAAGAGCAACCAAAACAATGTAATAGTATAAAATAAAAAGGTTTCGTTTTCAGGATCGAAAATTTATGTTCAAGCACAAGTTTTCGATTCCCTCACGGAATCTTTGTCAAGTGGTGTTGGACGTTTTTGTCACATGATTAAGTTGGGGAGCTCATATCCAAAGGGTCTTGCCGTCTCCCCGATATAAACCTCTTGACAATCGCCGCACTGGATTTTATAGACCACTCCGCAATTTTTTTCTCTAACAATGTAATAGTGATTTGCTCGGCCTCGAATAGTCGCTGTTCTGTTGAGAGCCACAGGAAGGGTCGCGTTTCTTCCAACTGCTGAGATGCCGCATATCAGAGATAAGATAATAAAAAAATCGTTGAAGCTGTGTTAAGGCTGACATCACAGTTACCTAGCATTTCACACAATCACCAGGGCTAGAAACGTCGAGTACACTAGAACGTTCTTTTCAAAAGACATATTCTTTGGCATCACCGTGACTCATGGAAAAATGCTCTCCTAAATAACGAATAATTCTGGTTAAACGATAAGCGTTCCCTCAATTGAAAATTTTTATTTGGGTTCAATGTAGGCTAAGAAAGATTAATACCGGCCTGGTGCTCCACTGTAGTCAACGATTCACACTTCTTTTGAAGTTAGTCATTAAGCCCAACAAATTATAATCATTAAGATTCAAAAGCACAACAACTTGTTTGTGTTTTAGTGCGCGAATCTTTCGTCTTTTGTCACCATGATAACTAAGTATTAATTGGAGGATGTTTGTAAGCTCAAATCTTCTCCACCATACTGCTGATTTTTCTAATTGACATCACACGACTTTACGCGATTTTATTTGCACAACAACATTATGTTTATATATATCTATTTACACATTATTAAGGCAGGGAAGTCATTCCTCCAATTTTAAATTCACGTATGTCTCCCGGGAAGAAAGCAGTATCTTTTACAGTTTCGTATAATCCTCTGCGTTTTACTTTCCCTGTTTAAAACGATATGAATGGACACATTTTTCCTCAGAGTTACTCTTGCCTTCATAAAGTCTGATGGGCATTGCGTCAATGATATTGACATGTTAGGGAACAATTAAGCTTTTTATTACTTACTTTGACGTTATTAAATAGAGTGGAATGCATCGTAACAGCAGGTTTACTCATTTCCATCTGAAAGATAAAATTTTGTAATGAGTATCAACAGATTGCCATATGTTATTAATAATTCGAATGATATGATTCGACAATGCGTCATGAGAATGTTGACATGAATTCTCGAAAAGCCTGTAGGAATAAAATTTTTCTGACCAAATTTACTGTATAAACGTCAAAGATTTGGAGTCCATCAAAAGACTATCAAAACCAGCAAAAGTTGTACATTTTGAAACCCTTCCTTATGCCCTTCTTACTCTTATTGCCCTCAGTCATGACAGCAATGTGATCTCTGTTCACGAGACTCGATATTAATTGGTAACACTATTTCGACAGGCATATTTTTGGACAATTATATTTTTTACCAAGGTCCGCAGTGTTTTCATCTGTTTGATATCACTTAAATGTTTACTATCTTTCAGTCTATTTCGACGGTTTTTGAGGAATACGAAATCAAAGACAGTGGACATAGGATGCGGCTGTTCAAAAAGGATGATGCATGACATCATTATCCCACATTGTGGGTTCAGGAAACAGTTTTGAACGTATTTTGTATGCTCCACATGTTTCATTGTAATACCTTCAGTGCTCTTCAAGCTGCAAAGGGAGGAGGTAGAAAGAGTCCTCAACACCTAACCAGTGTGAGAGAGTACCAGCTGTAGAACTAATTGATATGTTGGACCAGTTTTCACTTGACAGCAAAGTGACCACTCTAGCCAATCATTACAGACAAAAAGAGTTCACTGAATTGGTCGGAATCCTTCGAAGCAGGTACCAAGCTCTGGAAAAGGCGTTCGATCACGCCCCCTTAGGACAAATTACATTTCGCATTAGTGACGATTGCTTTTGGTTTGTTACTCATTGGTTCAGAAAGTGGCACGTGTTGCCAACCAATCACAGAGCGTAGTAAAGCAAAACCAAAGATAACGCTAAATTACTTTCGACGTTCAATTGAAGATTCTTCTATTCAAGTACTTACATAGCCTACGTGGAGGACTGGCTAAACCGCGGAGCAATGTAGTGTGATCATTGCTTTAAGGTGGTTTATTATTGCATCTTCTGTCGTCACACGAGATTCCTATTAATTTGGCGATCCATATCGCCACAGGCATTGCACTGTTGTACATTCCCAGATACCACAAGGATAGATTGGCACTGGGGCTTGAATGGGTGTCTAGCCATACCGCGTAGAGGTGTAGTGTGACCTTTGCTTTCAGATGGTTTATTAAAGGTGCTACCGCATATTGGTTTGTTTGAATTTTTGTTCTCAAGAGGGCACAGGCAAATTTAAACTTCCTCATTTGTGTCGAAATAAATTCTTTTAATAATTTCGATTTCTTCATCTTCGATGGAAAAAAAATTGCTTTCACAGTAACATTATTTCCAAGGGCAAAATATTAATTATATTTGCCAATATTTGTCATCATCATGATCATCGTAATGATAATAACGAGCAAGGAAGGATAACTATAAGTTTATAGATAGCCCCTCAGTCATTATCATCAAAACTTCTCAAATCAATTAAGTCAACCTCAGTTAAATTAAAGAAAAGTATTTGCAAATCGGTTGCTTGTTTTGCCGGAGGTTCCTTTCAATTATTATCAAGGCATTATATATTCTTGTACTTTAATTTGTTCGATTAAATCAACTTTCAAGAGTTCTGGAATTTATTTGGATGATCAGGTAGACTAAATATGCCAGCTGGTACCACTAACTCTTCAAAAGATTGGCGTTAGTTGTCAGACAAGGAGAAAATCTGAAGGTGGATATTGTGATGGCTGGTTTGTAAACTCAGTCATATATGTACCTATGCGAAACTAGTAAACGACTTGCATTTTCTAGATCATTAAATAATACTTGTTTATTGTATATATTCGTATAGTTCTTTGCTCGTTTGTATGATAAATCCACGTTAAAACATGCATGTTTTGGCTACTAAGTTACATTTTACCGTTGGAACTTCTCAGTGAACTTATTTTTTGGTTCATCGAATTACCACTTGGTGAGACTAAAAAGTAACCTGATTTAGCAATAAGCATCACGGATGCAGTGTGATTTGCTAACAGACGATTTAAGTTGTTGTGAAAAATGTCCCTATTTGAAGCGGAAAGTCAAAATTCTAAAAATGCAGCGAAACAATGAGTTCAACCAGACTGAAGATTACGAATGACAACAGCTAGTCTAATCTGATTGAATCAAACAACACCACAACTTAACACAGACAATTAGTTTTTTCAACGTTGAAATAAACACAGAAAAACAAGATTATTGCAAGTTTTCTTTTCCGGAAACGTGTGTTCAATCCAAACTATCTTGGTCGTCCTTGCTTTTGGTGGATCATTTTAAACGAGTAAAGTTTTCCTCCAAGTAACAGGGAGCTTACGAATCGACGTCTTTTGCACGACGCCGCCGTTAGATTGCGTGACAAGTTCTCTGCGCATGCCTTTCTGGGCACTTACCAGCTTCGCGCCAAAGTCGACGACGTTGGTGAGAGCGATTTCCCGGCGTCTTGGAAACAGGAGGACGTGAGAATAGTTTACAAAGGTTGCTCTGGATACTTCGGGTATTTGCCAGATAATTTAAGTATCACATTAGGGGCATGTCCTTGACGTTTAATTTTAATTTTTTTGTCTGTTTTCGTTCATGAAACGACCTTCTACAGTGCCATGGCGAACGCTATGAGTTCAACCTACACTGAAAGCGTTCAAAGCACGACATGGTATGAATGAAAAGTAAATTAATGTTTGAAAAATCTTTCACTTTAATCACGCTTCACTGAAACATGACATTTTCTATTGTACAATAAATTTGAAAGGACTAAGTTGTTATCTCGTCAGGTAGCTGTAGCTGTTCAGCAAAGTTTATAAATGTCCTCGGTGTAGAAACGAAACTCGGCATTGCATTTGTCTAAATCGAACCTGTCGTAGTTCCAGTACGGAAACTCTGGATTTGTTGACTTGTGACAGTCGTACAAAAGTACAAATTCTTGTTCGTTTATAAAGTTGTTTCCATAAGCGTATGCGATACAAGCTCTCGTTTCTCTGAAGTTAGGTATTTTGGTTTAAACAACTCGCCTTGTCAAAAGATAAAAACAAACTTCAGAAACGGCGGGAAAGTTTGTCGGTCGCGCATAAACGTCGTCGTCTTTACTGCAAATCGTAAATTCAAATTTCTACAGGACGACGACGCGGGACTATAGGGTGACATAACGGCGCCGTCGTGCGAAAGTCGTCGATTCGTAAGCTCCCTTACAACGCAATGATGACGATGGTACTGTGTTAAGTTGGAAAAAGCCTGTCCAGTTTTGGTCACAATTTGGGGCATTCAACATCCCTACCAAAGAGCCTGTCAGCCCATTCTGGGACTTACTTTAGCTCTCACCTGGGTGCACGCGGATTTCGTGCAGTGGTGCGTGTAAAGCCAAAAGACTACAGAGCATGCGTATTAATATAATGGAAACAACATGGCGGGAGCAGAGTTGTGGTGCCAGTGACTCCAAAGAAGAAGTAGACAGCGCTCTTTTGTTTCTGGCCACACGTTCTGCGCATCTCGAGATACTCGGGTTTCTTATTGGTGGTGCCCCTTAAAATACAAGGATATTTCTGCGCGGTTTAAAACTATGCGCAGAAAGCAGAACTTAGCAAATGCTCATGGTATTTAAAAAGGAAATTAGGGGTAACCATGCATTTTTTCAGAGATAATAAAGCCTTTAAAAATTTGATAAAAAATGCCATACATCGCTTTGTATTCTAGCACTTTTTAGAATTGTTGTTTCTTGATTATCTCTAAAAAAAAATGCGTGGCTTAACAACCAATTTTCTGTTTGGATTTCAATAGCCCTTGTAACAAACTGCGCAAAAATACCTCTGTATTAGTAGGATCCTTTCATCAGAACATCTTCGCATATTCTGGTGAATTTTTGGGTCTTTGTTGGGTCATATTTAGAAACCGTAATTTTGTGGATGCGAAGAGAAAAGAGCTGGGCAGTGTACAACACTGGGATTTTTTCTGAATTCTGCTAGTGGGAATGGGATTTGAATACTGGGAAGTGGGATTTGGGGAAAAACTGGGCTGGGAAATGGAATTGGTACGCCCCTTCAGGACCCTCTACCTAATGTTGCACATTGATGTCGCGCTCATTCCTTAATAACATATACCCTCCCCCCCCCCTCCCACCCCCTAAAAAAAGCAAGGACATCATCGCTCCTTTCATAACTAGACGCTTTTTTATAAGTTACGCGGAATGCGTGGGTCGATGTAAGCATTAACTTTGCTGATTACCTGTTGGAGTTCGAGATCGTTGATTGCATAAAATGAGGACTTTTTAGCAGTTAGTTATCTAGCGAGTTTCATGGCTCTTAATGATACCACAAGATAACAGCAATCTGTCAGGTACTGGCATTTATCGTGATTGTTACGAGCCTGGACTATTAACCTTATCGTCAGCGCTAATTATATTTTGGCTACACACTATCAGTAAGTTGTTTTCATCAAGAAAACAGAAAGACAAACAGACACAAAGCTTTCCTAAATGAAAACTTGTAAAACTAGTAAAAATTGACAATCAAACCTTTACTTGTTTTCTTAAGTCGAATAATACCAGTAGCGTTTAGGCATCAGTTCGACAAAGTCCGCAGCGACACGCACCAGAGATGATCTTAAGTTATGATCTCTGGTCTAGTTTCCTTCGCATTGAATTATTCGATCTGTTTGTCATAGCGTAATTTCTTCGCCGTAAACTCTCCAATTTCCACCGTTTTAACTGTGGAGTACTACTTAAGAGTTATTGTCTTGATTTACTGCTTTAAGAAAGGTTTGTTTTCTTTCTTTCCGTTTCAGCATCTGCTAGAGTTACCCTACTTATCGTACAGGGAATTTTTTTTTTTGCGATAACCTAATGACCACACACATTCAGGCCTGGTTCACGTTTTCTATTCTGGTTACGTAATGTCAGTAAGTGCCAGATTACAATAGGCCTTATCACGGTTTTCGACGCCATTTTGACGGGCTTGAAATATTAAACAGTGTTTGTATGGAAATCCGATGTCAAATAATTTTCATAAAACATCGCTTCTGAAAAATTCATGAATTGGAAACTTTTGGCACTAGAAAAAGGATTTTAAGAACAAAATTAGAGGGATGTAGCTGTGACAGAAAGCGTCCAGCCGTGTTTTGAACTTTCCAAACATTTCCCTGTATAGCGAACCAGCCGTGAGCTGCTACTAAAAATAGTTCGCGGGAAAAAAATACAGGGAAATGTATGAACACGACTGAACGCTTTCTGTCACAGCTACATCCTTCCAATTTTGTTCCTAAAATCCTTTTCCTAGTGCCAAAAGTTTCCAATTCATGAATTTTTCAGAAGCGATGTTTTATGAAAATTATTTGACATCGGATTTCCATACAAACACTGTTATTTCAAGCCTGTTTGCCTACCCGTCAAAATGGCGTCGAAAACCGTGATAAGGCCTATAGAATTGTACTCGTTTAATCAATGAAAAAAAAAAAAAAAAAAAAAAACAGATAAAAAGCTTTCCAAATTGAAAACTTTTAGTAAAAATTGGAAATCAAACCTTTCATTTTTTTGGGAAGTGTATTTCCAGTAGCGTTTAGGCATCAGTTCGACAAAGTGGTGTTATGTGTGTTTAAGCTGATCAATGACCTTTTCTCCACGCATTGTGTTTCTACAATCTGTCAAAATACGCGTGATTTCTTCGCCAAGAACTTTCCAATTACCACCGTTTAAAGTGTTAAGTACTTCTTGGAAGTTATTCTTTCAATTTACTGCTTCAAAGGGGGTAATTTTCTTCCAGAAAACGGCATATTTAAGTCAAAAATATGTAAACAACATGACCTCGAATTTGAAAGACAAGTGGCTATGTGACGACACACAGATAGGGATGAGTCGATCCCCTCCCTCTCCATCCAGATAATTGATTTTGATTGGGCCGTTTTTGTTGAAGACAATGAGAACAATAGAAGACAAATATATCTTCTCTTGAAGAGAAAATAATGTAATTCAGGTTCAATAAATTTATTCATTGCAATTTGTGACTACGAGGAAGAAAAGGAGGGAATGCGACCGAAAATTTTGACACGGTCTTCACTGAGGGCATCCTGCGTAATTAATGTGCAGATTTTATAGCTACCATGAAGATGCCGAGTTCAATTTTAGACACGGTCTGCCCTCAGGGAAGAAATTTGGGACACTCTGAGTTAGGCTCACAATACATCTATGCTCGCGACGTACACTTTATGCCCTTGAACACGTAAGTTCATTGTCGGCCTCCTTAGTAGTTGACATTCCAACAAATCTGACATGATTATCATCAATTCAGGGGTCCTTCTGGAGCCGTTGAAAACTAACCGATAACCAAACATCCATTCATTGACACGCAAGGATAGGATCATAACAGTGAATATTCGTTGCTAAGATAAACTTAGGTTAGAGTAAAACTGATAATTAATATCCCCATTGGACCTCTGTATGTCCGTGGGTCTGAGTTTTTGTTCCCCCAGTACGTGAGGGACTGGCTAAACCGCAGAGCAATGTAGTGTGAGCATTGCTTTAAGGTGGTTTATTATGACATCTTTTTGTCGTTACACGAGATCCCTATAATTTAGGCGATCCATTTCTCCACATGCATTGCCGAGTCTGTTGTACATTCCCAGCTACCACAAGGATAGTATGGGATTGTCACCTGAATGGGTGTCTCACCAAACCGCGTAGAGGTGTAGTGCGACCTTTGCTTTCAGATGGCTTATTAAAGGTGCTACACATATTGGTTTGTTTGTGTTTTTGTTCTCGAAAAGGCACAGGCAAAGTTCCTCATTCGTGTCGAAATAAATTAGTCACAGTAATTTTATTTCAAACGGCAAAATATTAATTATATTTACCAATATTGGTTGTCATCATCATCATCATCGTCATGAGTCAGAGTAAGGAACAAGAAAGGGTGACTGTAAGTTTATACACAGCCTCTCAGTCACTATCATTACAACTTCTCAAGTCAATTAAGTCAACCATAGTTACTTTAATTTGTTAGATTAAATCAACTTTCGAGAGCTCTGCAATTTATTTGAAAGATCAGGTAGACTAAATATGCCAGCTGGCACGACTTACTCTTTAAAAGATTGGCGCTAGTTGTCAGACATTAAATAATACTTGTTTATTGTATATATTCGTATAGTAAATTGCTCGTTCGTATGATAAATCCATGTTAAAACATGCATGTTTTGCCCACTAAGTTACATTTTACCGTTGGAACTTCTCAGCGAACTGATTTTTTGGTTCATCGAATTCCCACCTGATGACCTGATTTAGCAGCAATCATCGCAGATGCAGTGTGATTTGCTAACAGACGATTTAAGTTGTTGTGAAAAATGTCCGTGTTTGAAGCGGAAAGGTTAAAATTCTAAAAATGCAGCGAATCAATGAGTTCAACCAGACTGAAGATTACGCATGACGACAACTAGTCTAATCTGATTGAATCAAACAACACCACAGCTTAACACAGACAACAAGTTTTTTGAGCCTTAAAATAAACACAGAAAAACAAGGTCATTGCAAGTTTTCTTTTCTGAAAACGTGTGTTCCATCCAAATTATCTTGGTCGTCCTTGCTTTTGGTGGATAAGTTAACACGAGTAAAGTTTTCCTGCAAGTAGCAACGCAATGATGAAGCTGGTACTGTGTTAAGTTGGAGAAAGCCTGTCCTGTTTTGGTCACAATTTGGAACATTAAACATCCCTACCAAAGACCCTCTCAGCCCATTCTAGCTCTTGCCTGGGTGCACACGGATTTCGAACCGTGGCATTAGGCGCATTTTGGTCCTTATTCATGACTGTCAACATAGGCTTCAAAAGCCATTCCAACTTTCTTTAAGACTCATTTTAGCCATTGAAAGTATTGACTGTTTGGACACAAATTTAATAGAAGATCAGCAGAAATGACCCTTATTTGAGGTCTATAACAGATTTTTTGAACTACGTTGTAATTAACTTTCCCTGTAGCTCACACCGCAATTTTTGTTGCAAGACAAGTTTCGAAAAGGGTAAAGTATACGCTCAACTTGCTAGACTTGCAACACATCAAGCTGCAGGAAACATAATCAAAGTCGACAGTACTTAATGTTGCACATTGACGCTTCCCTCTTTCCTTAATAGCATATATCCTCCCCCGCCCCGCCCCTCACCCCCTACAAGAAGCTAGGAAACCATCGGTCCTATCATACTGACTAGCCTTTGCAAATGAGCCCGCAGTGACCTAGAATGAAACACTTAAGTTTGATTCAAAACAACTGTGTTGCCATCTAGCATCATAAAATCCTTTCTGGCCGTGAGTGCATTGTAATGCAGACAGTAAAGGCTCGCTCGTAGCTCCTATGAAAATTTTGGGCACTCTGAGTCGGGCTCTTTGCGACACACACCTTATCCTCTTGAGCACGTGGGTTCATTGTTAGGTCGTCCCTCAGTAGTTGACATAAGTTGACAGTAGTTGGCGTACGGGGTCCTACTGGAGACGTTGCAAACTAACCCATAACCAAACATCCGTTAATGAAGTGACACCTTGCTACGCAAGGATAGGATCATAACAGTGAATTTTCGTTGCTGACAAACGCAGGTTAGAGTAAAACTGATAATTAATATCCCCATTCGACCTTCGTATATCCTTGGGTCTGAGTTTTCGTTCTCCCAGTAAATGCCAGAGGATAGAAAAAAAAAAGTGAAGAAAAAAAAATACCATGAATCGAGCTTTAGTGCCATTATTAATTTTAGTAATACAGACTGCAAAAGCTTCATTAGAGAATAATAGTGCATAGATGAAACTTTGGGGATAAGCTTAAAGAATTTTAAGCTGAGGAAGGTTAACTGAACAGTAACAGTCTGAAAACAATTCATGCTCCGGTTACGAAGAACAGCTTGCATTTCTTCCTGTCTGGTGGCAACGATTGAGGTTGAAATATCTCTAGTACAGTTTGCAAAAGCATGTAGGGCGGAAACCGGATCAGGCGAAAGATTCAGTTTAAAGTTTAAAGTTTTGATTATGACATAATTTTTTCCAATATCACCGATCCGAAAATGCTGGAAAATACTGCAAAACAGTTCCTTGGTGACTTAAAGGTGGTGCTGAGCGTTCCCAACCGTAGTCTGAACAGCCCAGTTCATCGTCACGAAAACAAAAACCTTCGTTTACCGTCCCTTTGTAAATATTCATACTCATCTTTCTGTGCACTAGTGTAGAAAATATAGATTTGCACGTAGATTTAATATCCTTCCACACATCTTCGAATACTACGAAGTAAAATCATACTGACACGGGTTAGCTGTTGAGGTTGACACGGGTTAGATTTGAGATTTTTCTGGCATTTTTCTTGGCAACTGGAAACGTTTGACATTGAAGATAGCAAAGACAATAAAGAGCCATATATTCAGTGAGTATTCGTGAATGCTAAATATTTCTTTTACCGAAAAGGCTATCTCATGACAGACGGATATATAATTTGTTCGTGACAGAAAAAAAGAACTATTAAAAAACGTGAATTTTCGTGAATTTACAATCTAGTAACTCTGGCGGGAATGATTAATCCAGATTATGGCTCTAAATGTTATCCAGCATTCTAAAATCTATTCGTTTCCACTCCGCTTGTATTCTTGCGGAGGTCAGCGACTAGGGTTAACATTTGCCATTGTAAAATAATGCACACCAAATATTATGTGGTTTTCTTCGATGAAAACAACTCAGCAACAAAGGCACCAACAGGAGCCCAGCAGGGTTTCAGGCTATCAGGGAAGTAGCCATTAAAGTTATGTTAAGATGCCCAACACACCTTCGAACATTAAATTGATCTTGTGACAGAGTTTTCGATCCGGTCTTGTTCTTACTCTTGTCTGTACCTGTTGGCTTCATTGATGGTCGCAATAATCAAACTTTTTGAGATTCTGGCTACCAATTCAATGACAACCATTTCCGTGACAGAGCTTGCTTTTCTTAGCGCCAACAGTACATACATGTTGCTGCGGAGCCGAATCCCTGGCTTTCTTCTTAAACACCACTGTAGGCTCCACACAGCGTTCAACGAAAGAATCGAATTAGACGATCAATTTTAGCGGGAATTGACCTGCGCAGTGAATTCAGCTTGAATTTCTGAAACTTCACAACGTTAGTTCAAAATGGCGGAATTCAACGTTTGTAGCGGTTTCTTTTTGCCAGTGGATTGGAATGATTATTCTTACTTGAACTCTGCTGTGCCTCATGATCACAAGGATTGCTAAATGGTAAGTTCTTCATTGTGCTTACCCAATCCTATCCGGATATTTATCTGAACCATGAACCAGGCCTCACAAAGCTAATTTCCATAATAAAGCACGCTTTATGATTTCCATAATATTGCACGCTCTCGAGGAAGCAAGAAGAATTCTATCAGTCATGTCTGAGGTCGAAAGCAATTAGCATTCCCTTGCTAGACAATTAAGACAATTACAGTCCATGACTGGGTTAACATCAACAGATATAGCTTCAGTTACCATTCATTATTAGTGCTGACCAACCAGTCAGTTTAATTTAAAATAAGTGTTCCAAACGTACTAAAATCTATAAGGAACGATATAACAGATCGACAATAAATTGCATGTCGATCCTTTCGAGATTTTCCGGGTCTTAAGTTCATGGATGTTTATTATTCCGGAATCATTAATTGCCCGGCCCCTGAATATGTCAAAAATCTTGCTTATCAACACTGCTCGATTAAATAATTCATCCTTTCGCTGAATTATTCTCTCATATTTGGTTAGACACAGCTTGGAATAAGTTCTTTTCTAATTCTTGCTCTTCCTTCACAAAAAGACCAGTGCCGTAACTGAAACTGAAGAATAGCAACACACGGCCGCGTTCCTTGATTGCGTGCTACTTAAATTAGAGGCCATTAGCTTTTGATCCCACTGATATACACAACCTTGAGGAAAATCTATGGGTAAAATGAAGTTGTGTTCATCATCATAATTTAGGTTGCACTAATTAAGCTCATTGGAACGTGGAGAAGCTATTCTCCAATTCAATCATCCTTAAGATTCGCTTGTGGAAATTCCTTTGCCGGATGTTCCCATGACATTCAGTGTGCCAACTTCGCTGGCTATCCGATGATCAATCAGCTTGTTTCGGTTTTCTGGTATAGATTCAACGCACTTATCCATTCGGGCCCCTGACTGGGATTTAAGATTTTCTTTCTCTCTGTCTTCCTCACTCTCTATGTATAGTATGTATCTTTAACACAATCACGAAGAGAATGCCATGGCCAGTGCATGAGAGTCTGTTACAATCGTTGATCAAACAAAGAAATGTATGGATACAAGAAGCTAAATTGTCTTCATTGACGGGTCTTCATTGTGGGTTTAAAAACGGCGGCGTCAGAAACAATTCGAGTAAAACGTTTGATTCACAACACTGCTTAGCAAGATCTTGACTGCTCATGAAATCAAACTAACGCGGGAAAAGTAAGGAAAATGTGCACGGTCGAACGCGTATTTGAATCGAAGGGCTGTTTTTGGGTAACACCATTTAGTGCTTATACACTGGAGCATTCATCCATCAAAAGGTGAATATAGTGTTGCTGGTTAATTATGTAGGAAGTAAATCGGCTTGCTTGCTGAATTAACTTGGAGTAGCCACTGGTATGAAAACCGCCGAAGACTTGATGGAATCGCTGCCCTGCTGTCATTAAAATCCCTGATCATGATAGAACTGGGAGACAATACACTCAAGGCGCACGAAACTGAAAGTCAATCCAGTTTGTGTTAACATTGACAGAAACTCAACATTACAATTACTCCAAGAAGTCGATTCACAACACTTCTTAGCAAGCTCTTGACTTTTCATGAAATCAAACTAACGCGGGAAAAGTAAGGAAAATTTGCACGGTAAAACGCGTATTTGAATCGAAGGGCTGTTTTTGGGTGACACCATTTAGTGCTCATACGCTGGATCATTCATCCACCAAAAGGTGAACATAGCGTTACTGGTTAATTACGTAGAAAGTAAATCGGCTTGCTTGCTGAATTAACTTAAAGTAACCACTGGTATGAAAACCGCCGAAGATTTGACGGCATCGCTGACCTGTTGTCATTAAATTCCCTGATCATGATAGAACTGGGAGACAATACACTCAAGGAGCACGAAACTGAAAGTCAATCCAGTTCGTGTTAACATTAACAGAAACTCAACATAACAACTCCAAGGAGTCGAGTCCATGATTATCTGTGAATTTATCACAACGAACAAGTCTGTTCAATTGATCTAATGGAAGCAGACTTTTACGGCTGCTTATTCTGACAGGGGTACACGAGCTTTAACTTCACTTCGAAAGTCATATGGCATGGGTTTTCAGTAACTAACTGTTACACTGTTAGGAAGGAAGCTATCGTATTTTAACTTGTTTTCTAAAATCTATTTTCCAATTTATGGAGGTTAGGTGCAAGGTTAGAATCTACAACTGATCCTTTTCAACTATCGCACACAATACTATTAACTGAAAGTGATCAGTTCTATTAATGAAAAGAAACAAACTTAAAGAAAGCCCTCCACCAAGAAAACGAAACAAAACTGAAAGAGCCTACCAGGCCTAGGGTTTCTAGGTTACGGACATGATCAATTTCGTTCGTTCAAGATTGGGGTATGACTTTGGTCTAATTAAGCCTGTTTCAGAACTTCCTTACCAAATCGAACCGATTCGAACATAACGCGATGCCGCAGTGAGTTAACCGACTGCCAACAGATCGTGTTACAGTATTAAACCTTCCATAAATTGGTTTTAGATCCTTTACAATATGACAGTAAGCGTCAAATGCTCTGAAATCTTGATTACAGCAGTTAGAACGCAAAAATTATATTTGAGAACTATTTCAGTTCACAAGGTTTCTCCTTCGTGTCATTGATTATACATTCTGTGTATTCGTTTCCACAATCAGTAAGATTAAACTGTAACAATTACACATGTGATCTACGTATTTTGTACAACAAATCGTTACTTTGATGCTGCAAGTTCACGAGTTTTCAGCGTCTTTCAACAGACACACTATAAAATGAGACACTAATTTAATTTGCTTTTGCAAGAAAATTCTACATTAAAAGATTACTCCAGCAAAAATTGGTGAACTTAATGCGTCTATCTGTAGTTGACCATCAACTTGATTATACGTATGATCACGGATACAGCAAAAGACATTATGATAGCCATTGTCAGACAGTCGACAATGCAACATTTCACAGTCTTTTCCCAGCTGTCATTTTGATCCAGCTGCTTGTACCTAACGAATGTCTTAAATTTTAGAAAGTTCTTGTATCGAGAAAGCTGAAATGTTTAGCTTGTCAAGACGGCATGGGACAAAAAGAAAAGCCTGAAGATCCGACGAATCGAGTCTAGCATACGGTCCTGTTAATGTTTCCTCTATTTGGAGATGAAACGTACGTTTTATTTTCCACTGTAATGTTTCGTGGAGCTCCATGAGAAATTGCCGGCTTAAAATCACGACTACTTTTTGTACATTTAGACGATGTAGATGGCATGGATTTAAATGAGGTAACCAGTGAAAATTTTAGAAAGGCAGCGTAAATGAGTCGACCGTGATGAATAAAGTCATTTGATGACCGCCACTGTACCCCGCAAATTGACGAATATGTCCACTGTCCTTGGGTAATCCTTCCCAATAAAGTGAGTTTTTTTTTTTATAAATTTAAAGTCACCTTAACACATTTGGGAAAATTAAACAAGTATTCCAAATTGTGAAATCGAAAGTGAAAGCGGACTATCTATAAGCTTAATTACAAACCATTTGCTCTTGCTGTTCAGGGCCAGCCAGAACGATCGAGTTAGCCTTCATTTACCTTTCATTGTCTGTTGAATTATCAAAGTTATTCACTCTACAAGGACCAGCATTGCAAATTGCAAGATCATCATCACGACAAATTTATAGCTTCTTGGAAGCGTCACAACCTGTAGCCATTTTTCCACTGATTACACGTTTTGGATCACGGCTGCGGATGAGGAAGACGCTTACCTCAGTCCGTGGGCATGCATTTATTTCCATGGAATCTTCGTAGTCAGCAATACTGCTCTACCGGGAAATAGCTTTTTGGTTCATCCTCTGAGTTGTCTAAACATCTGAAAAAAAGCGACCCTTCCTCCTTCTCGTCCGTCCGTCCGTCGCTACAGAGGTGGCTGTATGTGGTTCAGTTACGTAGCAGCACTGATTTTGTCGATGCCTAAGTTCGGGCTGTTAAATTTTAATAGTGCACCGCCACCTAAACTACAATAAAATATACTCTACTTAACCAAAAACATGAAGGACTGAAAAAAGCGGCAAGTAAAATAAGATAATTTAACCTCAGAAGAAAGTTTTGACTTAATGGGCAATCACGCGAGCTAGAAAAATTAAGATCAATTATCCAAACAATCTTTCTCTACGAAAGGTGAGTTCAATTAACCCAGTAAGCATGGGGATTTAGTTAGGCTATTTGACCGTGCAATTATACCTTTCCCCAAAAAAATTTATTCACATACAAGAGAGTTAGCTCACATGCTGCGTAAACCAGATGATAAATCAGGTTGTTTGAACTATTTGAGAAATTATAATTCAGCCACACCAATCATCTTGAATAAAAATAAAAATCGTCTCTCTTTCCGATGGTTAACAAGAACAGGTTCTTCGGCATTAAACACATTGCGCATAATTCGCGATCATACAAAAAGTCGATCAAAGATTTACTCAAGTCTGGTTTGGTTTATACAACCTGGTGCTGTCGTAAAATTACCTGTTGTCTGTATACAGAGTGAGGTACAAAAGTCAAACGGCACTCTCGTCAAAATTACAAGATGGTTATAACAATCAATGAAAGTCTTGTAAGTTCCATAAGGCTGCGAGAGCGTATATTGCTCTTTGTTTCAGAAATATCTGCTTACCTTCGCGTTGGTTAGGTTTCGACGCCGGACATATCATCTTGCTGTATTTACAACATCCACCATTTTAGTCTTCCTCCCTGTAATAAGAAAGTAAGTACTTATTGAGTTGAGAAATCTGTCGTCTGTTGTAAAATTGAACTTTGTCCGTTGGATTGCACACATGGGGATGGGACAAGTGACGTATTTTCTGCCGTCGGGTTGTATCTACACAAAGGATATGGAGACCAAAAAGCTCACTAACCTAAAATCCATCCAAGTTTCCATCATGCGGAATGGAGGCGACATCGCAGCTTCAGAATTACATTAAATGAATTTGTTTTGCTTCATTTCATTTCATTTTATAACTGCAACGGAAATATCAAAAGAAAATAGTCAATCGTGAAACAATAATGGATTTAATGGAACCAAAATGCAAGAAAGTTTAAATAACATTAAGCTACTTCGATTGATGTTTAAATCCTTTCGAAGTCAGATTTTATTAGGTCAACACTTAATGGGCACCCAATGCAAAACATTGTAATCTTACATGCCATTTGCTATATTACGGCATCATTCCGCAGATCGATCTTCAAAGGAAAAATTATGAACTAATATAGAATTCGTCAATGAAGCTAATTATATCCTAAACCATGGGAAAAAAAACTCATGGAGAGCTTCACTGAATGGAATCCTAGTTGGTTCTCCATATCTTCGACTTGAAATCAACGATAGAAGTACATTCTCCGTCCGCGCTTTCCCCTAAATCAGTTCAATTTAGCTACTCTGATAAACGAAGGAGAAATGTGAGATTGAAAGTACGAAAAAATGAATACCGCCGCAAGGGAATTTCCACCCGAACATGAAGATTATAACCTAAGAAGAGTCGTAATGATACCATCCTTTTAGAGCCAGATGATCCTGAGAAGAAAGTTTGCCGTTTTGAGACAAAAGAATCTTCTTTTTCTAACGTCAATTGACATGAACTTTGCGCCACGCAAGCGACAAATCATATACCCAACAAACAGTCCTAATAAAAACTATTTTTTTGTAATATGTTTTCCTCCTTCAGGAGGTCAGTGTAGATAACAACGTGCTTTCGCAAGCGCCTCATCCTGATTCATTATGTTGTCATGTCACGGCAGGCTCTTCTCGCAGTACTTACTTCTTAATATGAAGGTTTCCACCCATCTCTCTATCTAAACACCACTGAACAAGACAATGAGGCATAAACTACCTGTTTCCTCGGGCCTTAATTTGTGTTACATGGAACCCGTACAGAGACAACACTGAATATGAAAACCCGTTAATCCTTCTGGGAACCGTTTGAGAGAAAAGCCCCGCTTCTACTCTGTAAACATTTAAAGGTGTTCGTTTTTAAAATAATTTTTGCGGCAAGGTGTGCGGCAAGGTTCAATTTCTTCGCATAGATATATCCCACATTATACGGATCGAGGGATCCCTTTCACCGTGGTAGTGGATTCCAGGCCATAAATTGGCCCAATTCAATATATTATATAACAAGAATCAACGCTCCGAATTTTGCCGACTATATCATTGCTCTGGTGGTGTACGTTTACGACCGCTAAAGTCGTGTGACTTTGAAAATAACACCAATATTTTATGAGCAGTCAAAACCAGTGTTCTTTAATTCTGATCATTTTAAATTTCATCTATTAAAGTCATTTCATTCTAAAGTCTGCAAAGAGCAAGTAAACCTTGCACTTTAGCTATTCGATTGCTTTACATAAAATCTGTCAGCTTAAAATCTAGCATAGCGGGCCAACAAAGTTTTAACATTTTAATGGCAACGGAGTCCAATCAATTTAAAAACAACTCTTAAGTAGTCCTAATTACAACTCGCTGTTTCCAGCATGACATACGCCATGTTGTCCAAAAACTGTCCTCCGGCATTCCGGAAATAGAACTGCTCACCTACACTATCGATTTGTTATGTTGAGTGCTTGGCAAACTGTTTCGAACTAAACTTCATTTTGCGGCGTCGGCTAGATCAATGTTGCTTTTGGGCTGCCAGCCAGCAGCAAATTAAGTTACGGCACTTGGAAACATTTCTGCCGTGATACTGCACTGATTCAAGGGATTCGATTATAGATTACACTCTGCTATGCTAACAATGTTAATGTTTCTACAGTTATTCATAAAATCATGGCTTTGTTTACATGCTGTATAAAGAAAGCAGGGAAGTTGTAGCCTATAGACCATGTTAAGTTTTCGATTGAGTACAGAGGAAACTTGTTGATTGTGATTCTTTTAGTAGTTGCTGCAGCTCACAATCATTTGACTGATTTAACATTTGCAACGCGGTCAGAAGGGTAAACACCACTGATTACTACAAATTCTTCAAATGAAAATTACTATAAAGCGAATAAAAGTTAGCAGTTGTAGACTGAGATGAAATGTTTCAATCAAACGTGCAACACACCAGCGCAGAAGCAGGTCTTGGTGTCCTAATTATGGCATCACAATGCAATATATAAGTCGATGCAAAAATCGCACAAGTATTCATGCTATACACTTTAGTACCAGCTTCTTAAAAAAAATATCCCAAAATATTTGTAGGAGTCACCTGACTCCAATAGTCACTGAACGCTAGTACTTGTACAACTGAATATTACCGAAAAATTCGGTGGTCTATGCTTTTACTCCCAAATAATAAATACTGATAATAAAAAAGCATGTAATTAATGTCCTTGTGCTACTATGACCCAAACACTATTTTGTAAAGCTTTGGTAAAGTCACAGTCATTTAAATAGAAGTCAACTGGGAAGAATTTATGAAGCCACAAAACGAATGAAAGAGTTTAACAAAGTCAGAAAGCGAGCAACAGTCGATACTACAACTGAAGCAAGCTCTCTATTAATAAATCTATCTGCACTTCTACATTCAATTCATGGCATTTAATTTCTTGTAACAGTACTAGCTAATGAAATGTTTTCACCACCGCAAACTTATCTCGAATCGTCCTCTTCTTCCATAAGTCGTGTATTGTAAACATAGTTGCTGAAGTTTATTCACAAAAGACGACTGAGAATTCTTCTGTAGCTATAATCGGTCGCGAAAAAAGCTGTGCAATAATACCACCCCCCAGGTTTATTTCCCCTTTTTATATAGACCTCCGGCTCGGCCTTGTACTGGCTGTAGAATCAAACTTAAAATTCGATAATCAAACAGCAAATCATATTCTATAAATAAATACCAAAAAAACTTCTCTAATTTCCATCCATTTGTAAACTTAATATGCGATTTTCATTTCAACGTCTTAGTAAAGTTCCGGGGGAAGCCTTTATTGGAAATATCGCGCAAGTTTGAACTCTACACAAATCAAAACATGTTGCTTTTTTTTGGCACAAACCTATCATTGTTAAACGCATTTAATGGCATCAGTGTTTCAGTGAAGGCACAAACGCAATAGTATAAATAATTCAAGGTTAGGGAATTACAGAAAATCATGATTCGGATCACCATACGACGTGAAAAGATGTCAAGGAAAAGAGAATAACTGCGTTACAAAAACATTTCCTTCAGCATTTCGTCTCGGTTTTTCTTTCAGAGCTCTGTAAATAACCCACTTGACCTCTCGTTCACGACTCTGTATCAAAGAAGCATGCAAGCTGTCTTTGTGGTCCGGTCTTTGTCAGAAGAATTTGATCTAATTTGCGTCCTGTCAAATTTGTCAAATTGTCTGTCAAATTTGCGACCTGTTTTTCGGACTAAATTATAACAAAATCCTTAGCAGTATAAACATGCCAATCACCTCACCTAGTCAATGGCCAGCAAATGGAACAATTCTTCAACAACCACATTCAATTACAGATACAGAATGATTTCTGGGCTACCTTCATTTTCAACTTCCACAAAACTTGATCTCGATGTGGTTAAAATTTTCTTTTAAGTATGTCAATATATCTCCAATATACACTTATGTCCAGAAATACACCTTACCCTGAATTTGGGTACTTCATAAAAAAACAGACCTTTTTGTCACTTTCGTATTACTTTATGTTTGACAGAATTATTTGTGTTTTAATAAGAATTAAGGTTAGGGGCCACCTTGTGATGTCTATCATACAGTTCATGAATCTCATTAGCGTGCCTTTCTGGACATTCAATATAAGCATATTCACCGATTACTATTTGTTGTTCTGCGACTATCCAACAATTTGTGCAGCAAACTTCATTTCAAGCCGGACGCTTAAAAACAAATATCTTCTGGGCTCTATTTATTTCTACACAATTTCTTGCCTTTAAATATAACGTGAACGAGAACTGACAACTTCGAACAGGGTCTAAATTCTGAGTTCACGGCCTTCTCTGAATCGGTCTAGAAGTCTGTGTTAGTGATGGTATAGTTTCAAAGAAAGTGGAGTAACAAAAAGAAAAAAAAAATACTGGTTGATAATTTTGAAACCCTCATGCCAGGTCTTTTAGTATTTTAAGAGAAGAAGCTGCAATTTCCAAAACGATCATAAACTCTATATTTTTTTTAAATTATATATTTACTTCATCTTTATCTTTTTATATCATTTTTGTTTTATTTTCCTCTTGCGCTGTTGCTCTGCGAGGTAGATCTCTTCCCGTGAAGCCTGCTTTCGAGTTCGAAACACTTATTAAATCCTAGTAAGCTCTTCTATTTTGAAAGAAAAGTTGTGACAGTACAGGCAATAGTTTGAAGCTGAATAATTCGGTACTGTCTCTTTTGTGAGGTCATTTCGGTGTCAAGGTTGTGATCAGTCACAAATTACTCAGTCACATTTCTAATTTCGGCCACAAGGCTTAGTTTTTCGAATGCCATCATTTGAGTAAATAAATCTGCAGCATTTTGTGAAAGTGTAATCCAAAAACCATGTAGTATGTATTGAAATCTGAGATGAAACAAGTAAGTTTACCCATTTAAAACTACTACGGCTACATACATTTGAATGTTAACATTCAACAATTAACGAGTACTTATTGTCTACATGTGAGGAGAGAAGAAAACGTATATTTGCTTACTTTACAACAAAATGATGCCATGCAGTGAATGTAGCTTCTCTGCTAAGCTTTTCCCAAGTTGCATTTCTGTTGCTTTCGCTGTTCCAACTCTCGTGTTCTGTTAGCAGTAGTAAGCCAAGCCACGTGCATTGAATAAACTGATGTCAACCACAACTTTGGAAGTTGCACGATTCTTTCCACGCGATATCTTCAAGGCAGCCAAATTTTTCGTATCGACTAACAGCAAATGCTCCAAATGACTTTACGCCATGTAGTACTGGCTAGATCGAGGCAACAGCCGACTTCAGTTGCCATTTCGCTGGCAAGTAAGCTTCCAAAGTAAACATGTAACTTCAGTTAATGTCCGATAGAGCCAAGGTGACTGATTCAGTTGCCCGGCAACTGAAAATCAGTTAATTTGCGCTTTCTAATTGCGCTATCGTGGTTAGCTGGTCAAACCGGCATCAAGCTTACGGCGAGATATACTTATGTGTGTGGACGCTGGGCGTTAAAGTTCTCCCTTCAGTTATCCGGAATACGAAATTCCTGTTACAAGTCTATAAGATCCGTACACTTTCTTGCCCTTCTGAATATGCCATGCCACGTCCTTATATTTGTCGTATATATGACTTTAAGGAACCGTATGACGATCATTCCATGCAGAAGCAAGAACATGCTTTTTGTCGTGGTCCAACGACTGCTCATCGTTCTTTGCGTTCTTTGGGCTGGGCTCCAATAGTGATCAGCATCAGGTTTCTCCCTTAGACATCACTACTTGATCAAACATGTATTTAGTGAGAATTAAAGGCATGATCAACAAACATGAAATGCATGGGTATTTAAGCAAATTCTCCCAACTGGTACCAAAGGGAATATATGTGGAACAATTAGGAGAATTTGGATGTTGATACTGAAGCTTAAGGGGTTAATTTCAGTAGAGTTGACACATGGGAGTTTGACATGACAAGAACGCACACAACTGATCGTTTTTTCTGATAATGTCAGTGCCAGAAATTCACAGCCATGACCCGATGTCTCTAAAGTTTCCGTGAGACAAAGCCTTGTTGGCAAGAATCTGCCTCGAATCACGAGACAAAACAGGAAATCAATAATGGATCCTTGCCATTGAACCATTGCCGAAAACATATCACCTAGTGACATATAAAATTTATTTTGAAAAGCTGCCATCTTGGATCAGCTTTTGCTTACTATCTTACTATCTTGGAAGTCTCGATTTCTTTAAAACTGGAGAAAACCATCCAAATTAACTCAAATTTTATGAAAACCAATAAATAAATGCTAGAAAGGTGATAATTAGGTAAGTAGGTAGGTCAAATAGCAAGAATCCAAATTTTTAAAACTGAGCAGCGATCGTTGACAAAAAAAAGAGAACTACAATGAGGATATAAATGAACCGCTGGAATATGTGCATGTTCCGGTACTCATATGAGGACTACCGGCCAGTGACAGAGCAAAATCCGCTTTGGATAGGGAATTCTTTAGTTCAGCACAGTATGTACTTGTTGTATTACTTATGGTGGATTTGATCCCTATTCAACAAACCAGAAAGCAAAAACAAAAGGCATGACCACTCATGCACAAAGAGCGGACCTTTGATCGTCAATGAGCGGGCGTCGAAGCACAGGCAGCTGAAGCTCATGTGATGAGAACGTGCACTGAGTATTGTCTGAGTTAAATTAGTAGGAACTTGACCTTTCCGTGAAAACGATCGGTTTAACAAATAAAGAAGCCTCGACCGTGTTCTGTTCTATTGTAAAAAGCACGCAGGAAGCGTCTTGAGCACGAAAGAAGTGTACATGGAAACACGAGACGTACGTAGTCGAGTGTTTCCCCCTACTTCTTGAGTGCTCCAGCCGCTTCCTAAGTGCTTTACAACAGCACAAAGGACAGTCGAGGCTTCTTCATTTGTTTTATGATAAAGAATCATTTTATTTCTCCACGCATTCACGCTCATTTTCAAAACAAACTTTCTTTTCCAAACGAACAGTAGTGGCGTCAGCGTGCATCTGTACTCTCATCTCCCTCATAAATTACGCTAAAATAAGCCAATCACAATCCTTGTTAGAATGCTTCAAACAATTTGATTGGTTGAACAAGACGAAAGCTGTAAAACATGTTGAAGCAAAACATCAAAGTTCACAAACTTTGCCTAGTTTGAAAGTAACGCCAGTGCTTCTTCAGAGTTTTTCCGTTTAAAATTCACGATGAAAAAGTAAAATGTATTTTTTTTTTTTAGTTCTCTAGAGTCTCTCCTGGCGAGCAACCGCAAGCCAAAGAGCCAGAGGACTCTGGGTACGAGAATGGGCGCTGGCCAAAAGAGTCGCGGTACTGGGGACAAAAATGATGACATGTTATTGATTGATTGTTTTTTAATTTTCTTTTACAGACTTCTCTATTTTTTAACGCTTTAACGTTGGTGTTAAAAGGCACACGAATTTGAGATGTTCTCTTTTAAAGAATTATTTGATTGTGACTGGAAGATGGATGTAGACACCACTGAAAATAACCAGCACTACGCATTAATGATTACAAGTGGGACGCCTGTGAAACAGGAAAAGGGAGAGTCATTCTCCCAAGCGACCTATCATCACACCGCTCCATTGCCACAGGGTCCAAACCCCTATACAGACCCTTTGGGTTGTATAAAAATAACCAATGTCTGCGGATCTTTACCTGACGATTTCTATGAAGAATTCAGCGAGAACCAGATTGATAGGCGCTTTGTTCAACTGCCACCGATGACAGAAGTTGGTACTAGGATCCAGGAGCGCATTTTCAGGTCAATGTACCCTGTAGAGATAGAGGTGAGAATCTTATCCAAGTGTTTATGTAAAGCTCAATGAAATCACCAGGAACAAGGACCAAGGAACAACTTAAACTTAAGGTCCTGAGATGACAGTGGAGTCCGCCAATGCGTGGCTATTTCTCCAACTTTTTAGCTACCATTTCATTGTAGATATTTTAGCTTAAATGTTTTCCCTACAGTGAACAACGTTTCATTACCGTTACGTTAGGGTGTTACTGCTCTTGGGCACTATCTCCTCTCCATGCTTTCCAATCCACATCTATCTAAAGGATGTGTCACCGGGCTTCAGTATTTTATGGAGCATGAAAATTATTCCCGTATTTGATTGATTGATTGGTTGGTTGATTAATTTATTGGTTGACTGGTTGGTTGGTTTATTGATTGATTGATTGATTGATTGATTGATTGATTGATTGGTTGGTTGGTGGGTTGATTGATTGATTGATTGATTGATTGATTGATTGATTGATTGATTGATTGGTTGGTTGGTGGGTTGATTGATTGATTGATTGATTGATTGATTGATTGATTGATTGATTGATTGATTGGCTGGTTGGTTGGATGGTTGGTTGGTTGATTGGTTGATTGCTTACTTGATTGATTAATTGATTGATTGATTTATTGATTGATTGATTAATTGATTGGCTTTTTTAGTAACACTCCTAAGGCGTTCTTCTTCTCCATACAACAAGTTATATAATTCGGTAAGACATGTTATGACAGCCTTCTGACAGCTGTTTTAAAAAATACAGTTAAATGGAAATTTCAACAGCTTAACAAAGAAAAAAAACGCAAAAAGATAAGAAAAATATTGCCGACAGAATTAAAAACTGTGGTTTTCTTTTTGTGGAAAAACTGCTGTCAACCTTTTAGTGGAAGGCAATATAACTTTATCCATTGATATTATCGTAACTTTTCGCGAAAACTTCTAATTGCACAAATGTTACAAGAATGTGAATTCAAGGCAAGAAAACTTTGAGTGTGGACGATTTAATCCAGGAATAAAATTAGCTGGCTTGAACTGTCTGATTATAATTTAATTACAATTCTGTTATAATTGAACTGTATTAAGAGTGAGTGAGAAGAGTCTTGACTAATCAATCAAACAATCAATCAATCAATCGATCTGGTACCACCTAATTTATCGTTTCCTGTGTAGGAAATCGTCTCTGAAGATGAAGACAGTCCAGTAACTCATGTGACTTGTAAAGCCAAATTGCCTCTGTACCACTTAAGTAACCAGATGCAAACAACAAGCTTCCAGATGCAAGGCATCAAAAACAGCGCAGCACCGGCGGTCTACCAACCGTTATATAATTACAGTGGTGGTTACCGTCCACGGGGATACCAACAGGATCCACAGCAGTCTATTCACGCTTCAATCAGTAGCGCTGATCCTAATAACTACAGTTGCCCTGCCAGGTGCCCCTGTGTTTGCCACGTGTCATCTTCAAGCCTTTTATTCTAACTTGGCAGTCTTTGATGAGGAAAACCAGCGTCCCTGTGTAATTATGACGCCCGTGAACCGTGGGAATGAAGCAACTTCGATTGTGACTCATGTCCCTTTACAGGTAAAGGAGCATGAGAAATTTCTTGTTAACTGTTCACAATGAAATAAAACCAACGGAACAGGAAGAAAGTCTTGTGACCCAGGACAAAAAATATTTCGCCCTAAAAATGTTTGCGTGAAAGCAGAGGTAAAACTATAATTGTTTTGTTTGTTTGTTGTTTTTTCTTTAATTTCGAAATACCAATGTTTAGGCCATAAGAAAGACCAGCAATAGGTGTTCAGTAGCTTCCAGCCAACGGTCCCGTTAATGACTTTATGTAAAGATCCGGCAAAAAAACTCACAAACATTGACTGCCTCAAAATTTGACTCTAAAGGAGTGACAGGATTGTAACAGTGCTAACTCAGCTATATTGTAAAAAACTTTATTTTAAACAGATTGATGGCCACCTTTTCAAGCCCTCGGGAATCTCCACGGAGCGGAGAACTAACCAAATGGTAAGTACTGGAAAACTAGATTTTTCTCCTGTCTCTGTTTTCACCCATCCACACTAGAAACGAAGCGTTTTCAAAAGTCTCCGATTTCATCGGCGTTTTCGAGCGTTTTAGTGTGGACGACAGGTGAAAACGCATGAGTATGCTCAATTTCTTGAAAGAATTTATTTATTTATGATACCTTTGTCCTCGTATAATCCAAACACAATGTGAGATGACGGGACTAACATTGTATTTACAATAACGGTGTAATCAATAACATGTGAATAATGGATGTTGAACTATGGGCTATAGGTCTCAAACAAACAGTCGTCTTGGTAACCAAGCGTTTCCTTCGTAGCCAAGGCGCGGTGGCTAAGCGCTTGCTGTTATGCCCAAAAAAACGACTGCGCGGGAAACGGTTTAACTGTTGCTAGGAGATTTGAGCTACTGGCCAATTACTGGGGGTAAAATACAATAGATATTGTTTTTCAAATTCCTTCTCAGCTGGTAAGTGGAACAAACTCCTTCTACCCCTTGCTAGTTGCAAAATGTGACAGAAAGATGACTCTTCCAACAGGAAAGGAGTCGAAAACAGTTTGATGAAATATTGATAAAATATACCATTTTGAAATAACATAACTATGACCCGACTGATACATTTGGGCTTTGAAATATGCTTCGTTTGTTGGATTGCTGTAGGGCTAACTGTTTTTTGAAATCAATGACAAATGTTTTCAGTTGGATGTAGTGGGTAGAAGTAGACAAACAAAGCAAAAATTTGCATACATAAGATTTTATTTAGGACTTTCGCAAACATTACTTGTTGAATTTCAGTTTCTTCTTAGCTCGAGAGAGCGCCAACTCCGGCCTCTTTAATTTGGATGGCTTCAATGTCGGATGAAGCTCGATTAAGCGATGAAATCACAGCAATCGCTTTTCAAACCATGCAATGCTGAATACAAATCGAACACTAGAAACAGCTTTCAAGCACTGAACGCAAGTAAATGGATTTTAAACGACGATATTTTTCTCCGAACCTGAAAGGAAGTTAGTTTGTCATTCCATGGCAAGGGATTCAAAACAAAAAAACGAAATATTCCGATGAAAACATCTTCCAACTATCCACTTACTTCGTAGCAACTCTTGACCATCTTGACCGAAATCCCTCCCACACCCCTTTTCGTTACCTGTGACTTGCAGCGCCTTTTCAGACTCCCGGAAGCGGGCACAATTTGCTTCCTTATATGGAGATGGGCATTGTAACTTCTTACGAGCTTTGTACGACTGATCGAGTTTGGTTCCTACCCAGGGGGTATTATGAGTTAACTCTCGTGCACTTAGCGCCCACGCCTGGGACGCCCGGTTACTAAGCCTAAATGAATACTGGCGGCATAGTTTTGAAACAAGTGGAGCGTTTTTCAAGCTTTTCTATAAGAAATATATATGGAGAAACTACTAGAATCGAATAATGAAACTTTATTTGAGATTTTTATTTAGTCGAAACCCATTTTTCCTATAGCCCATGCTAGGACCTTTACGATCATGCCCCTCTCTCCTTCTTTTTTCCCCTCTCCCGTTCCACTTCCGTAAGACTATAAGCTGGAATTGTTGGTAGCTCTTTTTCTCACCTGTCCTTGAGCGAAATGGCAATTTTTCTCATGCCGGAAGGTACTGTCGTATGCATTTTTTCTTTATCTTCTCTCTGGTTATGTAATGTATAACTTTAATGTTTATATAATAATACGAAGAACTTTGAAATAAGATGCTAAACAAATAGCCCAATTTTGATATATTAAAATTCAGCCTGAAACAACATCACTGCGAGGCGCCGGGAAATAAATTGTAGCGTTTATATGGGTTTATTCCCTGGAGCCTCGCAGTGATGTTTATTGTTTCTGGCTGAATTTCAATATATCAAGATTGGTCCATTCAAACGCTCACAACTCGACACAACATATTGCATTAACGTGACATGTATTTGTTTGATGACTGGCAGCCAGATCTTAATCCAGTCTTTCTTTTAGAGACAACACTGTGGTAAGCGATCACTACAACCTTTCTTTGCGCCTCTGAAATGTAATCAAAACTATTTCTTGAAAATCTTGGCTTCATTTAACATATTTTGTAACCATTTTTTTTTTCTTAACCAGCTTTCATTTGGGGGTCGAAAGTAGTTTCCGTTTGCTTTGGTTTTACTTTACTTCGCTCTGTGATTGGCTCAGCAGAGCAATACGCAGCCCTTAGAGCGGCTCACAGGACTGGCTGACAAAAACAAAAGCGGAGCAATCAACAAACGACAAAAACAATGGTCCCTCACTAACTGTGAAACAATGGAGCTGCGTGATATACAGGTCCAATGAAATTAGAAGTTCAATTCAAAGTCGCGCTTCTTCCTCAAGCCATGAGAAGCAATTGAACCAAAACCAATCCCTATTCTCACTATCTAACGCTATGTTCACACGGGACCGGTTCCAAATGGTTACGGTCTAAAAATTGTGGCGGATAGACCTTTTGTTCACACGGGACCTGCTCACCGTACGGTCAATCCGTTCCCGATCAGGGGCCTGTTTCTCGAAAGTCCCGGTAACTTACCAGGCCCGATAAGTTTTGTTTTAAATGTTTTTTCGCCGGTTACACAATAATTAAACAGATGGTACTTGGCCAATGTTTTCACAGAATTATAAGATTCTAAAATTTAGTATTCAAAGCTAACAAAAATTGACTTCTTTTAAGAAACATTTATCACCAAAATCACTTATCGGGCCCGATAAGTTACTGGGACTTTCGAGAAACGTTTCCCAGGTTCGATAACTGGACCTCAAGAAAAGCAGGTCCAGTTTTGGAACCGTTTCGGTCCCAAATGGATCTGTCACCGTGTAAACATCTGGACCGGTTCCTTTTGGTACTAGGAGCGCAGTTAAGCTTGGGTACTAGTTGAATTTATCGTACTTCGGTCTAGAAGTACATGAGGAGGCAAAAAGCCGTTGTTTTGGTCGGCATACTTCTTGGTTTAACTGCCTTAAGGCAGCTGACCGTCCTCCAAATGGCTGTTAATACAATATTCCATCGGAAATCTTAGAAGGATATCTTTCGAGAAACCTTTTAATGATGTCTTCATATTTTCTTTGAACAGTTTCCCAATCTTTTCCATTTGAAACCTCATAGGCTTTGTAATCTGTAATAACTTTTAAGAGAAGGGAATTCATCGTCCGTCTAGCTGAAGGCTTTATCTCCTTCCTCTATTGAATTAGCCTTCTTCGGCGCCAACGTGTATTCTGCGGATGCTTAACTGGTAGAAACAGCTGCTTTTCTTACTTCGATTGAGTACCGAACCATAACGGACCGGTCCCGTGTGGCCTGACGTTGATAAACGGAACGGTGCCTTGTCAACAGAAGTGTTCTGTTCCAGGATAGGGTCGGATCTATTTGGGACGGTCCCTTGTGAACATAGCCTAAATAACCACGAAACCAGCTTGCGCGCGCAACGCTGGTATGTTTGTAACTCCTCGGTGTTTTAAAGTCAATGCCACCCATGTCTCGTGGGACTTCATCTGCCTATTTAAGCAAACTATTCCTGCTCTTTGGTCCTTCTCGCCAAGTTACGCCGTTCTGGGATCTCAGAATGTTTCTTTACCCACCCACCTCCCCTTCGGCGACGTGTCCTACTTTCCGTTTCCTTGTCTTACGACCTTCTATCTTCGCAAAATCTCGCCTCCCAGTAAAGGCAGTGAGTGGTTGTAATGACAGTGAAAATGGTTTACGATTTGCTCCCGCTCTTGGCGCCAGTTACATGTGCTTGCTTCGAACTCTGATTGGTTCTTTGCGTAGTAGGTGTCAGAGTAATTGTTTTGGCTTTGGTTTTACGACTCTCAATTGAAAACTGCTCAGTACTTGATAGTTATCAATTTGTGTTCTTTGCTATAGAACGAAGATGATCCAGACTCTGACGATTCTGAAGAAGAAGAATATTTCCGACGGGCCATGAATGGGAAGCTAACCCGATTCAAGCTCGCTAAGGAGGACTGGGATAGGATTCCCCTCAGTACGTTTCCTAGCGGTGGGCGATTGCTAGGTGGGGACTGGACCCGAATCTTCTCCATCAAAGTGAAGAATAGCAACCCATGGTGCGATTTGCGCTTCAAGAACAACCACGTGAGATCGGCCAATTCCCGTAAGAGGCACTCTGCACCGTTTTTCAGAGGGGCTGGTGAATGCAGGCGTCCCGAATGTGGACTGAGAATTGCATTTGTCATTCATGAAGAGAGAGGAAAATACGTTGATGTCAAGTACATCGGAAATATCTGCCACAAAGTTCAGGCATGAAGTGACGTCACTGATGATTAGGAAGGAGCAAGCGATTTGTTGCCTGACTGAACCGTAATCACAAACTTTTAGTACGTTGATTCTTTTTTCCCAATTTGTTTTTTAGTGCAAAAATTTTGTTAGTAAAAAAAGAGAGAGAGAGAGATTTAGTTAAGCCACAACGTTCTATTTTTGACTGTATTGCCCTTTGAGGTAATAAAGTAAGAAAATAATTCCTTTTGATTTTTAAGGAGAAAAATATACCAATAATTATAGCCGAGAAGTCAGCCCATTTAGCATAACGAAGACAGATAAGATGTCAGACCGCAATCAGTTTGTTTTAGCACAATATGACGATCAGTTTTACTCAATCAACTGATGTACGCTTTACTAGAGCACAGTATTCTATGATAAGAGAATATGGCAATATAGACAAAGTAAAGAAAATAGTGATAGCACGATTATGAATAAAATAAATAAAAAATAAATACTTAATACTTGTAACGCGCATTTTAACATGGCGTGATGATCAGATCATGAATCCCTTAATTGTGAGCAGTTGTAGTTTTTCAAACAGAAACATTTGTTCAGATGGAAGATAACGCAGGATATTGTATTGTCCATGAATGATTTTTTTGTTTTTGTTTTGATTTCTCAGTGCTCTTAGCTACTTTGCACGGGAATGACAAAAAATTAAGGATAGATTCAATTAGGCTCTAATTTCCATTTGAATACTGGAAAAGACCATGGTTGCCATTTCTGAGCATAACAAGAGGAAGAATAAAGAGCTACCTAACATTTGCTATGAAGTGGATGTTAATAGTAATTTCCGTCAAATCCTCGCAGATGGGAAACTGGCTGCAGGAATTCCTGACACACCAGGTCGTTTACCGAGGAACAACTGACCCGCCCCGCGCAACAACATCATGAATTTTATTTGGGCGGTTTATTAGGAACCGTTGTTTCAACGCTGCAGCCCATATCATGCAGAAGTGTGGTCCCCAGACTCGAAATACGGAATCTTTCGTGTACTTGGTGTCGTTAGTGGGGACAACAAGCACGGCATTGAAATTCTTATGGTTGTTGCCAGGGGCCTTCGATCATCCTATGGAGAGCATCAGAAGCCATTGATACTCGCCGTTACAAACGAAGATGGTGGGAGTTCGATCGAAGCGTACAAGTCTCAAAAGTCCCACCAAAGAAAAAAGGGCACTGTGAACAGTGTACAGTAATTAGTGTGAAGCCAAAAATTCTATAATTCAGCTGGCTATTGTTGATGTACTATAGAGCATCTCTGTAGCCATCAGCCATGTATTTCCCCACGAAGCCGCTTTCTGGGTGGGTACAAAATGTTCGCTGCTCTCCGCATGTTTGCCTTGTTGACAAAAACGTGCATATCCAGTGCATTTGAGACAAGATTTTGTAAATTCTTATCGCTTTCTTCTGATGAAGGCTGAAGTTTTGGCCGAAAAGTTGTGTTTTTTTCGGTCGTCCCGTAGCTCTTTCAGACTTCTTTTTTTAAGTGGTCCCTATATCCTGTAGCCGCTATTGTTCTCAGCCGAGGGTTTATTGTTTCATATCCTATTACCTATTGTTTCGTTTTCCAATCACAGACCTCGCCTGGAACAGCCAAACGGGGTCGTTTTCTTTCTTTCTTTTTATTTTTTTTTGTAAGCATTTGATTTTTTTATACGTTTACATATTTTTAATTATGAGCGGGAGATCTGTATGGGCGTTTTTACAGATATCGATCGGACGCGAATATTTTATCGTACTTGTGAAATGAAACAATAAATTGAATGTATTGTGTTTAGAATTTTAATCAGTAGAGATCTGTAACGAAAGTTAATGAATACTAATTAGTTGAGCAGGGGTTTGTACCAAAAGTCAATTCTACTGTCTAATAATTCATTGATTTGTATTGGGGTTTACCGGAGGTGTACACGTGACTTAAATTCTGCCGTATTGTTTGGTCATAACTTTGATGAATAATTAATGAATTTTACCACCAGAGAAACGTTTTAACTATCAGTTATAAATATTTTTGTTAAAAATGGCTCCATTCAACGGGAACTTGAAATCTGTCCACAGTAGAATATTTGCGTTTTTGTACAAACACTTCTGCGCTATGCTAGCTTCAAGTTTTCCACGGCTGTCGTAATACAAGGACCTCCGCTCTCTCTCAACCGCCTCTTTTTCAACCAAATTCTCGGTGTTTGGAAATGGCTTGAAACACTCTCCCCTCGTGTTTAATATATTACATTAAAGTCAAACAAGTGCAATTTCACAATGGCGTAGGTAATTACTCCCATACTAATCACATGCCGACCAGTGCTGTTAATGTTGTTTTTTCCTTTTAACATGATCAATATGGTAAACAATAAGAACTGCGAGGGTCTTTCTGCTATTTTCTTCAGACTATCAAGAGCGGCAATCAGACACTCACTTCTAACTGTTGTCACTGCAACTATTCCAACATTACTGTTGTCTATGATTGAAATTCAAATGTTTCACTGACATCTCCTCACTTCTATGGGTATCACTGATGCCAATCACAAATTCAGAAAATGTGCAGCTCCCAGTATTTTAAGCGCAATATGGAGGATTTCCACGTATGGTGCACGCGAATAATGCTGCTATTCCCGCAGCCAGTACGACAGCTCAGTTAATTAAGAGCTCTGTACTGGTATCGCAGAGTCATTGGTTCGAATCTCGTTCAATCGCTAACGTTTTTAAGGCTTTCTTTTCGCAGCTGTTTAAGTCACTTACAGTACACAACTGCAATTGTCACGCATTTATAGGATTTATAGGTTGTTGTTGTTTTACTGTTGACATCAGTGGTGAGTACTACCAGGAGCAATAATCAGGGATGGAGACCGTAAGCATGGGTTCCACGCGTCCCCATGTCTTGTAGCAAAAAATCTATTTTTTGAAAAAAATTGTGCCACCCTTCACGTCATAAACCTGCGCGGATACACGCAAATTTGCGTGGGCTACTACCTTATAATTATATGGAAAATGGAAGCAAAAGTCCAGTTCGGTTTCGACAAAACTATATAATTTTTAATTACTTTGAATGCTAAAATGGCATTTCATTACCCTGTACATGTTTTTAAAAGTCCCTAACTTTACTAAACTACAGCTGTAAACTGAAGCATTGGGGACAACTCCAAGAAATTCTCCTGGCTGAGTAGAAAACATTAAACCTTAGAGTACAAATACAAAAATATTCTCCGCAATGCTGATAGATATTTACATATTTACACTTCAATTTTATTCGAGACGTCAGTTTCAACCATATATTTCAAATTGGTGGTAAGTCCTTGAGGAGACGAGTTTTAAGATCATCGTCTCAAGCGTTTTTTACGCGCTCAATGGCATGATTAATGAATATTCGGCACTTCCAACAAATTTTGAAAACTGTCATTTTTACGTATTAAACATAAACAAAACATAACTTTATTATTTATGTAGCGCAAAATACATGGCTATATGATCTAATGCGCTTTGCATTACAATTCTTATAATACTAAAATGTTACAGCTTTTAAATAGTGAATAAATGGATACTTTAACGACGTTAATAAAAGACTTGCGTACAAAGCTCCTTTGTTGACTTGACCTTGGTTAATGAAAGAAGTGCGAATCTTGGTTTTGCATATCCACATGAGAGAATGTGAGAGAAAGACCTTAATTCCAGCGTCCAAATTCAACAGGCACAATGATTTATTAGATCCAACTCCATAACTATTGTTAAAATGAACACAATAGAGAGAATCTAACAACTCCAATGGAACAGAAACTCCATCCAAAATATATTTGCGATCATACACCTGCCATTGTTAATCTTAAGGCTGGTTTCCATATGATCGCAGACGATCGCAGATCGCAGATCGCAAACAATCGCAGACGATCGCAAAAAAAGGCTGTTTCCATATAATCGCAACGATCGCAGAGCCGACCGTAGGCATACATTTTGGTCAGCGAAAAGATCAAATATACACGCGCGTGTAGGCTGAAAAGCAAACAACATCGCGAACGTGGAAGAGCGGAAATTTTGCTGCAAGCAAATTTACTTCTTCTGTATGTCATAATTAAGCTAGTCGTCGCCAGCTCTAAAACCGTCGAAAACATCGGTTTTGGATTCGATAACGACCGTATGCAGTTCTTATGTTGGAGAAATTTGGCCTCCGCTTTTTCGGCCGATAAATGAATCTTCTGCCCGATTTTGTCCCAATAGCTGGCCTTATTGTTCTTGCCGTTAAAATCTCTGCGACTGCGATAATAAACACATTCATAACGAAGACCGTTCCTAGAATCGAACACACGAGCGTTGAATCGTGGGAGAGAACTCGAAATATTATGGGATGCGTTTCGATCGCGGATCGCAAAACTTTGGTTTCCATATAATCGCACAATCGCAAATGATCGCAGATGATCGCAGACGATCGCAGGAGATAGAACATAGTTCTATCTTCTGCGATCGTCTGCGATCGTCTGTGATCGTGATCGCAGGATCGCAGACGATCGCAGAAGTATGTTTCCATATGATCGCAGACGATCGCAGACCTTATTGCGATCTGCGATCTGCTATCCGCGATCATATGGAAACTAGCCTTTACGGAACATTGGCTAACCGATCTAGACTCTTCAGTAAGAGCTGAGCTTTGCCCCAATGGTTACAAAATCTTAGATCGCACGAGACCAGATCAACGTAAAGGGGGGACTGGAATCATCTATCACGAGTCGCTGAATGCAACAATGATTGACGCTGGTGTAATTGTGCGATATTCGTATGAATTCTCAGAATGGATTATTAAATCTGGCTGGTACAGCATTCGCATCGCAATTATCTACAGACCACCCCGTGACTCCGAGAGCCATCCTGTCACTACAAATGTATTCCTTACTGAATTCCCAGATTATCTTGAATCATTGCTGCTCCGCAATGCTGATAGATATTTACATAAGATTAATTATGTGTAAATATCAATCAAACACTTTTTAGGTTAGCAAGGGAGTTTTAAGACGCCAAAATCCCTAGGGACATAAACAAGTGAAAAATGCCGACTTCAAAATTTGGTAATTTTTTTGCCAAAAACCATGCCCTTACCCCTTGCAAGAAAGTCGAGTTTTGGACGAAATACAAATATTCTTTTAAAAGCTTACAGTCGGATCAGTGTGTCCGAAAATGTCCCTTGAGACACTTTTAAGGCCTCCCAAGGGACCAGGGACAAAGAAATAGCCCACAAGAGATGGAGTCAGGGTAAGGGTTAAGCAGAAAGTTCCTTGTCAGGGCGTTACTTACCCTTTAAAATAATTCCCAAGGGAGTTTTACGACACGCCGAGATCCCTAGAGACATAAAAAAAGTGAAAAATGCTGACTTCAAAATTTGGTCATTTTTGGCCAAAAACCATGCCCTTACCACTTGGAAGAAAGTCGATTCCTGGACGAAATAAAAATATTTTTTCAAAACTTCCAATCAAATAAGTGTGTCCGAAAACGTCCCCTGAGACACTTTTTAGGTTTCCAAGGGAGTTTTACGACATGCAGAGATCCTAGAGACATACACAAGTGAAAAATGAGGACTTCAAAATTTGGTCACGTTTGGCCAAAAACCATAGGCGAAATACAAATATTCTTTTATAAGCTTCCAATCGAATCAGTGTGTCCAAAAACGTCCCCTTAGACACTTTTTAGGTTTCCAGGGGAGTTTTACACGTCGAAACCCCTGACAGTTGATCATTATTTGATTTTTTGATCCTCTAAACACCTTGTGAAAGTTTAGTAGACGTTTTGTCCAAAAAGAAAAAACCGCTAAATATTTTGAGTTTAGTCGTAATGGGCTGTTTAAATTTTCAGAATTTTCCCACCAAAAACTTAGAAAAAATACGGGCGTCTAAAATACGCATGCGCCCTTTTTTTAAATTTTCCGTGCTGTTAACATCGCCGTGGAAAACGATGAATTTTCCCGCCAAAATACTTAGAAAAAATACGGGCACTCAAAATACGGATGCGGCGTTTTTTTTTTTAATTTTTAAGGTCAAATTTATATTATTGTGTTTATTACTTAGGCTAGTTAATATATCAATATTGTACATTTACCAAGGAAAAGAAACGATAAAAGTTACACTCACACAAAGCCGATGTTTCAATTTCTTGTCTTTTATTTTCTCATTTTCTTTAGTTAATGAATTGATTTAATTAATTAATTATCGCTTGCAGACTTGTATTGACAAATACAATTAGAGTATGTGAAAAATATTGTGCCAAAATGTTAGTTAATGTCTCTTTTTCTAATGTTAACATACATCAAATTGTATTTGCCGCCACAAGTTTGCAAATCATACACGCCTTGTGATGGTAACTAGTAAATAAAGACTCATGAATGTTCAAGGTGACATTTTGCAACAGGGAAAATTATTTTGATGGTCTGTATATGAAAAAAATTTTAAATGATTGATTTCGATTATTAGAATTCTTTCCATTAGGGCAAACTGTTGCAGAATCGCCCAGACTTTCATGTTGCTTTTTAAGACCTTGTTCAACACTTTACTCCATTTTACTCCAACTATCAGAAACCCTTCAAAGCTATTGATATTTTCTCACACCTGGGATCGAAAAATTTGAATTTAAAAAGGAAAACAGCATCAAAATGGCCTATTGTCCAGAGTTATAATTAACCTGCATAATTAATTATTTATTTGCAGCCAATTTTGTATCTAAATTGTCAAGGAAAGATGTTTGTCACTGAACGTTACTTGATGGCCAATAAAAAAAGCTTCTTTGATTTGGTTTTCAAACAGCAACTGAAAACTACTTTTCTTTAGTTGCGTTCCGTTTTTTTATTCTCAACTTCATATTGAAAATAAAATATGCGATTTATGTGTAAATGTCTCGTCCCACATAACACTGAATTAGTTAAACACTATTATGCATCAGATACACTACAGATGTCTAGTTAAAATAATGGATTTTACCTGTTTTTTACGATGGAAATATAGGCAAAAGCTTGTATACCTTTGCCGAGACAGCTCAAAAGAATTTAGGTTAAAAAAGGCAAACAAACATGGTACCTTGATCAAAACTCTACTGACCCTGAAAACTGTTCTTTTCATTTATTTCTCAAATAGTCTTATTTTACAATTTACTTGGCAATGTATAAATTCAACATTCTGTTGTACCCTATACGATTTTTGGCACAGGCGTACCGAAAACCCTGAACAATTAAATCTCATAGAAATGAAGAATGTTATAAAACCGTTTTCTCAACATCATTTCAACCATTATCTGTTATATGTCAAGAGAACGCAAGGTATTGAAGGAGCGTTTCGTTGTTTCCTACCCAAAATGTATACATGATGAAAGAAATTTGCTAAAATCGTTCAAGTAGTTTCATATTCAAAGCCTTTCTTCTTCAACAAATCGTGTTTCTTGTTTAGACGACAACTAAACAAACAGAAAAACTGAAATTAATATGTTTCGGTAACTCCTTAGCAATGTCCATTTTCCTTTCCATAAGGAACCCCTTTTCAAGCCTTGTGTTCCCTTAACAGCAACAAGCAGTTAAGGTGGAACTGTCAGGTATCATGGAAAATCAGTTCAATTAGAAGCTGATCCAAATCTAAAGCTATAATCTCATAATTGACGTATTAAACTTTGGCTTATTCAATCAAAATAGAGGGGTGCTATTCTCTGACCTATATCTCCTCCCCTGCCCCAGCCCCCCCCCCCCTCCCCTCTCACCCCCCCCCGCCCCCCCCCCCCCCCGCCAAAAAGAAAAAACAAATACTGTCTGGATATCAAAGCAATTTTAGCCACATACTCTGGATGACCAAGCGTTTCAAGAGAGAACACCGATTTATATTTCGACGCCCTAATTCCCAACCGGCAATTGGTTTCACAACTGAAAAAGGTGCAATGATCTTTTTAATGGGCAGGTGGTTTTAGGGAGTTTTAAGTAAAAAAAAAACAACAAAAATCTATCACATTACAGGAAAATAAGCTTTTGAAGATTGGAGGTACCCTAAATTTTATTTCTTCCCTTGAATATAATTTAATCAATTTTCGATTCGTACGAGATAAAATAGGCAATTGGATCTGATAGTCATAAGTGTTTCTTAAATTTCTTTCTGTATAGCTCATCTAGCAACCTTTCGCATTTTTTATCAGTTGTTTTTTTTTTAATCCGTTTTGGTGAGCTTATATATCCAATCTTGTCCATTACGAAAGGGATCACAAAGAATTTTCCCATTTTTGCTGGTTTGTTGTTTTCGTTTTATAAAGCAGAAAACTGAGGCAGAAACACCGAAAAGAAGAAGGAAAATGTTGAAAATATTGGAGGATCTCAACAATTTTGTCCTCCAGTCCACATTTTCATTGATAGGAGAACACCTGCCCCCACTCCTCCCCCCCCCCCCACCCCACCCACACACAATCACACCCCCTTCTAAGAAGCTGTCCGTCTAGTAGCTAGTATAGAGAGCTTTATAACGATTCAGTTTTGACCAATCAGTTCTTTTAAAACTTTAGTAGCTTTTAGTGACCGCGAGCCAGTAAATGTTCGTTTTCGTAACCATAATAGCTAACAGTTCCACCTCAGATTAACAATTGTAATTGATAAGAAACCCCTGCAAACGTTGACATCGAGGGATTATTTGAATGGCATACTTACCAATAAAATCAAGTAACTTGACCTATGTAACAATAAACCCAAATTATTAAAAAAAAAAACACCTATGCGAAGCTTCAAGTTGTATTGAATATCAGTGAAATCCACCCAAAATTCAAACATGCTATCTAGCAAACTCAGAAAAGAATGTCAGCGTAGAATGGTCGCCCAAAGTCAACGTGCAGTATTTTTAAATTTCCTCTCCAAGATGATGGCTGTTATATTCAAATGATTTTCAGAAAAAAAAAAAAAAAGGCGGCTTAATTTTCTAGCTTCAGTATTTTAGGCCTATCAATTTTTCCAGGAGCCAAACGTGCTCAATGCAAAAGCAAAAACATCCGAGACAGGAAAGTATTTTAGGACACATTCTTCGCGAATTGCCATTAACTTTTTCGTATACAACCATAATCTATTAAAGGCAATTTTTAAAATAAAACAAATGTTCTTATCATTATTCCGTTTCCTGCCGCGCCCAAAGTCCATTTCTTTCTCTTGTGCATTGTTCCTTCTTGTGAAATATCCTCACTGCAAATGAAATAAAGAATATGGTGAGTTTTCTCTCCGATATTAAACTTACAACCAGGGAAATTCTATCTAACCACCACACTAAATTAATTTTACGAAGTGATTTCTTTACACAGCTAAAGCGCTCCAACGAATTCAAGTGCAATCAGTCAGGCGATCATGGAAAAATTGGAATTTAGAAACTAAATTTTAATAAAAGCTTGTTAAATTCAATTCAATTCGAGTCTGCCGTTTTTTCTCGAAGTGAAAAAGTGCCAGACAAAATAAAATGTGCCATATTTTCATCCCACGACTGGAAAACATCAATGGACCACTTGCAAATTAGTCCGGAGTAAAAAGCAAATTGAATGTTTTATTTAATGGCCAGACATTTAGTATACATCTTCTTGAACTTTTCTACAGTCTTTTGAAATGTTATTGTTGCAAATTAAACGTTCACAAATTATTTTATATTATATGTGGTAAAATAAAAATTATAAATTATATGTGGTATGGAAAACGCCATTAACTGAACCGCGTCAACGGGACCAAACTCCAGGACGTGTTTGTTAGAAAAGTTTGAGCACTGAAGACCACTGGCAAATTTACTCACCATTTGCTTAACTAAAGCAAGGGCTTCTTCCCAAAGCCTCTCAGTCACTTCTCGGGAACTTATCAAGGGCACATTCCTTCTTCGCATGTCTTCACTCGCCGGGAAGTTGTTCGGTCTGACGCAAAATCTATGACATAATAAATATGCATGATATACCAGAAATAGAACATGCTTTCACATTTATCTATAGGTATACTGACGGGACGCATCCATTAAGCCAAAATCCATTTGACACGCAAAAGTTCCGAAATTTTAAACCGATAATTTAAGCTTGATGAAAAGCGCCCCATATTTGCATTAAAATTAAAACTCATATTTCTGAGGTTCTGATTTCCGCACAGTCACACAATAAATCTGTAGCTAGAAAAGGCGTCTCCTTTCGTAGGCTAGCAAGCTGTAGCTAGCTCTTGGAAAGTTTTCGCATCCACAAGTTTGCATAGCTTATCCCAATATGTAACTTTTTTATATAAAAACAGCGATAAATATATTGGGAGGTTAGGAGAAAAACAGTAAAAAAAAAAGGTGAAAATTAAATCAATTCCAAACAATCGAGCTTATTTCGCCAATAAAATGACACATGTCAGTTCAGTTTTTACTTCACAATATTTAACACTGTATGTCTACGTCATTTTCAATATACCGGAATTTACCACGAAGAGATTCAGGGAAAACTAATAATCCCCCAAAGTCATATTGCAACGGATGTTCTTCAAGATCAGGACTACAATGAAAGAAAATAACGGTTCCCGAAATTTAAATTCCAAAGGCGAAACGGGCATCAAAATGTGAAAAGGTGGGTTTCACCACACTTTACTGAAGAAGACAATTTGATCGAGTTAATTAACCTGACGTAGACTGCGTTTTTCTATATCTATTGCCTGGATTTACTGCCGATGATATGTACACTCATGCAGGATAGTCAAATCTCAAAAATCTTAGAGACTTTTATCAGGTGTTTTTGCCAAGAAATGGATTCTAAACTTAGCCAGCCTTTCTTAACCTCGTCCCAGGATTCAAAACTGACAGCGCAACATTTGAGGAATGTTGAAATGACCTCAGAATAACGAAAACCTTTTGTAACAACACTCTGTGCTAAAAAAATGCGTACAAAATGGCAAGAAATTTAACAAAACTTACGCAAAGCAGGAAAAATCCGAATTTTCTGTCCCTAGATATAATTTGGAGAATCTAGTGAAAAAAAAGTGGTTTGTTCCGCGATATTGAAAACGAAAGTTAGTAACGTTCGAGGGGTCAGTTTGCCTTTCCATCCTGCACCTTAGCCTGCTCGTGCAGCCTCGAAAACGAAGGCAATCAAAAGCTTAGATTGCCAGGCATGTCTGTTTTGTATGTGACCATACACTTGACTTTACAGAAATTACAAGCCAAATATCCCGGTAAATTTGAGTTTAATTCAAAAAATAAAGCATAGTACTAACAAGTTCTCTGACAGACGGAAAGGGCTTAGAGCTCCGATTTTCTCTCAATTCGTTTAGCTTAATTTATCAATTTGATATTAGTTTCTGTTCTGGCTGTGTAAATTGCAGACTTAAACCTCTTCTTTCAGCAACCCGGTACAGTATGGAGCTAAGCTAGCACTAAAACTTTCGCAGAAAGGATAATTATAGTTGAGCTACGATGCACCAATTTTGACAAGGCTAGGATAAACTACAATTTGTCAGTTGTGTTACCTTTTCGATGCCACATTTCTACAGGTCATATTTCTCGAATGAACATGTAGGTTTGTTTAGAATTCTGTTTCAATTAATGAAATTAAAAAAATGAGAGAAAACAAGGAGGTTCATTTTTAAAGGGAGGTATCTGTAACATATTTTCGCTGCATGCGATTGGTTTATTTCTCCGATAAAACTGTGACTTATCATATAATGATAATGATGTATTACTCAGTGAATGACACAGGCATACTTGGAAAAAGGAAATCCGAGTGCTTCTATCAGGAGTCGAACCGAAGACCTTCCAATAACTAGTTTGGATGCTCTACCACTGAGCTACAGGAGACTCGTGGGAGCTAAGGCATTAAACTAATTCATGATATTCATCAAATGATATCAGTTTCAAAAGCTGAGCCGCTGCATACGATTTAAGGCATTATTTGAAAAACTTCAAGATGAAAGAAAGTCTTACTGCTGAAAAGGAAATAAAGAAAATTGTTATCAGCGGTTCTTATCTCGTATTTTAGCATTATATATTGTACAGTCCGTTCTCCAGCATCTGGGCTGCAATGGATTTTTAATAAATCTATCTATCTATCTATCTATCTATCTATCTATCTATCTATCTATCTATCTATCTATCTATCTATCTATCTATCTATCTATCTATCTATCTATCTATCTATCTATCCAAAATATACTGAACGTCGATATCCTACGCTCGCTTTCAGCAAAAACATTTCGACGGCAAAAACACAATAAATCTTTGCTTGGTTTAAAAAATATGCCTGTTCTTGGACATAATCTGTTCCGCTTAGAGCTCACATTTTTAGTCGAGCTTTTCTGTGGGCAGTCTGTTCGCTTCTAGTAGAAATTACAGATAATCTCCGAATACAAATATCCATGCGAATTTTTGCTTTTAATGACGGATATTGTTTACATAGCATTTGACTGATTTTCAACTATGTCTACCAACCATTTTTTTATACTCAAGCTTGAAATCAATTACGAAAACATTAATTTTATTTCAAATTCGACAAAAAAAAGGAAAATATAACTGTACAATTGTACACAAAAAAAAAATTATTAAAAACACCATTTAAACGCCCCTAGTAACATTTGTGCTGGATGTGAAAAGATATGACCGAGACAAAGCGAAAACATTAGGACACAAAAAACCTCAACACGAGGCAACGAGAATTTTACTGTAGCTTAACACCGATATAAACCAAAGAAATTTGTTACAGTTTATCACCTTAAACTGTTCGACAGAAGTTAGAAGTTGGATACATCTCTGCTTCGTGTTTGTCTGATGCTTTTAAAATTTACCATTTCACCCGAAGGAAAATTAGTGTCAGTACTACTTACATGTAATTATTTTAAGGCTTTCCACGGAAATGAATACTCAATCAACTCGATGAGGGAGGGAGATACACGAGAGCGTAGCAAATGTATAAGGGAGTCATCGTTAAGCCTATGAAGAAGTCGGCAAGAGCAAGCAAAACAATGTAATAGTATAAAACAAAAAGGTTTCGTTTTCAGGATCGAAAATTTATGTTCAAGCACAAGTTTTCGATTCCCTCACGGAATCTCTGTCAAGTGGTGTTGGACGTTTTTGTCACATGATTAAGTTGGGGAGCTCATATCCAAAGGGTCTTGCCGTCTCCCCGATATAAACCTCTTGACAATCGCCGCACTGGATTTTATAGACCACTCCGCAATTTTTTTCTCTAACAATGTAATAGTGATTTGCTCGGCCTCGAATAGTCGCTGTTCTGTTGAGAGCCACAAGAAGGGTCGCGTTTCTTCCAACTGCTGAGATGCCGCATATCAGAGATAAGACAATAAAAAAATCGTTGAAGCTGTGTTAAGGCTGACATCACAGTTATCTAGCATTTCAGACAATCACCAGGGCTAGAAACGTCGAGTACACTAGAACGTTCTTTTCAAAAGACATATTCTTTGGCATCACCGTGACTCATGGAAAAATGCATTCCTAAATAACGAATAATTCTGGATAAACGATAAGCGTTTCCTCAATTGAAAAATTTTATTTGGGTTCAATGTAGGCTAAGAAAGATTAATACTGGCCTGGTGCTCCACTGTAGTCAACGATTCACAATTCTTTTGAAGTTAGTCATTAAGCCCAACAAATTATAATCATTAAGATTCAAAAGCACAACAACTTGTTTGTGTTTTAGTGCGCGAATCTTTCGTCTTTTGTCACCATGAAAACTAAGTGTTAATTGGAGGATGTTTGTAAGCTAAAATCTTCTCCACCATCTTGCTGATTTTTCTAATTGACATCACACGACTTAACGCGATTTTATTTGCACAACAACATTATGTTTACATATATCTATTTACACATTATCAAGCCGGGGAAGTCATTCCTCCAATTTTAAATTCACGTATGTCTCCCGGGAAGAAAGCAGTATCTTTTACAGTTGCGTATAATCCTCTGCGTTTTACTTTCCCTGTTTAAAACAACATGAATAGAAACATTTTTCCTCAGAGTTACTCTTGCCTTCATAAAGCCTGATGGGCATCGCGTCAATGAGATTGACAGGTTAGGGAGCAATTTTTTAAAAGCTTTTTATTACTTACTTTGACGTTATTAAATAGAGTGGAATGAATCGTAGCAGCAGGTTTACTCATTTCCATCTGAAAGATAAAATTTTGTGATGAGTATCAAAAGATTACCATATGTTATTAATAATTCAAATGATATGATTCGTCAATGCGTCATGAGAATGTTGACATGAATTCTTAAAAGGCCTGCTAGGAATATATTTTTGCTGACCAAATAATAAAAAAAGTGAAAGATTTGGAGTCCATCCAAAGACCATATCAAAACCAGCAAAGGTCGTATTATTTCAAACCCTTCCTTGTGCCCTTAATATGCTAGCAATATGATCTCTGTTCACGAGACTCGATTTTTATAGGTAACACTATTTCGACAGGCATATTTTTTGACAATGATATTTTTTGCCAAGGTCCGTAGTATTTTCATCTGTTTTATATGACTTAAATGTTTAGTATCTTTCAGTCTATTTCGACGGTTTTTGAGGAATACAAAATAAAAGACAGTGGACATAGGATGCGGCTGTTCAAATCTTCAAGCTGCAAAGGGAGGAGGTAGAAAGAGTCCTCCACACCTAACCAATGCGAGAGAGTACCAGCTGTAGAACTAATTGATATGTTAGACCAGTTTTCACTTGACAGCAAAGTGACCACTCTAGCCAATCATAACAGACGAAAAGAGTTCTGTGAATTGGTCGGAATTCTTCGAAGCAGGGGCCAAGCGCGAGAAAAGGCGTGTGATCACGCCCCCTTAGTACAAATTACATTTCGCATTAATGACGATTGCTTTTGGTTTGTTACTCATTGGTTCAGAAAGTGGCACGTGTTGCCAACCAATCACAGAGCGTAGTAAAGCAAAACCAAAGCAAACGCTAAATTACTTTCGACGTTCAATTGAAGATTGTCCTATTCAAGTACTTACATAGCCTACGTGGAGGACTGGCTAAACCGCGGAGCAATGTAGTGTGATCATTGCTTTAAGGTGGTTTATTATTGCATCTTCTGTTGTCACACGAGATCCGTATTAATTTAGCGATTCATATCTCCACAGGCATTGCCGAGACTGATGTACATTCCCAGTTACCACAAGGATGGATTGGCACTGGGGCTTGAATGGGTGTTTAGCCATACCGCGTAGAGGTGTAGTGTGACCTTTGCTTTCAGATGGTTTATTAAAGGTGCTACCGCATATTGGTTTGTTTGAATTTTTGTTCTCGAGAGGGCACAGGCCAATTTAGAGTTCCTCATTTGTGTCGAAAAAAATTCTTTTAATAATTTCGATTTCTTCATCTTCGATGAAAAAAAAAAATTGCTTTCACAGTAATATTATTTCCAAGGGCAATATATTAATTATATTTACCAATAGTTGTCACCTCAGTCACTATCATCAAACTTCTCAAATCAATTAAGTCAACCTCAGTTAAATTAAAGAAAAGTATTTGCAAATCGGTTGGTTGCTTTACCGGACATTCCTTTCAATTATTATCAAGGCATCATATATTCTTGTACTTTAATTTGTTCGATTAAATCAACTTTCAAGAGCTTTGGAATTTATTTGGATGAGCAGGTAGACTAAATATGCCAGCTGGTACGACTAACTCTTCAAAAGATTGGCGTTAGTTGTCAGACAAGGAGAAAATCTGAAGGTGGATATTGTGATGGCTGGTTTGTAAACTCAGTCATATATGTACCTATGCGAAACTAGTAAACGACTTGCATTTTCTAGATCATTAAATAATACTTGTTTATTGTACATATTCGTATAGTTCTTTGCTCCTTCATATGATAAATCTACGTTAAAACATGCATGTTTTGGCTACTAAGTTACATTTTACCGTTGGAACTTCTCAGTGAACTTATTTTTTGGTTCATCGAATTACCACTTGGTGAGACTAAAAATAAACCTGATTTAGCAATAAGCATCACGGATGCAGTGTGATTTGCTAACAGACGATTTAAGTTGTTATAAAAAATGTCCCTATTTGAAGCGGAAAGGTCAAAATTCTAAAAATGCAGCGAAACAATGAGTTCAAACAAGACTGAAGATTACGAATGATAACAACTAGTCTAATCTGAGTGAATCAAACAACACCACAACTTAACACAGACAATAAGTTTTTTGAACGTTGAAATAAACATAGAAAAACAAGATCATTGCAAGTTTTCTTTTCTGAAAACGGGTGTTCAATCCAAACTATCTTGGTCGTTGTTGCTTTTGGTGGATCATTTTAAACGAGTAAAGTTTTCCTGCAAGTAACAGGGAGCTTACGAATCGACGTCTTTGCACGACGCCGCCGTTACATTGCGTGACATGTTCACTGCGCATGCCTTTCTGAGCACTTGCCAGCTTCGCGCCAATGGTGAGAGCGATTTGCCGGCGTCTTGGAAACAGGAGGAGGTGAGAATAGTTTACAACGTTTTCTCTGGATTCTTCGGGTATTTTTGCCAGATAATTTAAGTATCACATTAGGGGCATGTCCTTGACGTTTAATTTTAATTTTTTTGTCTGTTTTCGTTCATGAAACGACCTTCTACAGTGCCATGGCGAACGCTATGAGTTCAACCAACACTGAAAGCGTTCAAAGCACGACATGGTATGAATGAAAAGGAAATTGCTGTATGAAAAATCTTTCATTTTAATCACGCTTCACTGAAATATGACATTTTCTAGTGTACAATAAATTTGAAAGGACTAAGTTGTTATCTCGCCAGGTAGCTGTAGCTGTTCAGCAAAGTTTATAAATGTCCTCCGTGTCGAAACGAAACTCAGCCTTGCATTCGTTTAAATCGAACCTGTCGTAGTTCCAGAACGGAAACTCTGGATTTGTTGACTTGTGACAGTCGTACAAAAGTACAAATTCTTGTTCGTTTATAAAGTTGTTTACATAAGCGTATGCGATACAAGCTCTCGTTTCTCTGAAGTTAGGTATTTTGGTTTAAACAACTCGCCTTGTCAAAAGATAAAAACAAACTTCAGAAACGGCGGGAAAGTTTGTCGGTCGTGCATAAACGTCGTCGTCTTTACTGCAAATCGTAAATTCAAATTTCTGCAGGACGACGACGCGAGACTATAAGGTGACACAACGGCGCCGTCGTGCGAAAGTTGTCGATTCGTAAGCTCCCTAACAACGCAATGATGACGATGGTACTGTGTTAAGTTGGAAAAAGCCTGTCCTGTTTTGGTCACAATTTGGGGCATTCAACATCCCTACCAAAGAGCCTCTCAGCCCATTCTGGGACTTACTTTAGCTCTTACCTGGGTGCACACGGATTTCGTGCAGTGGTGCGTGTAAAGCCAAAAGACTACAGAGCATGCGTATTTCTATAATGGAAACAACATGGCGGGAGCAGAGTTGTGGTGCCAGTGACTCCAAACAAGAAGTAGACAGCGCTCTTTTGTTTCTGGCCACACGTTCTGCGCATCTCGAGATACTCGGGTTTCCTATTGGTGGTGCCCCTTAAAATACAAGCATATTTTTGTGCGGTTTAAAACTATGCGGAGAAAGCAGAACTTAGCAAGTGCTCTTGGTATTTAAAAAGGAAATTAGGGGTAACCATGCATTTTTTCAGAGATAATAAAGCTTTTAAAAATTTGATAAAAAATGCCATACATCGCTTTGTATTCTAGCACTTTTTAGAATTGTTGTTTCTTGATTATCTCTGAAAAAAAAGGCGTGGCTACAACCAATTTCCTCTTTGGATTCCAATAGCCCTTGTAACAAACTGCACAAGAATACCTCTGTATTAGTAGGATCCTTTTATCAGAACATCTTCGCATATTCTCGTGAATTTTTGGGTCTTTGTTTGGGTCATATTTAGAAACCGTAATTTTGTGGATGCGAAGAGAAAAGAGCTGGGCAGTGTACAACATTGGGATTTTTTCTGAATTCTGTTAGTGGGAATGGGATTTGAACACTGGGAAGTGGGATTTGGGGAAAAACTGGGTTTGGAAATAGAATTGGTACGACCCCCTTCAGGACCCTCTACCTAATGTTGTACATTGATTTCGCCCTCATTCCTTAATAACATATACCCTACCCCCCTCCCCCCCCACCCCCTAAAAAAAGCAAGGACATCATCGGTCCTTTCATAACTAGACGCTTTTTTAGGTTACGCAGAATACTTGGGTCGATGTAAGCATTAACGTTGCTGATTACCTGTTGGGGTTGGTTATTCAATTATCAGTCGAGTTTCTTAGCTCTTAATGATACCACAAGATAACAGCAATCTGTCAGGTACTGGAAATTCTCGTGACTGTTACGAGCATGGATTATAAACCTTATCGTCAGCGCTAATTATATTTTGGCTACACACTATCAGTAAGTTGTTTTCATCAAGAAAACAGAAAGACAAACAGACACAAAGCTTTTCTAAATGAAAACTTGTAAAATTAGTAAAAATTGACAAACAAACCTTTACTTGTTTTGTTAGGTCGAATAATACCAGTAGCGTTTAAGCATCAGTTAGACAAAGTCTGCAGCGACACGCACCAGTAATAATCTTAAGTTATGATCTCTGGTCTAGTTTCCTTCGCATTGAATTATTCGATCTGTTTGTCATAGCGTAATTTCATCGCCGTAAACTCTCCAATTTCCACCGTTTAAACTGTGGAATACTACTTAGAAGTTATTGTTTCGATTTACCGCTTTAAGAAAGGTTTGTTTTCTTTCTTTCCGTTTCGGCATCTGCTAGAGTTACCCTACTTATCGTACAAGGAAATTTTTTTTTTACGATAACCTAATGACCACACACATTCAGGCCTGGTTCACGTTTTCTATTCTGGTTACGTAATGTCAGTAAGTGCCAGATTACAATTGAATTGTACTCGTTTAATCAAGGAAAAAAAACAGATAAAAAGCTTTCCAAATTGAAAACTTTTAGTAAAAATTGGAAATCAAACCTTTCATTTTTTTTGTGAAGTGTATTTTCAGTAGCGTTTAGGCATTAGTTCGACAAAGTGGTGTGATGTGTGTTTAAGCTTATCAATGACCTTTTCTCCTCGCATTGTGTTTCTACAATCTGTCAAAATACGCGTGATTTCTTCGCCAGGAACTTTCTAATTACCACCGTTTAAACTGTTAAGTACTTCTTGGAAGTTATTCTTTCGATTTACTGCTTCAAAGGGGATGATTTTCTTCCTGAAAACGGCATATTTGAATCTAAAACAATTAGACAACATGGCCGCGAATTTGAAAGACTAGTGGCTATGTGACGTCACACAGATAGGGATGAGTCGATCCCCTCCCTCTCTATCCAGATAATTGAGTTTGATTGGGCCGTTTTTGTTCAAGACAATGAGAACCATAGAAGACAAATATATACCCTCTAGAAGAGAAAATAATTTAATTCAGGTTCAATAAATTTATTCATTGCAATTTGTGACTTCGAGGAAGGAAAGGAAGGAACGCAACCGAAAATTTTGACACGGTCTTCACTGAAAGCATCCCGCGTAATTAATGTGCAGATTTTATAGCTACCATGAAGATGCCGAGTTCAATTTTAGAAACGGTCTGCCCTCAGGGAAGAAATTTGGGACACTCTGAGTTAGGCTCACAATACATCTATGCTTGCGACATACACTTTATGCCCTTGAACACGTAAGTTCATTGTCGGCCTCCTTAGTAGTTGACATTCCAACAAATCTGACATGATTATCATCAATTCAGGGGTCCTTCTGGAGCCGTTGAAAACTAACCGATAACCAAACATCCATTCATTGACAGACGTCTTGACACGCAAGGATAGGATCATAACAGTGAATATTCGTTGCTAAGATAAACGTAGGTTAGAGTAAAACTGATAATTAATATCCCCATTGGACCTCTGTATGTCCGTGGGTCTGAGTCTCTGTTCCCCCAGTAAATGTCAGATAAGGTTTTTCTATTCAAGTACTTGCATAGCATACGTGAGGGACTGGCTAAACCGCAGAGCAATGTAGTGTGAGCATTGCTTTAAGGTGGTTTATTATGACATCGTTTTGTCTTTACACGAGATCCCTATAATTTAGGCGATCCACATCTCCACATGCATTGCCGACTCTGTTGTACATTCCCAGCTACCACAAGGATAGTATGGGACTGTCACCTGAATGGGTGTCTCACCAAACCGCGTAGAGGTGTAGTGCGACCTTTGCTTTCAGATGGCTTATTAAAGGTGCTACACATATTGGTTTGTTTGTGTTTTTGTTCTCGAAAAGGCACTGGCAAAGTTCCTCATTCGTGTAGAAATAAATTAGTCACAGTAATTTTATTTCAAACTGCAAAATATTAATTATATTTACCAATATTGGTTGTCATCATCATCATCATCATCATCATCATGAGTCAGAGTAAGGAACAAGAAAGGGTGACTGTAAGTTTATACATAGCCTCTCAGTCACTATCATTAAAACTTCTCAAGTCAATTAAGTCAACCATAGTTACTTTAATTTGTTAGATTAAATCAACTTTCAAGAGCTCTGCAATTTATTTGAAAGATCAGGTAGACTAAATATGCCAGCTGGTACGACTTACTCTTTAAAAGATTGGCGCTAGTTGTCAGACATGAAGAAAATCTGAAGTTGGATATTGTGATGGCCGGTTTGTTAACTCAGTCATATATGTAGCTATACAAAACAAGTAAACGACTTACATTTTCTAGATCATTAAATAATACTTGTTTATTGTATATAATTTTTATTCGTATAGTAAATTGCTCCTTCGTATGATAAATCCACATTAAAACATGCATGTTTTGCCCACTAAGTTACATTTTACCGTTGGAACTTCTCAGCGAACTGATTTTTTGGTTCATCGAATTCCCACCTGATGACCTGATTTAGCAGCAATCATCGCAGATGCAGTGTGATTTACTAACAGACGATTTAAGTTGTTGTGAAAAATGTCCGTGTTTCAAGCGGAAAGGTTAAAATTCCAAAAATGCAGCGAATCAATGAGTTGAACCAGACTGAAGATTACGCATGACGACAATTAGTCTAATCTGATTGAATCAAACAACACCACAGCTTAACACAGACAATAAGTTTTTTGAGCCTTTAAATAAACACAGAAAAACAAGGTCATTGCAAGTTTTCTTTTCTGAAAACGTGTGTTCCATCCAAATTATCTTGGTCGTCCTTGCTTTTGGTGGATAAGTTAACACGAGTAAAGTTTTCCCGCAAGTAACAACGCAATGATGAAGCTGGTACTGTGTTAAGTTGGAGAAAGCCTGTCCTATTTTGGTCACAATTTGGAGCATTAAACATCCCTACCAAAGACCCTCTCAGCCCATTCTAGCTCTTGCCTGGGTGCACACGGATTTCGAACCGTGGCATTAGGCGCATTTTGGTCCATATTCATGACTGTCAACATAGGCTTCAAAAGCCATTCCAACTTTCTTTAAGACTCATTTTAGCCATTGAAAGTATTGACTGTTTGAACACAAATTTAATAGAAGAGCAGCAGAAATGACCCTTATTTAAGGTCTATAACATATTTTTTGAACTACGCTGTAGTTAACTTTCCCTGTAGCTCACACCGCAATTTTTGTTGCAAGACAAGTTTCGAAAAAGGTAAAGTATACGCTCAACTTGCTAGACTTGCAACACATCAAGCTGCAGGAAACATAATCAAAGTCGACAGTACTTAATGTTGCACATTGACGCTTCCCTCTTTCCTTAATAACATATATCCTCCCCCGCCCCGCCCCTCTCCCCCTACAAGAAGCTAGGAAACCATCGGTCCTATCATACTGACTAGTCTTTGCAAATGAGCCCGCAGTGATCTAGAATGAAACACTTAAGTTTGATTCAAAACAACTGTGTTGCCATCTAGCATCATAAAATCCTTTCTGGCCGTGAGTGCATTGTAATGTAGACAGTAAAGGGTCGCTCGTAGCTCCTATGAAAATTTTGGGCACTCTGAGTCGAGCTCTTTGCGACACACACCTTATCCTCTTGAGCACGTGGGTTCATTGTTAGGTCCCTCAGTAGCTGACATAAGTTGACAGTAGTTGGCGTACGGGGTCCTACTGGAGACGTTGCAAACTAACCCATAACCAAACATCCGTTAATGAAGTGACACCTTGCTACGCAAGGATAGGATCATAACAGTGAATTTTCGTTGCTGACAAACGCAGGTTAGAGTAAAACTGATAATTAATATCCCCATTCGACCTTCGTATATCCTTGGGTCTGAGTTTTTGTTCTCCCAGTAAATGCCAGAGGATAGAAAAAAAAAAGTGAAGAAAAAAAAAAAAATACCATGAATCGAGCTTTAGTGCCATTATTAATTTTAGTAATACAGACTGCAAAAACTTCATTAGAGAATAATAGTGCATAGATGAAACTTTGCGGATAAGCTTAAAGAATTTTAAGCTGAGGAAGATTAACTGAACAGTAACAGTCTGAAAACAATTCATGCTCCGGTTACGAAGAACAGCTTTGATTTCTTCCTGCTTGGTGGCAACGATTGAGGTTGAAATATCTCTAGTACAGTTTGCAAAAGCATGTAGGACGGAAACCGGATCAGGCGAAAGATCCAGTTTAAAGTTTCAAGTTTTGATTATGACATAATTTTTTCCAATATCACCAACCGAAAATGAAGGAAAATACTGCAAAACAGTTCCTTGGTGACTTAAAGGTGGTGCTGAGCGTTCCAAACCGTAGTCTGAACAGCCCCAGTTCATCGTCACGAAAAGAAAAACCTTCGTTTACTGTCCCTTTGTAAATGTTCATACTCATCTTTCTGCGCACTAGTGTAGAAAATATAGATTTGCACGTAGATTTTAATATCCTTCCACACATCTTCGAATACTACGAAGTAAAATCATACTGACACAGGTTAGCTGTTGAGATTGACACGGGTGAGATTTGAGATTTTTCTGGCATTTTCCTTGGCAACTGGAAACGTTTTACATTGAAGATAGCAAAGACAATAAAGAGCCATATATTCAGTGAGTATACGTAAATGCTAAATATTTCTTTTACCGGAAAGGCTATCCCATGACAGACGGATATATAATTTGTTCGTGACAGAAAAAAGAACTATTAAAAAACGTGAATTTTCGTGAATTTACAATCTAGTAACTCTGGCGGGAATGATTAATCCAGATTGTGGCTCTAAATGTTATCCAGCATTCTAAAATCTATTCGTTTCCACTCCGCTTGTACTCTTGCGGAGGTCAGCGACTAGGGTTAATATTTGCCATTGTAAAATAATGCACACCAAATACTCTGTGGTTTTCTTCGATGAAAACAACGCAGCAACAAAGGCACCAACAGGAGCCTAGCAGGGTTTCAGGCTATCAGGGAAGTAGCCATTGAAGTTATGTTGAAAGGTCCAACACACCTTCGAACATTAAATTGATCTTGTGACAGAGTTTTCGATCCGGTCTTGTTCTTACTCTTGTCTGTACCTGTTTGCTTCATCGATGGTCGTAATAATCAAACCTGTGGAGATCCCAGCACCAATGACGACCATTTCCGTGACAGAGCTTGCTATTCTTAGCACCAACAGTCCATACATGTTGCTGCGGAGCCGAACCCCTAGCTTTCTTCTCAAACACTACTGTAGGCTCCACACAACGTTTGACGAAAGAATCGAATTAGACGATCAATTTTAGCGGGAACTGACCTGCGCAGTGAATTCAGCTTGAATTTCTGAAACTTTACAACGTTAGTTCAAAATGGCGCATTCACCGTTTGTAGCGGTTTCTTTTTGCCAGTGGATTGGAATGATTACGTATTCTTATTTGAACTCTGCTGTGCCTCATGATCCCAAGGATTGCGGAATAGTAAGTTCTTCATTGTATTTGCCTAATCCTATCGGGGTATTTATCTGAACCATGAAACAGGCCTCACAAAGCTAATTTCCATAATAAGGCACATTTCACGCTCTCGAGGAAGCAAGAAGCATTCTATCAGTCGTGTCTGAGGTCGAAAGCAAAGCATTCCCTTGTTAGACAATTAAGACAATTACACTACGTGACTAGGTTCACAGCAACAGATATAGCTTTAGTTACCATTCATTATTAAAGCTGAACAACCTGTCAGTTTAATTTAAAATAAGTGTTCCAAACGTAGTTAAATCTGCAAGGAAGGATATAACAGATCCACAATAAATTGCAAGTTCTTTCGAGATTTTCCGGGTCTTAAGTTCATGGATGTTTATTATTCTGGAATCATTAATTGCCCGGCCCCTGAATATGCCAAAAATCTTGCTTATCAACACTGCTCGATTAAATAATTCATCCTTTCGCTGAATTATTCTCTCATATTTGGTTAGACACTTAGCTTGGAATTAGTTCTTTTCTAATTCTTGCTCTTCCTTCACAAAAAGACCAGTGCCGTAACTGAAAGTGAAGAATAACAACACACGGCCGCGTTCCTTGATCGCGTGCTACTTAAATTAGAGGCCATTAGCTTTTGATCCCACTGATATTTACAACCTTGAGAAAAATCTATGGGTAAAATGAAGTTGTGTTCATCATCATAATTTAAGTTGCACTAATTAAGCTCAGTGAAACGTGGAGAAGCTATTCTCCAATTCAATCATTCTTAAGATTCGCTTGTGGAAATTCCTTTACCGGATGTTCCCGTGACATTCAGTGTGCCAACTTCGCTAGCTATCCGATGATCAATCAGCTTGTTTCGGTTTTCTGGTATAGATTCAACGCAATTATCCATTCGGGCACCTGACTGGGATTTAAGATTTTCTTTCTCTCTGTCTTCCTCACTCTCTATGTATAGTATGTATCGTTAACACAATCACGAAGAAAATGCCATAGCCAGTGCATGAGAGTCTGTTACAATCGTTGATCAAACAAAGAAATGTATGGATACAAGAAGCTAAATTGTCTTCATTGACCGGTCTTCATTGTGGGTTTAAAAACGGCGGTGTCAGTAACAATTCGAGTAAAACTTGTGATTCACAACACTGCTTAGCAAGATCTTGACTGCTCATGAAATCAGACTAACGCGGGAAAAGTGAGGAAAATGTGCACGGTAAATCGCGTATTTGAATCGAAGGGCTGTTTTTGGGTAACACCATTTTGTGCTCATGCACTGGAGCATTCATCCACCAAAAGGTGAATATAGCGTTACTGGTTAATTATGTAGAAAGTAAATCGGCTTGCTTGCTGAATTAACTTGGAGTAGTCACTGGTTTAAAAACAGCTGAAGACTTGACGGAATCGCTGACCCGGCGTTGTCATTAAATTCCCTGATCATGTTAGAACTGGGAGACAATACACTCAAGGCGCACGAAACTGAAAGTCAATCCAGTTTGTGTTAACATTGACAGAAACTCAACATTACAACTCCAAGGAGTCGAGTCCATAATTATCTGTGGATTTATCACAACGAACAAGTGTGTTCAATTGATCTAATGGAAGCAGACTTTTACTGCTTATTCTGACAGGGGTACACGAGCTTTAACTTCACTTCGAAAATCATATGGCATGGGTTTTCAGTAACTAACTGTTACACTGTTAGGAAGGAAGCTATCGCATTTCAACTTGTTTTCCAAAATCTATTTTCCAATTTATGGAGGTTAGTTGCAAAGTTAGAATCTACAACTGATCCTTTTCAACTCTCGCACACAATACTATTAACTGAAAATGCTCAGTTCTATTGATGAAAAGAAACAAACTTAAAGAAAGCCCTCTACCAAGAAAACAAAACAAAACTGAAAGAGCCTACCAGACCTAGGGTTTCTAAGTTACGAACACGATCAATTTCGTTCGTTCAAGATTGGGGTATGACTTTGGTCTAATTAAGCCTGTTTCAGAACTTCCTTACCAAATCGAACCGATTCGAACATAACGCGATGCCGCAGTGAGTTAACCGACTGCCAACAGATCGTGTTACAGTATTAAACCTTCCATAAATTGGTTTTAGATCCTTTTCAATATGACAGTAAGCGTCAAATGCTCTGAAATCTTGATTACAGTAGTTAGAACGCAAAAATTATATTTGAGAACTATTTCAGTTCACAAGTTTCTCCTTCGTGCCATTGATTATACATTCTGTGTATTCGTTTCCACAATCAGTAATAAACTGTAACAATTACACATGTGATCTACGTATTTTGTACAACAAATCGTTACTTTGATGCTTCAAGTTCACGAGATTTCAGCGTCTTTCAACAGACATACTATAAAATGAGACACTAATTTAATTTGCTTTTGCAAGAAAATTCTACATTAAAAGATTACTCCAGCAAAAACTGGTGAACTTAATGCGTCTATCTGTAGTTGACCATCAACTTGATTATACGTATGATCACGGATACAGCCAAAGACATTATGATAGCCATTGTCAGACAGTCGACAATGCAACATTTCATAGTCTTTTCCCAGCTGTCATTTTGATCCAGCTGCTTGTACCTAACGAATGTCTTAAATTTTAGAAAGTTCTTGTATCGAGAAAGCTGAAATGTTTAGCTTGTCAAGACGGCATGGGACAAAAAGAAAAGCCTGAAGATCCGACGAATCGAGCCTAGCACTGTTCGGTCCTGTTAATGTTTCCTCTATTTGGAAATGAAACGTACGTTTTATTTTCCACTGTAATGTTTCGTGGAGCTCCATGAGAAATTGCCGGCTTAAAATCACGACTATTTTTGTACATTTAGACGATGTAGATGGCACGGATTTAAATGAGGTAACCAGTGAAAATTTTAGAAAGGCAGCGTAAATGAGTCGACCGTGATGAATAAAATCATTTGATGACCGCCACTGTACCCCGCAAATTGACGAAGATGTTCACTGTCCTTGGGTAATCCTTCCCAATAAAGTGAGGTTTTTTTTATAAATTTAAAGTCACCTTAACACATTTGGGAAAATTAAACAAGTATTCTATTCCAAATTGTGAAATCGAAAGTCAAAGCCGACTATCTATAAGCTTAATTACAAACCATTTGCTCTTGCTGTTCAGGGCCAGCCAGAACGATCGAGTTATTCTTCATTTACCTTTCATTACCTGTTGAATTATCAAAGTTTTTCAATCTACAAGGACCAGCATTGCAAATTGCAAGATCATCATCACGAGAAATTTATAGCTTCTTGGAAGCCTCACAACCTGTAGCCATTTTTCCACTGATTGCACGTTTTGGATCACGGCTGTGGATGAGGAAGACGCTTACCTCAGTCCGCGGGCATGCATTTATTTCCATGAAATCTTCGTAGTCAGCAGTACCGCTCTACCGGAAAATAGTTTTTCGTTCATCCTCTGAATTGTCTAAACATCAGAAAAAATGCGACCCTTCTTCCTTCTCGTCCGTCCGTCGCTACAGAGGTGGCTGTATGTGGTTCAGTTACGTAGCAGCACTGATTTTGTCGATACCTAAGTTCGGGCTGTTAAATTTTAATAGTGCACCGCCACCTAAACTACAATAAAATATACTCTACTTAACCAAAAACATCAAGGACTGAAAAAAGCGGCAAGTAAAATAACTTAATTTAACCTCAGAAAAAAGTTTTGACTTAATGGGTAATCACGCGAGCTAGAAAAATGCAGATCAATTATCCAAACAATCTTTCTCTACGAAAGGTGAGTTCAATTAACCCAGTAAGCATCGGGATTCAGTTAGGCTATTTGACCGTGCAATTATACCCCCAAAAAATTTATTCACATACAAGAGAGTGAGCTCACATGCTGCGTATACCAGATGATAAATCAGGTTGTTTGAACTATTTAAGAAATTATAATTCAGCCACACCAATCATCTTGAATAAAAATAAAAATCGTCTCTCTTTCCTATGGTTAACAAGAACAGGTTCTTCGGCATTAAACACATTGCGCATAATTCGCGATCATACAAAAAGTCGATCAAAGATTTACTCAAGTCTGGTTTGGTTTATACAACCTGGTGCTGTCGTAAAATTACCTGTTGTCTGTATACAGAGTAAGGTACAAAAGTCAAACGGCACTCTCGTCAAAATTACAAGATGGTTATAACCATCAATGAAAGTCTTGCAATTTCCATGGGGCTGCGAGAGCGTATATTGCTCTTTGTTTTAGAAATATCTGCTTACCTTCGCGTAGGTAAGGTTTCGACGCCGGACATCTTGCTGTATTTACAACATCCACCATTTTAGTCTTCCTCCCTGTTATAAGAAAGTAAGTGCTTATTGAGTCGAGAAATCTGTCGTCTGTTGTAAAATTGAACTTTGTCCGTCGGATTGCACACATGGGGATGGGACAATTGACGTATTTTCTATCGTCAGGTTGTACCTACACAAAGGATATGGAGACCAAAAGGCTCACTAACCTATAATCCATCCAAGTTTCCATCATGCGGAATGGAGGTGACATCGCAGCTTCAGAATTACATTAAATGAATTTGTTTTGTTTCATTTCATTTCATTTCATTTCATTTCATAACTGCAACGGAAATATCAAAAGAAAATGGTCAATCGTGAAACAATAATAGATTTAATGGAACCAAAATGCAAGGAAGTTTAAATAGCATTAAGCTACTTCAATTGATGTTTAAATCCTTTCGAAGTCAGATTTTATTAGGTCAACACTTAATGGGCAATCAAATGAATGCAAAACATTGTAATCTTACATACCATTTGTTATATCACGGCATCATTCCGCAGATCGATCTTCAAAGGAAAAATAATGAACTAATAAGGAATTCGTCAATGCAGCTAACTATATCCTAAACCATGGAAAAAAAAAAAAAAAAACTCCTGGAGAGCTTCACTGAATGGAATTCTAGTTGGTTCTTCATATCTTCGACTTGAAATCAACGATTGAAGTACATTCTCCGTCCGCGCTTGCCCCTGAATCAGTTCAATTTAGCTACTCTGATAAACAAAGGAGAAACGAGAGATTGAAAGTACGAAAAAATAAATACAAGGGAATTTCCACCCGATCATGAAGATTATAACCTAAGAAGAGTCGTAATTATATCATCGTTTTAGAGCCAGATGATCCTGAGAAGAAAGTTTGCCGTTTTGAGACAAAAGAATCTTCTTTTTCCAACATCAATTGACATGAACTTTGAGCCACGCAAGCGACAAATCATATACCCAACAAACAGTCCTAATAAAAACTATTTTTTTGTAATATGTTTTCCTCCTTCAGGAGGTCAGTGTAGATAACAACGCGCTTTCGCAAGCGACTCATCCTGATTATATGTTGTCATGTCACGGCAGGCTCTTCACGCAGTACTTAGTAATACTTCTTAATATGAAAGTTTCCACCCATATCACTTTCTATCTGAACACCACTGAACAAGACAATGGGGCATAAACTACCTGTTTTCCTCGCGCTTTAATTTGTGTTACATGGAGCCCGTACAGAGACAACACTGAATATGAAAACGCGTAAATCCTTCTGGGAACCGTTTGAGAGAAAAGCCTCGCTTCTACTCTGGAAACATTTTTAAAAAGGTGTCCGTTTTTAAAATAATTTTTGCGGCAAGATGTGCGGCAAGGTTCAAATTCTTCGCATAGATATATCCCACATTATACAGATCGAGGGATCCCTTTCACCGTGGTAGTGGATTCCAGGCCATAAATTGGCCCAATTCAATATATGATATAACAAGAATCAACGCTCCGCATTTTGCCGACTATATCATTGCTCTGGTGGTGTTGGTTACGACAGCTTAAGTCGTCTGACTTTGAAAATAACAGCAATATTTTATGAGCAGTCAAATCCAGTGTTCTTTAATTCTGATCATTTTAAATTTCATCCATTAAAGTCATTTCATTCTAAACTCTGCAAAGAGCAAGTAAACCTTGCACTTTAGCTATTCGATTGCTTTACATAAAATCTGTCAGCTTAAAATGTAGCATAGCGGGCCAACAAAGTTTTAATATTTTAATGGCAACTGAGTCCAATTACTTTAAAAACAACTCTTAAGTAGTCCTAATTACAACTCCCTGTTTCCAGCATGACATACGCCATGTTGTCCAAAAACTGTCCTCCGGCATTCCGGAAATAGAACTGCTCACCTACACTATCGATTTGTTATGTTGAGTGCTGGGCCAACTGTTTCGAACTAAACTTCATTTTCCGGCGTCGGCTAGATCAATGTTTCTTTTGGGCTTCCAGCCAGCAACAAATTAAGTTACAGCACTTGGAAACATTTCTGCTGTGATACTGCACTGATTCAAGGGATTCGATTATAGATTACACTCTGCTATGCTAACAATGTTAATGTTTCTACAGTTATTCATAAAATCATGACTTTGTTTACATGCTGTGTAAAGAAAGCAGGGCAGTTGTAGCCAATAGACCATGTTAAGTTTTCGATTGAGTACAGAGGAAACTTGTTGATTGTGATTCTTTTAGTAGTTGCTGCAGCTCACAATCATTTGACTGATTTGAAATTTGGAACACGGTCAGAAGGGTAAACACCACTGATTACTACAAATTCTTCAAATGAAAATTACTATAAAGCGAATAAAAGTTAGCAGTTGTAGACTGAGATGAAATGTTTCAATCAAACGAGCAACACACCATGGCCAGCGCGCAATCACACTTTTGAGAAGCAGGTCTTGGTGTCCTAATTTTGGCATCACAATACAATATATAAGTCGATGCAAAAATCGCACAAGTATTCATGCTATACACTTTAGTACCAGCTTCTTACAAAAATATCCTAAAACACTTGTAGGAGTCACCCGACTCAACTAGTCACTGGCGCTGGTACTTGTACAACTGGATATTATCGAAAAATTCGGTGGTCTATGCTTTTACTCCCAAATAATAAATACTGATAATAAAAATAGCATATAATTACTGTCCTTGTGCTACTATGACCCAAACACTATTTTGTAAAGCTTTGGTAAACTGTGCAAAACACAGTCATTTAAATAGAAGTCAACTGGCAAGAATTTATGAAGTCACAAAACGAATGATAAAGTTTAACAAAGTCAGAAAGCGAGCAACAGTCGATACTACAACTGAAGCAAGCTCTCTATTCAATAATCTATCTGCACTTCTACATTTAATTCATAGCATTTGATTTCTTGTAACAGTACTAGCTAATGAAATGTTTTCACCAGCGCACACTTATCTCGAATCGTCCTCTTCTTCCACAAATCGTGTATTGTAAACATAGTTGCTGAAGTTCATTCACAAAAGACGACTGAAAATTCTTCTGTAGCTATAATCGGTCGCGAAAAAAGCTGAGCAATAATACCACCCCCCAGGTTTATTTCCCCGGCCTTGCACTGGCTAAAGAATCAAACTTAAAATTCGATAATTAAACAGGAAATCATATTCTAGAAATAAATATCAAAAAACTTCTCTAATTTCCATCCATTTGTAAACCTAATATGCAATTTTCATTTCAACATCTTAGTAAAGTTCCGGGGGAAGCCTTTATTGGAAATATCGCGCTAGTTTGAACTCTACACAAATCAAAACATGTTGCTTTTTTTGGCACATACCTATCATTGTTAAACGCATTTAATGGCATCAGTGCTTCAGTGAAGGCACAAACGCAATAGTATAAATAATTCAAGGTTAGGAAATTACAGAAAATCATGATTCGGATCACCATACGACGTGAAAAGAAGTCAAGGAAAAGAGAATAACTGCGTTACAAAAACATTTCCTTCAGCATTTCGTCTCGGTATTTCTTTCAGAGCTCTGTAATTAACCCACTTGACCTCTCTTTCACGACTCTGTATCAAAGAAGCATGCAAGCTGTCTTTGTGTTCCGGTCTTTGTCAGAAGAATTTGATGTAATTTGCGTCCTGTCAAATTTGTCAAATTGTCTGTCAAATTTGCGACCTGTTTTTCGGACTAAATTATAACAAAATCCTTAGCAGTATAAACATGCCAATCACCTCAGCTAGTCAATGGCCAGCAAATGGAACAACTCTTCAACAACCACATTCAATTACAGATACAGAATGATTCCTAGACTACCTTCATTTTCAACTTCCACAAAACTTGATCTCGATGTGGTTAAAATTTTCTTTTAAGTATGCCAATATATCTCCAATATACACTTATGTCCAGAAATGCACCTTACCCTGAATTTGGGTACTTCACATAAAACAGACATTTTTGTCGTTTTCATATTACTTTATGTTTGACAGAATTATTTGTGTTTTAATAAGAATTAAGGTTAGGGGCCACCTTGTGATGTCGATCATACAGTTCATGAATATCATTAGCGTGCATTTCTGGACATTCAATATAAGCATATTCACCGATTACTATTTGTTGTTCTGCGACTATCCAACAATTTATGCAGCAAAATTCATTTCAAGCGGAACGCTTGGAAACTAATATCTTCTGGGCTCTATTTATTTTCTACACAATTTCTTGCCTTTAATATAACGTGCGCGAGAAGTGTTAACTTCGAACGAGGTCTTAATTGTGAGTTCACAGCCTCCACTGAATCGGTCTGGAAGTCTGTGTTAGTCACGGTTTAGTTTCAAAGAAAGTGGAGTAACAAAAAGATGAAAAAAATACTGGTTGATAATTTTGAAACCCTTATAATAAAAGGGCTTTTAGTATTTTTAAGAGAAGAAGCTGCAATTTCCAAAATGATCATAAACTCAATATTTTTTCAAATTATATTTACTTCATCTTTATCTTTTTATATCATTTTTGTTTTATTTTCCTCTTGCGCTCTGTGAGGTAGATCTCTCTCAGTGAAGCCTGCTTTCGAGTTCGAACTGAACACTTAATAAATCCTAGTAAGCTCTTCTATTTTGAAAGAAAAGTTGTGACAGCACAGGCAATAGTTTGAAGCTGAATAATTCGGTACTGTCTCTTTTGTGAGGTCATTTCGGTATCAAGGGGTGATCAGTCACAAATTACTCAGTTGCATTCACTTCTAATTTCGGCCACAAGGCTTTGTTTTTCGAATGCCATCATTTGAGTAAATAAATCTGCAGCATTTTGTGAAAGTGTAATCCAAAAACCATGTAGTATGAATTAAAAACTGAGATGAAACAAATAAATTTCACCCATTTAAAACTACTATGGCTACATGCATTTGAATGTTAACATTCAACAATTAACGAGTACTGATTGTCTACAAGTAAGGAGAGAAGAAAACGTATATTTGCTTACTTTACAGCAAAATGATGCCATGCGGTGACTGTAGCTTCTCTGCTAAGCTTTTCCCAAGTTGCATTTCTGTTGCTTTCGCTTTTCCAACTCTCGTGTTCTGTTAGCAGTAGTAAGCCAAGCCACGTGCTTTGAATAAACTGATGTCAACCACAACTTTGGAAGTTGCACGATTCTTTCCACGCGATATCTTCAAGGCAGCCAAATTTAATGTATCGACTAACAGCAAATGCTCCAAATGACTCTAGGCCATGTAGTACTGGCTAGGTCGAGGCAACAGCCGACTTCAGTTGCCATTTCGCTGGCAAGTAAGCTTCCAAAGTAAACATGTAACTTCAGTTAATGTTCGATAGAGCCAAGGTGACTGATTCAGTTGCCCGGCAACTAAAAATCAGTTAATTTGCGCTTTCTAATTGCGCTATCGTGGTTAGCTGGTCGCTTACGGCGAGATATACTTATGTGTGCGGACGCTGGGCGTTAAAGTTCTCCCTTCAGTTATCCGGAATACGAAATTCCTGTTACAAGTCTATAAGATCCGTACACTTTCTTGCCCTTCTGAATATGCCATGCCACGTCCTTATATTTGTCGTATATATGACTTTAAGGAACCGTATGACGATCATTCCATGCAGAAGCAAGAACATGCTTCAACGACTGCTCATCGTTCTTTGCGTTCTTTGGGCTGGGCCCCAATAGTGATCAGCATCAGGTTTCTCCCTTAGACATCACTACTTGATCAAACATGTATTTAGTGAGAATGAAAGGCATGATCAACAAACATGAAATGCATGGGTATTTAAGCAAATTCTCCCAACTGGTACCAAAGGGAATATATGTGGAACTATTAGGAGAATTTGGATGTTGATACTGAAGCTTAAGGGGTTAATTTCAGTAGAGTTGACACATGAGAGTTTGACATGACAAGAACGCACACAACTGATCGTTTTTTCTGATAATGTCAGTGCCAGAAATTCCCAGCCATGACCCGATGTCTTTAAAGTTTCCGTGAGACAAAGCCTTGTTGGCAAGAATCTGCCTCGAATCACGAGACAAAACAGGAAATCAATAATGGATCCTTGCCATTGAACCATTGCCGAAAACATATCACCTAGTGACATATAAAATTTATTTTGAAAAGCCGCCATCTTGGATCAGCTTTTGCTTACTATCTTACTATCTTGGAAGTCTCGATTTCTTTAAAACTGGAGAAAACCATCCAAATTAACTCAAATTTTATGAAAACCAAAAAATAAATGCTAGAAAGGTGATAGTTAGGTAAATAGGTAGGTCAAATAGCAAGAATCCAAATTTTTAAAACTGAGCAGCGATCGTTGACAAAGAAAGAGAGCTACAATGAGGATATAAATGAACCGCTGGAATATGTGCATGTTCCGGTACTCATATGAGGACTACCGGCCAGTGACAGAGCAAAATCCGCTTCGGATAGGGAATTCTTTAGGTCAGCACAGTATGTACTTGTTGTATTACTTATGGTGGATTTGATCCCTATTCAACAAACCAGAAAGCAAAAACAAAAAGCATGACCACTCATGCACAAAAAGCGGACCTTTGATCGTCTATGAGCGGGCGTCGAAGCACAGGCAGCTGAAGCTCATGTGATGAGAACGTGCATTGAGTATTGTAGGAACTTGACATTTCCCTGAAAACGGTCGATTTAACAAAAAAAGAAGCCTCGACCGTGTTCTGTTCTATTGTAAAAAGCACGCAGGAAGCGTCTTGAGCACGAAAGAAGTGTACGTGGAAACACGAGACGTACGTAGTCGAGTGTTTCTCCCTACTTCTTGAGTGCTCCAGCCGCTTACTAAGTGCTTTACAACAGCACAAAGGACAGTCGAGGCTTCTTCATTTGTTTTATGATAAAGAATCATTTTATTTCTCCACGCATTCACGCTCATTTTCAAAACAAACTTTCTTTTCCAAACGAACAGTAGTGGCGTCAGCGTGCATCTGTACTCTCATCTCCCTCATAAATCACGCTAAAATAAGCCAATCACAATCCTTGTTAGAATGCTTCAAACAATTTGATTGGTTGAACAAGACGAAAGCTGTAAAACATGTTGAAGCAAAACATCAAAGTTCACAAACTTTGCCTAGTTTGAAAGTAACGCCAGTGCTTCTTCAGAGTTTTTCCGTTTAAAATTCACGATGAAAAAGTAAAATGTATTTTTTTTTTTAATTCTCTAGAGTTTCTCCTGGCGAGCAACCGCAAGCCAAAGAGCCAGAGGACTCTGGGTACGAGAATGGGCGCTGGCCAAAAGGGTCGCGGTACTGGGGACAAAAATGATGACATGTTATTGATTGATTGTTTTTTAATTTTCTTTTACAGACTTCTCTATTTTTCAACGCTTTAACGTTGGTGTTAAAAGGCACACGAATTTGAGATGTTCTCTTTTAAAGAATTATTTGATTGTGACTGGAAGATGGATGTAGACACCACTGAAAATAACCAGCACTACGCATTAATGATTACAAGTGGGACGCCTGTGAAACAGGAAAAAGGAGAGTCATTCTCCCAAGCGACCTATCATCACACCGCTCCATTGCCACAGGGTCCAAACCCCTATACAGACCCTTTGGGTTGTATAAAAATAACCAATGTCTGCGGATCTTTACCTGACGATTTCTATGAAGAATTCAGCGAGAACCAGATTGATAGGCGCTTTGTTCAACTGCCACCGATGACAGAAGTTGGTACTATGATCCAGGAGCGCATTTTCAGGTCAATGTACCCTGTAGAGATAGAGGTGAGAATCTTATCCAAGTGCTTATGTATAGCTCAATGAAATCACCAGGAACAAGGACCAAGGAACAACTTAAACTTAAGGTCCTGAGATGACAGTGGAGTCCGCCAATGCGTGGCTATTTCTCCAACTTTTTAGCTATCATTTCATTGTAGATATTTTAGCTTAAATGTTTTCCCTACAGTGAACAACGTATCATTACCGTTACGTTAGGGTGTTACTGCTCTTGGGCACTATCTCCTCTCCATGCTTTCCAATCCACATCTATCTAAAGGATGAGTCACCGGGCTTCAGTATTTTATGGAGCATGAAAATTATTCCCGTATTTGATTGACTGATTGATTGATTGATTGGTTGGATGATTGGTTGGTTGATTGGTTGATTGCTTACTTGATTGATTAATTGATTGATTGATTGATTGATTGATTGATTGATTGATTGGTTGATTGGTTGGTTGGTGGGTTGATTGATTGATTGATTGATTGATTGGTTGGACGGTTGGTTGGTTGATTGGTTGATTGCTTACTTGATTGATTAATTGATTGATTGATTGATTGATTGATTGATTGATTGATTGATTGATTGATTGGCTTTTTTAGTAACACTCCTAAGGCGTTCTTCTTCTCCATACAACAAGTTATATAATTCGGTAAGACATGTTATGACAGCCTTCTGACAGCTGTTTTAAAAAATACAGTTAAATGGAAAATTCAACAGCTTAACAAAGAAAAAAAACGCAATAAGATAAGAAAAAGATTGCCGACAGAATTAAAAACTGTGGTTTTCTTTTTGTGGAAAAACTGCTGTCAACCTTTTAGTGGAAGGCAATATAACTTTATCCATTGATATTATCGTAACTTTTCGCGAAAACCTCTAATTGCACAAATGTTACAAGAATGTGAATTTAAGGCAAGAAAACTTTGAGTGTGGACGATTTAATCCAGGAATAAAATTAGCTGGCTTGAACTGTCTGATTATAATTTAATTACAATTCAGTTATAATTGAACTGTATTAAGAGTGAGTGAGAAGAGTCTTGACTAGTCAATCAAACAATCAATCAATCAATCAATCGATCTGGTACCACCTAATTTATCGTTTCCTGTGTAGGAAATCGTCTCTGAAGATGAAGACAGTCCAGTAACTCATGTGACTTGTAAAACCAAATTGCCTCTGTACCACTTAAGTAACCAGATGCAAACAACAAGCTTCCAGATGCAAGGCATCGAAAACAGTGCAGCACCGACGGTCTACCAACCGTTATATAATTACAGTGGTGGTTACCGTCCACGGGGATACCAACAGGATCCACAGCAGTCTATTCACGCTCAAATCAGTAGCGCTGATCCTAATAACTACAGTTGCCCTGCCAGGTGCCCCTGTGTTTGCCACGTGTCATCTTCAAGCGTTTCTTCTAACTTAGCAGTCTTTGATGAGGAAAACCAGCGTCCCTGTGTAATTATGACGCCCGTGAACCGTGGGAATGAAGCAACTTCGATTGTGACTCATGTCCCTTTACAGGTAATTAGGAGCCTGAGAAATTTCTTGTTAACTGTTCACAACGAAATAAAACCAAAGGAACAAGAAGAAAGTCTTGTGACCCAGGACAAAAAATATTTCGCCCTAAAAATGTTTGCGTGAAAGCAGAGGTAAAACTATAATTGTTTTGTTTGTTTGTTGTTGTTGTTTTTTTAATTTCGAAATACCAATGTTTAGGCCATAAGAAAGACCAGCAATAGGTGTTCAGTAGCTTCCAGCCAACGGTCCCGTTAATGACTTTATGTAAAGATCCGGCAAAAAAACTCACAAACATTGACTGCCTCAAACTTTGACTCTAAAAGAGTGACAGGATTGTAACAGTGCTAACTCAGCTATATTGTAAAAAACGTTATTTTAAACAGATTGATGGCCACCTTTTCAAGCCCTCGGGAATCTCCACGGAGCGGAGAACTAACCAAACGGTAAGTACTAGGAAACTAGATTTTTCTCCTCTCTCTGTTTTCACCCATCCACACTAGAAACGAAGCGTTTTCAAAAGTCTCCGATTTCATCGGCGTTTTCGAGCGTTTTAGTGTGGACGACAGGTGAAAACGCATGAAAAAGTATGCATTTTCAAACGAAAACGCATTAGTGTGGTTGGGGCCTAAATATCTTTTAATTAATTAATTAATTAATTAATTAATTAATTAATTAATTAATTAATTAATTATTTAATTAAGATACTGCTCAATTTCTTGAGAGAATTTATTTATTTATGATACCTTTGTCCTCGTATAATCCAAACACAATGTGAGATGACGGGAATACCACTGTATTTACAATAACGGTGTAATCAATAACATGTGAATAATGGATGTTGAACTATGGGCTATAGGTCTTTAAAAACAAACAGTCGTCTTGGTAACCAAGCGTTTCCCTCGTAGCCAAGGCGCGGTGGCTGAGCGCTTGCTGTTATGCCCAGAAAAACGACTGCGCGGGAAACGGTTTAACTGTTGCTAAGAGATTTGAGCTACTGGCCAATTACTGGGGGTAAAATACAATATATATTGTTTTTCAAATTCCTCCTCAACTGGTAAGTGGAACAAACTCCTTCTACCCCTTGCTAGTTGCAAAATGTGACAGAAAGATGACTCTTCCAACAGGAAAGGAGTCGAAAACAGTTTGATGAAATATTGGAAAAATATACCATTTTGAAATAACATAACTATAACTCGACTGATACATTTGGGCTTTGAAATATGCTTCGTTTGTTGGATTGCTGTAGGGCTAACTGTTTTTTGAAATCAATGACAAATGTTTTCAGTTGGAAGTAGTGGGTAGAAGTAGACAAACAAAGCAAAAATTTGCATACATAAGATTTTATCTAGGACTTTCGCAAACATTACTTGTTGAATTTCAGTTTCTTCTCAGCTCGAGAGAGCGCCAACTCCGGCCTCTTTAATTTGGATGGCTTCAATGTCGGATGAAGCTCGATTAAGCGATGAAATCACAGCAATCGCTTTTCAAACCATGCAATGCTGAATACAAATCGAACACTAGAAACAGCTTTCAAGCACTGAACGCGAGTAAATGGATTTTAAACGACGATATTTTTCTCCGAACCTGAAAGGAAGTTAGTTTGTCATTCCATGGCAAGGGATTCAAAACAAAAAAACGAAATATTCCGAGGAGAATATCTTCCAACTATCCACTTACATCGTAGCAACTCTTGACCATCTTGACCGAAATCCCTCCCACACCTCTTCGTTACCTGTGACTTGCAGCGCCTTTTCAGACTCCCGGAAGCGGGCACAATTTGCTTCCTTATATAGAGATGGGCATTGTAACTTCTTACGAGCTTCGTACGACTGATCGAGTTTGGTTCCTACCCAGGGGGGGATTATGAGTTAACTCTCGTGCACTTAGCGCCTACGCCTGGGACGCCCGGTTACTAAGCCTAAATGAATACTGGCGGCATAGCTTTGAAACAAGTGGAGCGTTTTTCAAGCTTTTCTATAAGAAATATATATGGAGAAACTACAAGAATCGAGTAATGAAACTTTATTTGAGATTTTTATTTAGTCGAAACCCATTTTTCCTATAGCCCATGCTAGAACCTTTACGATCATGCCCCTCTCTCCTTCTTTTTTCCCCTCTCCCGTTCCACTTCCGTGCGACTATAAGCTGGAATTGTTGGTAGCTCTTTTTCTCACCTTTCCTTGAGCGAAATGGCAATTTTTCTTGTGCCGGAAGGTACTGTCGTATGCATTTTTTCTTTATCTTCGCTCTGGTTATGTAATGTATAACTTTAATTGTTTATATAATAATACGAAGAACTTTGAAATAAGATGCTAAACAAATAGCCCAATTTTGATATAATTAAAATTCAGCCTGAAACAATAACATCGCTGCAAGGTTCCGGGGAATAAATTGTATAGTTTTTATGGGTTTATTCCCAGAAGCCTTGCAGTGATGTATATTGTTTCAGGCTGAATTTTAATATATCGAAATTGGTCAATTCAAACGCTCTAACTCGACATAACATATTGCATTAACGTGACATGTATTTGTTTAATGACTGGCAGCCAGATCTTAATCCAGCCTTTTTTTTTAGAGACAACACTGTGGTAAGCGATCGCCAAAACCCTTTTTTCCGTCTCTGAAATGTAATCAAAACTATTTCTTGAAAATCTTTTCCATCAAAATATCTCAGCTGTTATTTCTCGGGAATGGTATTGCAGCTGATATCCCCTCGCCGCTAAGCCAATCAAAACTCCGGAATTGCATCATCCATTAAATAATTACGATAAGATCTTCGACGTTTAAGCTACTTGCCTCTCAAAGTGAAGTAGCGTTCTCATGATATAACTCTTACATTTTTGTAGGTATTGGCTTCATATACTATATTTTGTAACCATTTTTCTTTTCCTTTTAATCAGCTTTCATTTGAGTGTCGAAAGTAGTTTCCGTTTGATTTGGTGTTACCTTGCTTTGCTTTGTGATTGGCTCAGCAGAGCAATACGCAGGCCTTAGAGCGGCTCACAGGACTGGCTGACAAAAACAAAAGCGGAGCAATCAATAAACGACAAAAGCAATGGTTCCTCACTAACTGTGAAACAATAGGGCTGCGTGATATACAGGTCCAATGAAATTAGAAGTTCAATTCAAAGTCGCGCCTCTTCCTCAAGCCACGAGAAGCAATTAAACCAAAACCGATCCCTATTCTCACTGTCTAAGGCTATGTTCACACGGGACCGGTTCCAAATGGTTCCGGGTCTAAAAATTGTGACAGATAGGCCTTTTGTTCACACAGGACCTGCTCATCGTACCGTCAGTCCGTTCCCGATCAAGTCCGATAACTGGACCTCCAGAAAAGCAGGTCCAGTTTTGGAACCGTTTCGGTCCCAAATGGATCTGTCACCGTGTAAACACCTGGACCGGTTCCTTTTGGTGCTAGCAGCGCAGTTAAGCTTGGGTACTAGTTGAATTTATCGACTTCGGTCTAGAAGTACATGAGGAGGCAAAAAGTCGTTGTTTTGGTTGGCATACTTCTTGGTTTAACTGCCTTAAGGCAGCTGACCGTCCTCCAAATGGCTGTTAATACAATATTCCATCGGAAATCTCGGAAGGATATCTTTCGAGAAACCTTTCAATGATGTCTTCATATTTCCTTTGAACAGTTTCCCAATCTTTTCCGTTTGAGACCTCACAGGCTTTGTAATCTGTAATAACTTTTAAGAGAAGGGATAATTCATCGTCCGTCTAGCTGAAGGCTTTATCTCCTTCCTCTATCGAATTAGCCTTCTTCGGCGCCAACGTGTATTCTGCGGATGCTTAACTGGTAGAAACAGCTGCTTTTCTTACTTCGATTGAGTACCGAACCATAACGGACCGGTCCCGTGTGGCCTGACGTTGATAAACGGAACGATGCCTTGTCAACAGAAGTGTTCTGTTCCAGGATAGGGTCGGATCCATTTGGGACGGTCCCTTGTGAACATAGCCTAAATAACCACGAAAGCAGCCTGCGTGCAACGCTGGTATGTTTGTAACGCCTCGGTGTTTTAAAGTCAATGCCACCCATGTCTCGTGGGACTTCATCTGCCTATTTAAGCAAAATATTCCTGCTCTTTGGTCCTTATCGCCAAGTTACGCCGTTCTGGGATTTCAGAATGTTTCTTCACCCACCCACCTCCCCTTCGGCGACGTGTCCTACTTTTCGTTTCCCTGTCTTACGACCTTCTATCTTCGCAAAATCTCGCCTCCCATACCTTAATTCAGTAAAGGCAGCGAGTGGTTGTAATGACAGTGAAAAAGGTTTACGATTTGCCCCCGCTCTTGCCGCCAGTTACATGTGCTTGCTTCGAATTCTGATTGGTTCTTTGCGTAGTAGGTGTCAGAGTAATTGTGTTGGCTTTGGTTTTACGACACTCAATTGAAAACTACTCATTACTTGATAGTTATCAATTTGTGTGTTCTTTGCTATAGAACGAAGATGATCCAGACTCTGACGATTCTGAAGAAGAAGAATATTTCCGACAGGCCATGAATGGGAAGCTAACCCGATTCAAGCTCGCTAAGGAGGACTGGGATAAGATTCCCCTCAGTACGTTTCCTAGCGGTGGGCGATTGCTAGGTGGGGACTGGACCCGAATCTTCTCCATCAAAGTGAAGAATAGCAACCCATGGTGCGATTTGCGCTTCAAGAACAACCACGTGAGATCGGCCAATTCCCGTAAGAGGCACTCTGCACCGTTTTTCAGAGGGGCTGGTGAATGCAAGCGTCCCGAATGTGGACTGAAAATTGCATTTGTCATTCATGAAGAGAGAGGAAAATACGTGGATGTCAAGTACATCGGAAATATTTGCCACAAAGTTCAGGCATGAAGTGACGTCACTGATTGTTACGAAGGAGCAAGCGATTTGTTGCCTGACCGAACCGTAATCACAAACTTTTAGTACGTTGATTCTTTTTTCCCAATTTGTTATTTAGTGCAAAAACTTTGTTAGTAAAAAAAAAAGGGAGAGAGAGGATTTAGTTAAGCCAAAACGTTCTATTTTTGACTGTATTGCCTTTGAGGCCATAAAGTAAGAAAATAATTCCTTTTGATTTTTAAGGAGAAAAATATACCAATAATTATAGCCGAGAAGTCAGCCCATTTATGATAACGGAGACAGATAAGATATTGTCTGACCGCAATCAGTTTGTTTTAGTGCAATATGACGATCAGTTTTACTCAATCAACTGATGTACGCTTTACTAGAGCACAGTATTCTATGATAAGAGAATATGGCAATATAGACAAAGTAAAGAAAATAGTGATAGCACGATTATAAATAAAATAGATAAAAAATAAATACTTAATACTTGTAACGCGCATTTTAACATGGCGTGATGATCGGATCATAAATCCCTTCATTGTTACCAGTTGTAGTTTTTCATACAGAAATATTTGTTCAGATGGAAGATAACGCAGGATATTGTACTGTCTTGTTTTTGGTTTGATTTCTGCTCTTAGCTACTTTGCACGGCAACGACAAAAAATTAAGGATAGGTTCAATTAGGCTCTAATTTCCGCTTGTATACTGGAAAAGACTACGGTTGCCATTGCTGAGCATAACAAGAGGAAGAATAAAGAGCTACCTAATGTTTGCTATGAAGTGGATATTACTAGTAATTTCCGTCCAATCCTCGCAGACGGGAAACTGGCTGCAGAAATTCCTGACACATCAGTTCGTTTGCCGAGGAACGACTGTTCCGCCTCGTGCAACAACATCATGAATTTTATTTGGGCGATTTATTAGGAACCGTTGTTTCAACGCTGCAGCCCATATCATGCAGAAGTGTGGTCCCCAGACTCGAAATACGGAATCTTTCGTGTACTTGGTGTCGTTAGTGGGGACGGCAAGCACGGCATTGAAATTCTCATGGTTGTTGCCAGGGGCCTTCGATCATCCTATGGAGAGCATCAGAAGCCATTGATACTCGCCGTTACAAACGAAGATGGTGGGAATTCGGTCGAAGCGTACAAGGCTCAAAAATCCCACGGAAAAAAGGGGGACTGTGAATAGTGTACGGTAATTGGTGTAAAGCCAAAAATTCTATAATTTAGCTGGTTATTGTTGATGTACTGTAGAGCATCTCTGTAGCCATCCCCATATATTTTCCCCACGAAGCCGCTTTCTGGGTGGGTACAGAATGTTCGGTGCTCCCCGCATGTTTTCCTTGTTGACAAACACGTGCATATCCATTGCATTTGGGACAAGACTCGGGATTTATCCCGCGGGCAGATTTCGCTATTCCCGCTGAACGGAGACACTCGAATGGTAAATCCCCCTGGGGGATTTGGTAGGTTGTCAATGAAACCACCATCATACCAAGACTAAAAGAAAAGAGGCGAAAGAAGAAACAATTTTAAAAAGTGTTCGAGTGTCTTTGGCTAAACTCCATGCTCCAGTTTTAAGACAGTTCTCCATCGGTCACGTCAGTTGCATTTATTTATTTATTTTTATCACCGTTTTAGAATCTGGACTACCTGAAACGACAACTTTCAGAACACGTATTTAACCCAGGGGCGGGGGAGAAGACTCCTCAAATTTTCGTATCGGAATCATCCAACAAAAATTGACGTCACATCCGGTCATATTGGCGCCCAGCAGCCTGTCTCGGCGAAGTCGAATGATGGCGTCCGGGTCAGGCAAGATTTCTTCGGATTTTTGAGCCATCAATATCAGGAATTGTGAACTGTGGATATGAAAGATGTTGTAAAGGTATTGCTTCGACTTCATTAGCAAGAGTTTTTCAAAGAAGTGATTTTTTTCTATTGTTTTTACGGAAAATACGAGACATCTAAGCGTCGTGTCATGGCGAAAATTTCACCTTCTCAAAACGTGTGGCGTTCAGACTTTTGGCTCCTGTGGCTTCTGATCGTTCGAAAGCTGAAATTATAATATCCTATCCCGTGTGCAACATAATGGAGGAGACATCGTCAGTCATAGTTTGCAGTGTTAACGTCGGGAACCTAATTATCACTCGACGTGAAGTGTGGGAAGCCTGTATCATTGAAGTTGTTCCAATTGTCTTCGTTGTAAGAGAGTCGTAATCTTCACCGTGAGTAAATGTAGTTATCTTCATTTCCAGTTCTTTTCTGCCGGCGTGAGTACCTTTAAATGTGGGCTTTAGAGTAATAAGTCGGTTTTGTGCTTCGTAGTTCTTTAATAAAGACGCAAGTGACGTTTAATTAATGGTAATTCTCTTATCCGAAATGCATTCATATCATGTTGTCCTGCAAGTGCGGGCTTGAGGAGGGGCTTGAGTCAGAAAATGTATCTGTGTGGCCTGGTTCATATCGCTAGTGTGAGACAGTTGTTAAAGTTATTGATGTCAAGCCATTTTAAACAATAATTTAAATAGCGTTATTGCGAATGACATTATTTCTCAAGTATTGAAAGAAACAACCCCTTCACCCTTTACTTCATCTGCACTCGCACCACGTGGGTGCTCATGGGTTAAGGCTTTTTATTAAAAACAGGATCATTGTATAATGCAATCCTAGGGTTTTGATTGGCTTAGCGGCCATGGTATATTAGCCATTATACCATGCCCGAGAAGTAGCAACCATAAATTGTTTGCTGGTTGCTCTTGAAAAGGAAATCAGCAAGGCCTACCAATATTTCTTGATTGTTTTTAATAAAACAAGTATTCCACTCGCGCTTGTTGGATGTGGGATGATTATAGCCAACTCGGCGCTACGCACCTCGTTGGCTATCTATCATCTCATATCCAACGCGCGCTCGTGGAATAATTGTTAATTATACATTTGTACTATAATTATCCACATGTGACGTCAAATTGTGGTAAGAACAAACAGTATGCCACAGGCCACAGACAAGTGGCATGACTGATGTTCTTACCTTGTCTTGATGTCCTTTTTGGGTTATCAAAGGACACATGCAAGGCCAAATGGACTTTTAAAACTCTTTATGGCTGACAATTTCATTTGTACTTCATACAATTATTTACCAGTTATTTCAGTTATGTTAGATGGTGCCAAATATTTAAGGGTGGGAAATTGTCTTTTTCTGTGTGTCCAAGGTTGAGGAAGAGAACATAAAGTAAAAGAAATATTGCGAATTCCTGGGGGTTATCTAACAGCAGAAATTGCCCTATACATTAAAATAACATTGTCTCCTTTGAACCAATGAAATTCAAAGTTCATTTTGACAAGGAATATTGAGTTCTGTTCAATTCCATAAAAAATCAAAAGTTCAATAACCACACAATCATTTCAAAAACCACACATCAGTTTAGTGACAGTAGACCTCAATTGTAAGAATAACTATAGGTGAAAGGTTTTTTATTCCAATGGGACAGATAAGAGGAGAGGGGAGGGGAGAGGGTTTTACGGGAGCATGGTCCATATTTAGAGTAGGCAGAAAGTACAAGTGAAACTAATAAGTATCTATGTATTACAAATAATGGTAACAGGCTTACATGCATTTAAAAATCTATTGCCCACTTATCCATTGTTTGTCTTTGTAATCATATTTGGCAATAGCTGCCTAATAATGTAGCTGTTTCTTGTACATAGTTCCACTTCCTTCTTGTCAATGATGCAGATTAGTGGCTCGTTGGTAAATTTGTAAAAATCTAGAAGTCCTATGGTTCATTGAAAATCAAAAAGCAAATAACCATAGCAACAGTTCAAAAAACACACATCAGTTCAGTGACAGTAGACCTTTAATAAATGTAAGAAAAACTATAGGTGATGTGTCTTCAACTTTATCTCCTTCATGCTTGTCAAGGATGCAAATGAGAGGCCTGCTTGTAAATTTCATAGTAGTTCAATTCAAAGAAGGCTTGAAAATTCAATCACCACACCAAAACAACAAACCTCCCCTCCCCCCCCCCCAAAAAAAGGGGGGATTATATAAATGTCTGGGTGATAGCAGACCTCAAAATTAAGAAAATTTACTGGTGTGGGTGTTTTCATTTCAATAGGTCTTGCGGGTAGGGAAAGGGAAGGAAGTGGACATGTACAAATATGTTTGCGTTATATTAATAGGTTTAGAATTTTTCTTACCCAGATGAAATTTTTAGGGATTTAATGTTTTTAATTTTTCGTTTTAATCATTTTATTTTTAGAGATTTAAACAAAAACTCAAGAAGAAAGAGACCGGCAAATCCCCCCCCCCCCCCCCCCCCCCCAGACACGGCAAGAAAGAAAGCAGACTGACAGCGAAAGGAAGAAAGCAACAAGACCGGAAGAAACTGCAATGGCCATACAGTTAGCAGAAGACAAGGAAGAGCTTGTAAAATGAGTAACAGGGTTTGCGGCACTTAAGAGAAGAGTCAAAAGACAAGAAGAGTCAGTTAAAAAGTATAGCGGAAAAAAAAAAAAAAGAAAAAAAAAAGAAAGAAAAACAGTAATGGAGGCCAAGCGGGTGGCTGCCCAGGTAACGCTTATGGCTGGTCAGCTTGACAGCTTGGCTGACCAAATTTTGGATTATAGGAATACGTCAATGTAATCAAACACGATGCTGTACACCAATGTGAAAATTATTGTCAGCAGACATTTATTAGACTTTGACACATAATAAATTATAATAATAAATCATATAGCTAAGCAGCCATTGCAGTTACTCCCGTTCTTGTCGCATTCTTCGTTTCGCTGTCTCTTTCCTTTCTTGTCGTCTCAGAGGGATTTGCCGGTCTCTTTCTTTTTGAGTTTTTGTGTGTAACTTTTTTTTAGTTCTTTGGAGTAAGAACCTCCTCAGTTCCCAGATCTGAATGTTAATTCTCCTTACTATCTGACGTACGTTTCCTAGCATGCTTGAATTCTAAGAAATTGAAGTTACATCATTCAGAACAACATCTCCAAGATCCCCTCACCTACCTGCTTCACAACGCATCGACGATGTTATAAGGAGAAACAAGATTTTGATCACCCGTGATAGTCATGGGATAAAAGGCTGTATTTATATCCTTTAACATCAGATCCGATGCAATTTGTATTAAAGGAGCATCGTCTGTGATATAAGTAGTACAGAAAGTACAGGAAAAATGTGATCGAAATCAAACATAATTCGCTTACCGGTTCATCTCAAGTATCTCAGCGTGTATTAGTTGCTTTTAGAAGCATTTCAATTTTTATTATTTATTATTCTTCATTTTTTAAAGGGTCCTTCAGAAATTGTTTGTCGTTGATAACAACGATTCCTAAGGACGATGCCTCCTAATAAGCATCTCATACGAAGTAATAACCTCGCTTTTGCACTAGTCATCTGCACACTGTACTGTCTAACATTTAGTTCTTCTAGCTGAACCACAAACTGAAAGTTTCAGTGCAGAGCGAAGTCACAGACTATTACGTCGAAGAAAAAGAAGAAGAAGAAGAAGAAGAAGAAGAAGAAGAAGAAGAAGAAGAAGAAGAAGAAGAAGAAGAGGAGGAGGAGGAGGAGGAGGAGGAGGAGGAGGAGGAGGAGGAGGAGGAGGAAGAAGAAGAAGAAGAAGAAGAAGAAGAAGAAGAAGAAGAAGAAGAAGAAGAAGAAGAAGAAGAAGAAGAAGAAGGAGAAAAGGTGAAGTTATCTTTGCTCTCTGAAGCTAATGACAATTTTGCAAATAGTACTGTTTGAGTAAAAGAAATAAATTTACATTTTAATTGCAATAATATAATTATTATTAGAGCCTGAGGGCTAAGTTAACTGGCCAATGAAAGTTTTCTAGCTAGCCCCAAGCCTTTTAGTTTCGACTTTAA